>NC_056728.1:484362544-484607544 GCF_019279795.1 Protopterus annectens
TGCACTCTGTCCAGTATGCAGATGAGCGTAAGTATTGTGCACTCTGTCCAGTATGCAGATGAGTGTAAGTATTGTGCACTCTGAGCAGTATGCAGATGAGCGTAAGTATTGTGCACTCTGTCCAGTATGCAGATGAGCGTAAGTATTGTGCACTCTGTCCAGTATGCAGATGAGTGTAAGTATTGTGCACTCTGTCCACTATGCTAAGGAGCTAAGTATTGGGAACTCTGAGCAGTATGCAGATGAGTGTAAGTACTGTGCACTCTGTCCACTATGACGATGAGGTAAGTACTGTGCACTTTGCCCAGTATGCAGATGAGCGTAAGTAGTGTGCACTCTGTCCAGTATGCTGCCAGGCATCACTGTGTGAACTGCAGCAGTCTAAGGTGGTTTGCAATACCCACCCTGGTTTCATGAGTGATACAGAACAGCACCTAGTACAACAATAGGTACTAGGTGCTTGTAAACTTGGCATGATAGACAGCGTTTTGTAATTCAATAGCCGTAAACAGCATAGTCATGTAAGGCAGCTCATCAAGGTACATTATGCCTTACAAAGCAGTTAAATAAGGAATACTATACCTTCAGATGCTTCCTTATGCCACTTCACTGGGATCTACCATAATGTCTGACTATGATTCATGAAGAAACAATGGGCATTAGGTATGATGGTAGACTAGGGGTTATTACCATACCATGGTTCTCAGGACAGTTGGTGTTTTACAAGTTCCCAGTGGTAGAAGAGAGCTACAGTCTCATGTGGTGGGGTGCAGCACAAGTTTATATGTGTGACAGCAGGTTTGTCTGCTCTAGAGGGCATTTTCATAGGGATTTTTCTGCTATATTATGCTAAACATTTTTTTTTTTTATTTGACGCTGCTAATACGTTAACAAAAACGCTTACGGAGGAAGAAAACAAACACTAGATTATTTTTGTCGGTTTAGCACATTTATCTTTCTACAGACTTCATCAGAACTCAAACACTCATGTTTCCAGAAACTTTGGTAGAGCTATGAGGTCTTTTTGTTTTTTCATTGAATTTGGTTTCACCTGCCTTCAGTTGATGTGTTTGTTTTGTGTTTTTTGGTAATGTCAGTATCCTGCATAACACTGAATGCCACACAGCATATTAACATTAAAGGAGGAATGCTGCACTTACAAGCACAGTAACATTGTGTAGTACATGGTTTCAGTCGCATAGGGAACTAGTAATTCAATGCAGCTGGGTTATGGAATTGTGCACAGCTGTGAGAGGCCATGGTTGCATATGTACTGTACTCCATAATTGCAGGACATGCTTATTCAATGGGTCAAGAATGTTTTAACTAATCCCTTTGACTTATTCATGGCATTTGGTAAACAGCTATATTTTATACCAGCCCTGCTCTGCTGTGTGCCAGTATTTATGAATCTTAACTTAAGTTCATATTTTCACTTTCTGTGGATTCTATATGCACCCATCAAGACTCCCTTAACAGTGTTTTTCACCTATAGCTGTGGCCCTCCAATTAAAAATCTTTGCAAATGACTGATTTCCGTTGTTGTCTGAGGTAAGTTTTTTAGACTGTGCCATGTCAGGTTCCAGGATAATAACAGTACCTGTCTGTTTATAACACAGCCATCGTGACATCTAAGGGGGTTCACTGGACATCAGAGGTACCTTGTTTCAGTGGTCATAAACTTTACACTGCTTTAATATGACAGAATGTCAGTATCTTTTTCCATAAATAAACAATAACATCCTATAGGATGGGAACACTGTAGGTTAAGTATGGGCTTAGTGAAACTTTCACAGAAACATTTAGCAATATTTCAAATGTCTTCTATTAATAAAATGACTGAAAGTAATGTTTTTATTTACATATTAAATGAGGCAGTTTATGCACATGAGCAGTACATTCTTGTTTTTTTACTCTGTACTGACTGTATATAAGTTATCCTAATTTAATACTTAACTGTTGCAATGCAACAAGGAAAAGCCTTTGGTATTATACCTATTATCCCAGCCCTGCAGTGTTCACACTCTTCAAATGGCCCACAAAATGGTTCTTGCTGTTTATAGACTCTCAGTAATGGAAAACACTTTATTAAGAATGAAGGGATGACATATATTTAAGAAAAGGGAATCTGTGCAGCAGTGTGGCGTCTTTGGGTGCTTCAGGGTGTGGGATGGCATCTTTTGGTGATCCAGGGCATGGGACAGTGTGTTTTAGTGCTCCTGGGTGTGAGGTGGTATTTTCTGGTGCTCTGGGGCATAGAATTATAGTTTTGAGAATAATGAAACAATACGAATTTTCACAGTTACATAAATAAATATATATAAAGAGACAGATGTGCGTACATATAGAAGAAGAAACCACACACACACACATACACACACACACACACACACACACACACACACACACACACACACACACACACACACACACACACACTCACACACACACACACACGTATGTACATATATACATATATTTAGTTTTTATGAAATGGACTTTGAAACTCAGCAAGCATGACCAATTCACTTGTAAAATTAAGGCAGCCAAAAATGTGACTACTTCAGACTACAACAACAAACAAAAGATTTCCAAAGTGCAACAATACATTTTGCATACTGTATTTAGCAAGCATATCAGACTCAGGCTCGTTAGAGCCCTGATTGTTGGACTTCTGTCTCACAGCCTGACTACTCAGTAATATATATTTTTTAATTGGCTGGGCACAGTCTCAGTGACAGAGTTAGGACCCTGATACATAAGGAAGACTGAGGAGCAGAACCACCTCTCCCTTATATAGGCAGCAGTCAGCTACCATCGGTTATCACTCTGCAATGATGCCCCTTGCTGCTTCAGTCAGGAAATATACCAAAAACAGGCTATTGACAGGAGGTCCCAGGGCAGATCCTAAACTCAGTAGAGGAATTGTGACATTTCTATGCTTGCATGTGAAAACCTGGGGATCTTAACTGATGAGATGAAGACTGTTAAAAGTGCTGGGGTTAGAGGAGCATAGTCTTAAGTTGTTGAGTATAGGTGAGCATGGCCTGACATTCCTAATTTACTACTGGGTGGCAAATGGTTTAGTAAATGATAAGTATGATGATGATGACAAGATAAGCTTGGATGTGCATACATACGCACATGCACAGAAATGACAAGATAAGCATGCATGTGCATACATACGCACATGCACACAAATGACAAGATAAGCATGCTTGTGCCTGTATACGCACATGCACACAAACATACATAAACACTTGCCTCAGACTTTGCTTGCAAAGCAGAATCAAAGTGGATAAAAGTGCAAGGCTTCTGGGACAACATGGACGCAAGCACATAAATATAGAAGAAACATCATGACATTCAACTCTCTGAATTACCTCTTGTCCCCTGGACCTCTCCATGTGGTTACCAGCAATATCCAGTGATGTAGTACATAAAAGAACAAGGAAGAACCAGATCTTACCCCTAGCCATGTTAGCATGGGATATAGCTTTACATTACAATCTCACTCTACAAGCATACTAAGTTGTCTCAGAGCAGAACCATGTGGTAAATGAGGTGAGTAGGACAAATTCAGACCCCAAATGGAATCTAGATCAGGAAGTCTTGCAGGATTTAATTCCTCTGTGGGGAGTTCCTCAAGTAGATTTTTTGCTCCTTCTCTTTGAACAATTAGCTGACTACATTCTGCTCCAGGACTCTGTGCAGGTAGGGCTTATAAGCAAAAGCTTTTTTCTTTTCCTTGGGCAGGAATGTTCCAGTATGCCTTTCTACCCATTCCACTGATGTCCAGGTACTTATGAAGATTCAGACTGAATCCTCCACGATCAACGTGGTACCTCCTTCTGGCCAAACAACAGTGGTTCTTCATTCTTTTGGAAATGGTCATGAGTAATTACCACAAGCTTCCTTGCAGAATGGCTATACTCACACAAGAGTTGTTTGGTACACCCTAACCTCAATCAGCTTCAACTGACTGCCTGGGTGATAGGGTCTTAAATCCTTTATGACACCTATTTACTGATGACATGTAGAAGGTGGTATTGGAGACAAGAAAGCCTGCTACTAGAAAGTCATACATAAGTAAATGGAAAGGGTTTTCTAGTTGGTGCCAACAACATAACCTGCACCCATTCAGGGCTAGTGTCTCTCTGGTTTTGCAATATTTGCACAAATTGCTATTTAATGGCCTGTCTTACTCCTCTGTCATGGTACATTTATATGCCATTTCAGCATGTCTGCCCATAGACCCCCTTCTTTCAATGCTTTCTCTTATTAATTTTTTTAAGGGGTATTACTTAAGAGCCCTCTAAGAAAACTAGTGTCTCCTCCTTGGCATATTATTTTTTTGTTAAAGAAGCTAACACCGGCTCCATTTGAACCAGCTCATCTGATTGACTTGAGGTTCTTAACATGGAAAACCATTTTACAGATTGTTCTAACCTCTGCAGGAAGGGTATCTGCATTACAAACTCTCATCATGGGTTAATCCTATCTCATTTTCCATGGAGATATGGTTTCTTTGAGAACTAATTTTACTTTTATGCCTGCACTGATTTCTGAGCTTACTTTAAGCCAAACTATCCACCCTATGTGTTCTTCCCTAAACCCCAAAATGAAGGAGAAAGGATGCTTCATACGTTGGATGTCTACAGACAACTCTGGTACTATCTTGATAGAGCAAAATCTTTCAAACTCCTGATCAGTTGTTCATTTCTTTTAAGAAGAAGGGGGAAACTTGTGTCAAAGCAGACTATTTCCAAGTGGTTGTCTAAGGCTACTACCTTTTGTTATACTTGTGAAGAAATTAGACACTGTCATTTGCGCTAGCATGTCTGGTTGAAGTTTTTACATACATTTCAGATTAACCTGTGTATTATATGCCAGCATGACTAGCTATGATATTGTAAATAAGTTCGTATATGTTGATTTATAATTTGTTTGTACAGAATGTTTTAAAGACTTGAATAGTGTTCCTTTACATTTCTAACTGTGCATATTTGTGAAGATTATAAATGCAGACTGTCTCAGAATCAGCTGATCTGCAGATGATGTCATCAGAATGTTGACAGTTGTTATGTGTTACCATCAGAGGCTGAAATACAGGAAGGAACTTTAGTAAACAGCTGTTGGTTGATTTTCAAAATATGAAATGAAAATTAGAACTAGAACAGTTGTGACAGGCTACTCTATAAAAGAGCCTGCTGAAGACAGTTGAAGTCAGTTATAGTTGTCAATTCACAGCCATTTACAGTTGCCAATTGCAGTTGTCAGATGTTCCCTGTTGTACTGTGCAGCGGGTAGCCAAAAAATGACTCACCAAGAACTGTAAGTCTGTCTTTGCTCTGTTGTAATAATTTAATTTAGATCAAGGACACTGTTTTTTAGTCAGATAGGAAATTTAAAACTAATCAGAGTTTTTCTAGATGTTGGGTTTCTGTTCTTCCGTATTGATTTTATTTCCCTGGTAATTGAGTTTTGCTTGTTTATTGGAAATTACTGTTTTATATTTTTAATCATTTTGGTCATTATTCAATATGTTTATTAACTTACATTGTGTCTGGTCAATCAGTGTTTTCTTTAGTTATTTGAGACCACTTATACCTGCTTTCATAACTTAATGGGCCACTTCAAAAGCCTGGCTGCTTTAGGTCATTTGCTATAATTTCTTATAATATCTAATTTTCATAATTGGACATCCATTTAAAAGGACATGAAGGCTCTCTGATTGGTGGCAGTGTGTTATTGTAGTATTTTGGAGAAGAGGCACAGGTGAAAGTCTGTGTCAGGCTTTCCCAGAAGTGTTTGGATGTGAGAGATTTAATTTATTTAAGTGTGAGTGTATCAGAGTTCTTAAACTGGGATGCATTGATCTGAAGTGTATAATAAGGAGTTACATTAAAGGTGGACAGATGTATATAGTCCAGTTTCATATTATAGAGCATGTTTTTGTTGTGCTCTTAGAGGAAATTGTAAAATTTATTCCTGTTTAAGTGACAGTCTCATATTGGAGTCAGTAGTGAGGAGTGAAGCTCCTTAGTTACTGACCCAGGATAGTAAGGGACATCACATTATTGTTGGCAGTTTGGTGGGATGTTGTCCAGACATCACAATACTCATCATGACAAATCTATTCCAGGCATGGTCAAAGCCAAATCTACCAGGGCATTGGCTTCTTCTATGACTTTTTGGAAAGGTTTGGATTTTAGAAGTATTCTAGAAGCAGCAAGTTGGTCCTCTGTATATACTTTTGAAAAACACTACAAAGTAGGTTCCTTCTCCAGGTCTAGGTCATGCTTTGCTATGGTCTTTCTCTAGGATCCCTTCACCTTCCACCTTTCAGATGTGCTAAGCTATGGTAATCTATCCATATAGTTTAGGTTACTGCAAAAGTGATCAATATGATGAACATAGTACAGTTCTGTAAGTCAACTTACTATAACAGTAGATGTTTGAATGATCACTGCTGCAGTAGCTACACCCTTCCTCCATCCCTTTCATGTTTTGGTGTGTTTTTGAGGCCAGGGTGTGACATTTATTGTTTTGTTACTCCTAGCTATCTCCTCTCAGGGCTCAGCCTCCCTTTCTCAACATGAAAGCTCTGAAGGGCTTGGCACCCAAACTTATCTTTTAGTCAGCTTGAGCTGCCTAATGGTTCGGGCACATGAAAGTTGCCCTGAAGTGTTGGAAGCTGGATAGCTGTTATATCCATAGCAGGATATAACCCATATAGCTTAGGCTACTGTGTCAGTGATCATTTGAACATCAATTGCTAAGCTAATTTTACTTATGCAACTGTACCTTCTATGAAACATTGCAGTAGTGGGATGGCCATATTTTAGATAATGAATTCACTCCTATAGATCTCTTTTGAGTTTGTACTCTAACTTCCAATGAGCGTGGCCTGATCCTTTTAAAATAATTAAATTAGCTCCTTAAAATGTAAGCAAATGTTCATATCTCTAGAACCATAAGTGTTACTATAAAACTGTAAATGGCAGACTAGTCATCACAAAGAAATCTTTACAGTGATTTCATTCATTTAATTATATGTCCTAAGCTGGATTTTATAAGCCACAAAAAATATGGTAAATATTAATTTTGCTTGTTGAATAAACAATTTACAATAGCTATATAACCCTTCAAGCAACACTCATGTTGCCAGCAGCACTTTTTTCATACAGTTGTGTGTTTTCATATTAGGCTAAGCAGTTCTGTCTGTGTCACTTGATTGTTGAGATATTAGAGAAATATGAAAATAATTACAATACAAATAAATAGTATGCAAATAACGTTCAATATCTCTTTATGTGCAATAGGTTGATGGCAAATATCAATACAGTTGTGTTTGTCATTGTGTAAGCTTTAATATGAAATCATATAATACCACATGTGCACCATGGTTTTGGAATTATTAATGCAAATATGACAGACAAGATTTGATGCCTAAAGGCATCAGTAGGATGTAACTGCAAAAAACAACTGGAGACATCACTAGGCTGTAATAAGTTATGGGAAGAGGAACACTTTGCCTATTGAAAATCTGCCTGCTGAAGATAAAAAGTGGGACAATTTCTAGTGCAGAACAGAAAGTTGTTAACTTTAATGTTTTTTTGTCTGAATATAGTGATTAAAGTTGATTGTTTAGTCTAGACAGACTTGGTATCTGAAAAAGGGAACTGATTCAATTTGGTTATTGTTCTACAGAGTGATTTAACATTAAGTGGGAGAGTTTGAAGGGGTTGTTGGGGTACCAAATAGCATAGCATTAGTTGTATTGACACTGAGAATAAGGTTGTCTTTCAGCAGTCAGGTTGTCAAGTGAGAGAGGTCTTATTCCAGTTGAAGTTTTAGGTGTTTTGGGAGTAGGCCTAGTCTATAGATCACCATGTCATTGACATGGAGAATGGTAGATGTCAGTGGGACATCTGTCAGGGGCTTGTTTATAAAGAGGGACTGGAGAGTGGGAATGAGATTGAGCCCTGCAGAACGCCTTTTGAGACAGTGGACAAGGCAAGGGTAAGTGGATCTTCTGTGGACTGTTGACATATTCTGGAGTTGCAAACCACTGATACAATAGAAACATTTGTTGGTACCATGTCACTGGAACTGATGCAATCGTCTTCTCCCACTGGTGTGCTATAAACTCAGCTTTCCTCATAGTGGGCCACCTATCTCTCAACTCTTCAATTCATTGTTAGTATTTTCTCTGGCATTTAGCAGATAGGCTATAGGATCACATCTGGGACTGTCCAAGAAGGACACTTTGGCCAAGGCTCTTGCCACCCCTATAGTGCCTTTTTTAGGCAATGCCCTGAAGACAAATTTACCACCATAACAACTGCAAGCAAACACAACCTGAGGGTTATGCTACTCAATGCTAGAAGCCTAAATCTCAAAATGCACTCACCTGAGTCACTCCTTAAATTGGAGAACATTGACTTCTGTGCAGTAACAGACACATGGTTCAAGGCTCCAGAGAGCACCCCAGTTCTACCAGGCTACATTGCATATCACACCCTTCGGCCCCAAAATCTGGACCAAAGCCCTAAAGGAGGTGTGGACTGAAGCCCCAAGGCAGTGGTGTATCCATCTTCAGAAAAGATGCGCACACCTCCAGATTAGTTGCCCAACACAATGCATCAGAGATACTTCAGGTACAATTAACACTGGATAAAACTGAAATCCAGGTTGTAGCCTGATATAGATCCCCCACAATGTCCCAAGACTCCAACTCTGCATCCCTAAACAATCTGGAAAGCATTAAGGTTCAACCTAATATACTCATACTGGGAGACTTTACCTGCCCCTTCATTAGCTGGGAAAATTACTCCTGTTCCAACCATTTGCCCAACAATTTCTGGAATTCATTAATTCCAATGCCCTTAACCAACTTATTCTCACCCCTACCAGAGGTAGAAACATTCCTGACCTGGTCATTGCAAACATGGGGGACCGCTGCTCTACACCAGTAATCAACCCCTCCCTGGTTAGATCTGACCACAAGTTAATCACAGTCGATATCCAAATCCCACCCTCACCCCCCCCCCCCATGAAATAAACCACAGTGAAAAACTTCTCCAAAGCCAATTTTGAGTTTCTAAAGACAGAAGTGTCAAACTTCACATCATCCATGCAAATGGGGAATGGATGTATGGCTGCTGAATCATACACCAAGGCACTGTATGAGCATTTACACAAGTGCACAAGTGCATGGATCAGGTCATACCAAACAGAACCAAGAGCCTGTCCTCCAAAAAAAAAGAAGCCTATCTGGTGGTCCCCTGCCATTAACAAACTATACAACAGAAGGCAAAAACTGTTGCAGAAAAAGGTGAAGACCCAAGACTGGAAAAATCCCCTTGTATGTCTCAGCAAAAGACTGACATCCCTCATCAAATCCTCCAAAGCCAATTACAAAAACAAAATTGCTACAGATACTAAAGATAACCACAAGGCATTCTTTAGCTATGTCAAGAATCTGCACAACAATACGCAGATGTGCTCTGAGCTACTGCACAACAGCACCACTTATACAGAACCAACAGATATTGCCAATATCTTGGCTGACAGGTTTAGTGCAAATTTTACCTTCCCTTCACCCACCTAGAGGGCCCATCCCAATACCCGAGGAATGACAAATCCCTAATATCATGGCTGCACGGGTAGAAGCTGCACTGCCAAAGCCAAAAATACAGCTTGCATGGGACCTGATAATATATTTGGCTGTGTTCTACATGAATTACAAAGGGAACTGGCACCACACCTGAGGGCCTTGTTCAACCACAACCTCACTTCAGGCTTTGTTCCCTCCAAATGGCACACCATCTCAGTCATTCCACTCCACAAAGGGAGAGCAAATACTGACCTTGGAAACTAATACCCCATCAGCCTGATGAGCCTGATCTATAAGGCCATGGAGTGCATAATTATGGACCTCATAAATAGGGATATAAGGAACCTTCAAACCCTGGACCCCTAGCAGTTTGGGTTTGTGAAGGGCAGATGATGTCTGCTCAACCTGATAGACTTCTTTGAATCTGTCACCAGAGAGGTCGATGAAGGCAAGGTAGTCCATACAGCCTACCTCGATCTAGCCAAGGTCTTTGACACCATCCCCCATTCAGGGATCATTGATAGACTCACTAACCTAGGCAGTAACCCCTATGTCATAAGATGGGTCACCAACTGGCTCATGGACAGAAACCACACGGTGAAAGTAGTGGACTCTAAATCCGACTACTGGGCAGTTACAAGTGGAGTTTCACGGGGATCTGTTCTGGGTCCTCTCCTGTTTGGTATCTACTTCTCTGAAGTTCAGGCCAATATCAAGGGACTCTGGTTAAGCAAATTCATGGATGACTGGAAACTGGGAGCTATTATTGATTCTCAAACTGATGTAGACATCCTACAAAAAGGCCTCAACGAGACCTACTACTGGTGCCAGAACCATGGTCTTAGTCTCAATGCTAAAAAGTGCATCGTCACCCCTTCTGGAAAAACATGGTGCCTACGAACTACCACATCAACGGTAGCCCACTCAACTCACAAGGTGTGATAAGAGATATAGGGACACAGGGAGATAGCAACCTCAACTTCAGAACCATGTCACCACTGTTGTTAGAAAGTCCTTCTGTGTGGCACATCTCATTACAAACGGTTTCTCATCCAGGAAGAAAAAAGTCATACTCCCTCTCTACTCATCCCTCATTAGACCCATTATAGAGTACAATGCCTCATTTGCCATGTACATTACTAGGCACCTACAACAACTGGAGATGCCACAAAAATTCCTTACAAAGAGGATCTTAGGACTCAAACACATGCCCTATACAGACAGACTCAAAAAACTCCAGCTTTACTCCATCACATATCACCTACTTAGAGGCGATCTCTGCTTGGCATACAAAGCCATGTCTGATCCAGTGCTGCTAGACATGCTTCATCTGAAAAAGTCTCAATCGCTCTGCACCACTCACTCCAAAAACCTCAACCTCATCATCACAATAAACAAAACCTGCTGGAATGACAGGTTCCTAACCCAGAGACTTCCCATACTCTGGAATCAACCTCCCATTCATGTCAAGCAGAGCACTCATTAGCCCTCTTCAAGAAAAATCTTGACGAGTGGATAGGTAACAGGAAATTCACCCCAGGGATCACTTCAACAGACTTGCTCAATAAGGGCACAAGAAACTAATGTCTGGCAATGGGATAATTGGGAATATTCTTGGGCTAGGATTGTATTGGCTCCAGAGCCATTAGCCTAGTATTCACCTATGAACCTATGAACCTATGTTTCAGTAAAACAGTAGTGTACAACTTTCCGAGAGAGGGTAATTACTCTTTCCTACCCATTAGCTGCAAAAAGTTGTACCCCTAGCAGTCTGCATAAATACTTAGAATCCTGTTATATCTCCGAAAAAACATGCATAAGTAAAACTAAACATAAATATATTGCAGACAGTAAATGCTACTAATAAATGCAAGTGTTTTGTGAATACAAAATACTGTTAAACAAGTAAAGCAGAAATATTTATCAAAACAAAACAATTTTGTTCACAATGACAACAGACACAGACTTGCAGTCTTTACAACTGTATTAATGCAAAGAACATCTAAACTTACATGTATTTTCCTCAAATGTTTACAAGCAACTTAAAATATTTTGGAAACTCTACCAAAAAAAAATACAAAAAAACAGTATGTAAAAAAGAAATATGAAAAGCCAACGTGATGAAGCTTGTGTGTAAGGTAGACAAAAGTGCTCAGTTTATTAAATAAAACCCTACCACTCCTATTATCTGTTTTCATTAGTGTCTTTAGTTTCTTAACTTATAAACTGTCCCAACTACAAAAAAGTAGAACAATCAGCAGTGTTGGTTATCTGTCTTTAATTTTCAAAGGAATACATTAAAGTATTTTCTAGATGCTTCTTTTCTGAAATGTTTAGAGAAATAAAAATCTGCACACATAACAATGTAAAAATGCATAGTTTCTATCTGTCTGCACAAGTATTAATGGCAGGTTCCCAAAACAAACTTTCAGATTTCATGAAATAGTCTGGCTGTCTAAGAAAAGGAAAGAAACAATAGAAGAGGAAAGGACAGGAGATCTGTTCCAGAAGACTTGTTTGTTCTTCTTTTGGCTTTTCCCGGTTAGGGGGTCGCCACAGCAGAACTCCGGTCTGCTAATGATTGGCAGTAGATTTTTTACAGGTGCCAAGGTGCCAGCTCGATGCCCAACCTTCAACGAAGGCACGCCCATTCTACGCATGTCTTTGGAACACCACTCGACCACGGGGAGGACATGCAGACTCCACACAGAAGGCGCTCCAGCCAAGAATCAAATGGGAGAACCTCTTGCTGTGAGGCAACAACGCTACCGCTGCACCACTGTGGCTTCTGTTCCAGAAGACTAATGATACAAATTGAAATATCCAGGTAAAAATGTAAATAATAAAAAATAATGATAGGAGGGATCTAACAAAAGCAGAAGATATAAGAAGAGGTGGCAGGAGAAGACAGATGTACAAGAAGCATCCTAACATCAGTAGTATAAACAATGGTGTGTTATCTGATCTAGAGCGACATATCCTAGAAAGTAAAGATAAATGTGTCCTAGAATGCACTGTTAATTACAAGGCCACAGTAAGAAATGGTGGAATTAGAAGTGAATTGCTTAAAATCCTGCAAAATGATGCTTTTACAGTTCTGCTTAGAATTTGTTAGCAAATTTGAAAAAACACACCAATGGCCAGTAGATTAGAAAAGTTCAGTTTATATTCCAGCCCAGTGCAAATTGCACAAATTGTATTTATTTCCAAATCTAACAAGGTAATGCTAAAAATATTAAAAGCTGGACTCCAGCAATGCATATATCTATCTATCTAAAATATATAAATATAGATATATATATATATATATATATATATATATATAATATCTGGGGTATACTTGATATAATCGAAAATCCACTTACCCAAAACACTAAATGTTGAGATGACATTGCCAAAACCACTACTCAATGAACATCCAGATCACTGAACAGGAACTCTGGGAAATTAACCACTTTGTCAGCTTCACAAAAAAAAAAGTCAAGCAAATCAAATCCACCCATCTGGGGGGCTATGCCCCGACCCCCCAGTTAAATAGACCAACTCCAAGATCACACTACAGTGGGGAAAGGGGCAAAGTTCACCATGGTGGCCAAGTGGTTTGTTTCTCATTGTTCCTGTTCAGTGATCCAAGTGTTTGTTGAATAGAAGTTTCAGCAATGTTGTCTCGACATTTAGTGTTTCGGGTAAGAGGGTTTTCGATTATATCAAGTAGACCCATATATATATATATATATATATATATATATATATATATATATATATATATATATATATATATATATATATATATATATATATATATATATATATATATATATATATATATATATATATATATATATATATATATATATATATATATATATATATATATATATATGTGTGTGTGTGTGTCTGTTTATGTATATATTTATTTGTGTTATTTGTGTACATATACTTATATGGATATATGGGAGATTATGGAAGCTCTGAAACTTCGAAATGCATATGGTTGAGACCATATGATCAAAGTTTTGAAGTTTTGGAACTTCAAACAATAAAAAAAAAAAAAAAAAAAAAAAACATTTTTAACATTTTTGCAGGGGGACAAGCTGCCCTGCACCCCCCAAATCCCCTGCTAATTAAATATTCCAACTCTGAGATAACACTTGTTGTTGTGTCTTTCAGCTTTTCCCGGTTAGGGGCCGCCACAGCGGAACTCCGGTCCGCTAATGATTGGCAGTAGATATTTACGTGCCGAGTTGCCAGCTCTGGCGCACAACCTTCAACGAAGGTATGCCCTATTTACGCATGTCTCCACACAGAAGACGTTCTAGCTGAGAGAAAAGGGTAAATTTCTTTTTCTGCGCTGTACCGTGATCTGCATTCAAAACGTTCAAAGTTTCAAAAGTTCGATCATATGGTCCTGACCATGCAACTTTCAAAGTTTTGAAACTTCTATAATCTGATAGAAACCCATATATATATATATATATATATATATATATATATATATATATACACATATATATATATATATATATATATATATATATGTATACATATATATATATATATATATATATATATATATATATATATATATATGTATTAATGGGGTCTATATTACATAGTCGAAGTTCCGTAACTCTGAACACCTAATGGTCAAACCATTATGTTTGAAGTTACAGAACTTTGCATATGTAAAATAAAATAACTGCACAATGGACAAAACAATAACTTGTTGAAAGCAGGGGGGGGGGCAAACCCCTTGCACCCAACACCCCTGCTACTTAAATATACGAACTCCGAGATCCCATCACATTCAAGTGAATGGAAACCTCAGCTTATGAAGATTTCTATTCAAACGCTCGAACTTTTACAAATTTGAACGTATGGTCTCAACCATATGTGGTTCGGACTTGTAAAAGTTCGACTATGTGATAGGAACCCGTATATATATATATATATATATATATATATATATATATATATATATATATATATATATGTATGTATGTATGTATATACATATATACATACAGAAGTGACAGATGGATAAGCTGGTTTTGGAAGGGGCATGAGTAGTATAGATTAAACTGCCACCACTGACTATATGATGCAGAAAGCAAGGGATTTGCAGGAACCTGTCTAATTCTGCTTAATTGCTACTCTAAAGCCTATGAGTGTGTGGACTATAACAAACTGTGGTGAGTTCTTAAAGAAATGGGGATAAGAGGTTACTTTATTTGCTACTTGTGAAACTTGCACACACAATAAGAAGATCCAGTTAGAATTAAAAGTAGAATAAGTGACTGGTTTCAGACTGGGAAAGGAATAAGACAAGACTGTATATTGTCACCCTACATATTCAATATACATGATGAATATATCATAAAAAATAATGTAATAACTCAATAAACAATGACAAAAACACCAAAACTTCAAGAAAAACACTGGTGCCTCAGAAAAAAACAAGCCAAGAAATAACGTAAAATAATTTATTCAACGTTTTCATACGATAGACTTCTTCAGAATAAAATCTTGCACATACCCATCCATATTTATACTAAAACATTAGTAGCTAATTAAATACAATTACCTAATTGAACAATTAATTAATACAAAACTACTTTATAATTAATTAGACTGCTTTATAAAACTGATATAAAATCTTTAAAAGTCATACAACTACAAATATTAACTTCATATTCACGTTATTATACTTTCAATTTTCTGTTGACCAAAAAACATTTAATATTAATCATTTCATTCAACCCTGGCAACACATCTGCTCCTAGCTTTAATTGCCACAGAGTTTCTTTCCTTTCTACCTTATTTTTCATGCTACTTCCCCTCAGATCACCTTTTACATGTTCCAAAACAGAAAACATAAATTTTTTGTTATTGTCATTATTAAATGTACATCTCATAGTGTGCCTGTAGAGGGCATTATTAACGTCTTTAGTCTTAATAGCATAACAGTGCTCTTTTATACATTTACTATGGCTCCTTGTAGTCATTCCTATATAATATGCAGGACAACCTGAACAAAGAGCAACAAAAACCACATTATTAGTTTTGCAATTATATCTTCCATCTCTACTTATAATCTTATCATAATGTTCTAAATTAATAAAAGGCCCCTCCAAAATATACCTACAGGCACTACAATTATAACATTTGAACATACCTCTAGTCTTACTAGTTACTGGAGGTGAAATGAGAGTATCATCACACTGGAGCATATTTTTAATAGTTTGATTCTTCTTATACACAAACTTAGGTGCTTCATACAACACAATACTCAATTCATTATTGCCCTTAATAATTTTCTAGTTGTTCTGTATGACATGTTTGATGTTTTCACTACCTACAGATATCTCAATGGCACACTTAGGTGCCATCTCACTTGTTTCACCTCCTTGATGTTTTTTATTATTATTTTCCAATAATCCTTTGGTTAAAATAGGAGGGAAATCATCTTCTCTTCTTTCCATTATGTCTGATGCTACCTTTTCTAACAGTTTTATGGGATAGCGTCTGTTGTCAAATAATTTCGTAACAAACTTTATCTCTGTAATAAAATCAATATCACTACTCACCATCCTAGAGGCTCTAATATATTGACCCTTAGGAATGTTCTTTTTTATGAAATTAGGATGATTACTTTTATAATGTAGGTAGTTACTGACATATGTTTCCTTTCTGTATACTCAGCTAGAAAACTTCTTTTCCATTCTATGCCAAACAAGGTCTATAACCACAAAACGTACTCTCTTCCCTTTGTTACCGATGGCAGAATTACAAAAGGTACTACTACTATTTATTTCTTCCAAAAAATGATTGTTAGCCATAACATCGTCACCCTTCACAATGAAGAAGAGATCGTCAATAAATCTGCAGTAAAATAATATATTAGGAAACACCTTAAGGGTAGTTAGAATGTCTTTTTCCCACCATCCCATCACCAATCCAGCAAAAGCTGGTGCTATAGTGGCTCCCATCGCGACTCCCTTCAGTTGTTTGCAGTACTTCTTATTGAAAATGAAATAATTATTTTCCAACAATAACTCTAATAGACTTGCATATAATTTAATGCTGGCCTCACTCCATGCGGTGTACTTATTTAAAAAATTAACAACAAACTCCACACCCTCTGTTTGTGGTATAGAAGTATATAATGAAGCCACATCAAGTGTTAATATAGTAAATTCACTGTTAACTGAAATGTTTGAGTCTATTATGTTATTTTCAGAAAATTCTCTAATCTTATTTAAAAAAGACCAAGAGTCTTTCACAAAAGAAGGCAAACTCTGTACTACTGGATTCAAAACAGAATCCAAAAATAAAGCAATAGCTTCTGTAGAGCTACCTGCCTCTGAAACTATCGGTCTAAAGGGTGGGTTCATTTTATTTTTATGAATTTTAGGTATACCAAATAGTATACCCATTTTAGGTTCTTCAACCGAAAGATAATTATATAGCTCCATAGTTATATCGCCATTCATCAAAAAGTCATACAAACAATATTGTATGTATTTATAACTTCTTTCAATAATATCTAGAGTTATTTCACAATATTCACTGTCATTGTTTAACAGACTTTCCATGGACCTGTTGTAATCTACGGTTTGCATTATAATCAACCCTCCACCTTTATCTGCCTTCATAAAACGTAAATCATATTCATTTCTTAAATCCAAAAGAATCTTTCTTTCTCCATTACTTACATTGAAATACTTTTGTTTAGGCTTATTTTTTAAAATGGACCTAACTCCCTTTCACAAAAGTTGTCAAACACTTTTAAAGTAGAATGTAAATTTGGATTATACACTGAAGGTTTATGTAAGTGATATTAAGATCTAACATTGACATCCTTCATAATGTAACTCAAATTCAACTTACAGATATACATTTTTAAATCCAGTTTGGTATTAGCCACAGTGGCACGCTTACTAGGTATAAAATTTAAACCTAGTTTAAGAATACGCTCTTGTGTATCTGTTAAACAAATGTCTGTTAAATTATATAATATAATCTCTGAACTTACAGAAAAGTTCATATTTTCCAAAATCTGCTCCTGCCTCTTTTTTGTCTCGACTGGGTTCTGTTCGATCTCCCTCTGAAGTTTTTTGAAGAGCCTGCAGCCATTTGTTCAAAAGAGCTGCCCGGCTTCTGTTTTCCGTATGAGCCCCAGACTCTCTCGATTGATCCTGTGTGACATCAGGGCACTGGTTTCTTTGTTATCTTCTGTTAAAGGGCCCGTTGTCTTAGAATATGAGAAATTTTTATAGACAGTTGAAGCACCGACTTTCCGATCTTTCTTATCTGCATTAATAAAATAAGCAGTACCAGCTTCATAATCTTTCAAATCTCTTTCAATTTTACTTATTTTTCTTTCAGTAACTGTCTTTTCATATTTTTCTACTATGTTGAACACTTCTTGAAAGTTCTCGTCTGCATCTCTTTCATTTTTTAATTGCTTTTTGATGTTACCATCAACCTCTTCCAACTGCATTTTCAGCTCTGATATAGACTCATTGTTCCTAGCAATCAATAGTTTGAGGAAGTTCAAACCAGCAACGTTAAAAAATGTCACAAATTTATCAAAGAACGGATCCTGACCAAAAACATTTAATATTAATCATTTCATTCAACCCTGGCAACACATCTGCTCCAGGCTTTAATTGCCACAGAGTTTCTTTCTTTTCTACCTAATTTTTCATGCTACCTCCCCTCAGATCACCTTTAACATAAAAAATGATGGGTTACACAAATCGGATGCTGGAATCAAAATTGCCAGAAGAAACACTGACAACGTCAAAAATCCAATGACACCATTTTGATGGTACAAACTGAGGAAGAAGTGGACCACAAGTAAGGCCATGCACGAGAAAATTGTTGCTTTTGAACTGTGATGCTGAGGAAAACTTTTGAGAGTTCTGTGGATTGCAATAAGAACAGATCTAAAATAAATACATCCAAACTGTTCACTTGAAGGCATAACAGTAAATTTAAAAATATGTTTGCCGTGTAATGCAAAGATAGGATTTATTATTTAAGGCAATGCTGGGAAAGACTGAAGGCAAAAAAGTAAGTGGGTATAGGGACTAGTATCTGAAGTAATATATACCCATTTGCAAGAACTTAAAGAAGAAATTCATGATAGGCAGGTCTGGTGGGCTAAAGTCCCTGACATGACTAAGAGTCATATTTGTCTAAATGACTAAACAATGGCAACGACAAAAACACGAGTTTAGTTATTATTTTGTTAGGATGTTACTAATGCTGGTTTATCATATTGCTTCATAATAACTAATGAACAACTAGCAGTAACTCCAGTGTAGTGCAAACTAGAAGGGTAATGACAGTGTGCTTTTTCTGTCACCTTTCATGGCATTTTACAAGATGCTTCGCAGTTAATGATGTATCTAATTCAGGTTTAAAAATATAAATGAAAACGTGTAGTTAACATCACCGTTTCAGTGCATCATGTATAAATAGTGTCGGTGCCATTTACTTCTCATACTATCTCCTTTGTCCTCTTACCTACTATCAATTGCTGTCACATCCATACAGAAGCCAGAATCAAGCAATGTTGTGACCTCATGAGGAAGTGCATGTGTTATATGTGAGTCAGATTATGAAACAGTTTATATTTCGGTAAAAAGATAGCCTGAGTTTGCAAAGCTTCTCATGACAAAGAACATTCCAAAAGAGATGGCACTGTATGCAAATTAAAGAATTGTCCTAGACTTTATAAATATCCCTGCACCTATACCCTATTCTATAATAAATTAATGCCTTGCTGTCCCATATTCAGTGGAAAATATGAACTGCAGTGATGGTGAACCTATGACACGCGTGTCAAAGTTGACATGCCACAACATTTTGGGTGACACAACAGCGTTCCCCAACACCTGAGTTGCCAAAGAAACTGCTTTTGCATTTGTTGCTTGTGTGAAGTGCATTGAATTATTTTGTGCTAGGAGTCAGTTCACCAACACTGCTGCAGAGGTAAAGAAGTTACTAACCTCAAAGACTATTTTGGTATATAGTCTCGAAGTCTGCAAAGGGTAGTGCTGACATTGTTTTCTGTTCATGGTTACACTTTTGTAAAGGGCAAGTAGTCTGCATTTCTAAGCATGTGCTGTTTTCCATTCCTCTCACCTGTCCCTCTTAATCCCTCCTAAAACTGGCAACTTTTTTACACTTAAAAATGGCAATAATTATATTTATAGACTAATTTTACTTCAGAAAATGTATATTAATTCATGTTCATTTTTTTCTGTCAGTGTATCAAATTAATAGTACTAGTAGTTTAAAGCTGTCTATGTCTCTTATTTCTAGATTTGGCCCTGATTCTGCGTAGATTTATCCCTGATGTATTGATAGCCGTGCTGTTTTATTTTTATTTATTTATTTATTTATTTATTTATTTATTTATTTATTTATTTTGTTTGTTTGTTTGTTTGTTTGGGAGTGGTGACACATAAGCAGAGTCAAGTTAGGCATTTTCCGAATTTTTGACATGTCACACCCTAAAGGTTCACCATCACTGTTCTAGAACATACCAGGAAAGCTATGTCATGCTGTTTATGTTCCCTTAATCAAACCCATGTGTTTTAGTGCCCACAATTACAATAGAAAGGTTACACTACCGAAAGATAATTGTAGTAGTTATGCTTTTTGAAAGGTACAATAACTAGAAACAGGACATTCTGTTTAGCCAAGTGTCCCTGATGGGGTCTGCTCCATGTGTTGAAATCCAGGCAAGCTGGTTGTGTTTAATTAGGGATAGATACAGTGCCTTTGTGTCTCATTTTGTTATCCAGCTAGATCTCCAATTAGAAATAGCTGTGATTGCTTAACATTAGTTATCCTTTCATCTACTTTAGTAAGGTCTTATACCCCAATGATGTATCACAGCAGGAATTTCAAGTTGTACCCCTCTCACCCATTGAACATAAATATATTACAGTGTCGACTCCATTTCCTCTGCATGCGCACCCTGTTCACTGTGCTATTGTACGTTAACTCACTAGTACCTGTAGTAGAGGTTCTCCAGCTCTGAACCTATGACCAAATCTCTTTATTGACTTTCCTATACTCCTCCCTTCTCACCTGTTTAGTGTTCCTGTGGTGAAAATATCGCTGTCTAGCTGTTTAGTCTCATGCCCACCAGTCATGTGTTGGTCGCCCTCAGTAATTCTGTTTAATATTCAATTTGTGCATATTGCAAGTAATTAACAAAAGCAGAATGTTATGGAATTACATTATCTGTCACTGGTATATTCTGACCACGTATGCAGTTATACTGTAAGGACCCAATAATTTAGCACAGATAGCATGTCCGTCAGAAAATGCATATCTCTCACCAGACTAGACTGTAGCAGAATGCCCCTGATGTTGCCTGATATGTATTCTAGACTGCCTTAATTTCAGGGTTCTCTGTCTATGCCTACATTTTAGGGTTCTCTGACTATGCTTGCAGGAGTGCACTCATTAAGAACAAGCACATAAAGGTCATCCATCCTAGCATACAGTAATTGCATGTTACTCCAGTCCTGTTATTCTGTCACCCTTTGTGGTATATAAAGCTATAGTTAAAGCTGTCCATTGTATAGAGATATGTGTATCCTTCTGTCAGACTCTGATTATTGCAGTAAGAAGTTGGCAACTCTGAGCTTGCCTGCTACATTGGAGCTTCCCCATAAATGTGCATGCACTCATGTGAAGCATTACTGAATGGCATCCTCCGTGCACATGCAATGAGCATCATGTCATTCCCACCATGCACACTGCTGATGCTGTGTGACATGCATTCCTGAGGTGATCCTGCTTTGGACCAGAGGAATGTTGTAAAATGTGAATTGATACAGATGTGGTGAGCCAACATACACCAAAGGAGGGTGCATCTATGCCATTTTTGGCAGATCTACCACATGCCTTATCCATGTCAGTATGCTGTCCTTCCAGTAACAACATGACAGCAGCATGCTTGGCAGCTGGAACCTATGAAACACACATCCGTCTACAGCACAGGTGTAATAATTGTTATTATATGCATTATTTCATTGCAGAAACTGTTTGAAACAGCATGTTATGAACAAACCTTATCAGTTACCCCATTAGGCAACCCATAGTCTGTAAAAGTTGGGTGACACATGTCCATAGCTGTCGGCCTCTTAGCACAAAAAAATCTCAGCAGAGCCAAAAATAATGGGGGTACAAAGCTCCAAAAGTAGAGAAAATTTTTAAATATTGCTGTATTAAACGTAGAAAGTTTCTAGAATAAAAGGTATTGTGTTATCACACATTTTCTGAAGTATATGAAGTCTGAAACTCAAATTCCTGTCATCATTTAGTGACTTCAGTCCTTACTGATTTGTCAAAAAAAATCCAGAACAGACCAAACAATATGAGGCAAATACCTAGACATTCTGTGAATATCTGGACAGTTGAGATGTATGCATATGTCTTGTCAAGGGAATGAAGGGATGAAGCTGCCATGCCTTTTCTCAGGGTAGGTTCTGACCCATGTCACCTGTCTGGTATGTCTATTTTTGTGATCCTGTTCCATTATGCCTCACTCCACTAAAGGGTATTTCATTAGTTTTCCCTCACCTGTCACTGTCAAGCTCCCAGCTTTGCTCCTCTGCAATGTTTTCCTATGTCAGGCTTTCATAAACACCTGTCTATGGTCCTGCTTGCACATTGTCTTTCCTTGATTCTGCTGGTCTGTATTGCTCCTGCGTTTTTTTATATTCCACATGTGCTTCCATGCACTACTTCTCATCTTTCTTGTATCGCACTATTCCAAAAATGTAGAGCCAGTCACGCGAACAGTGAATCAAAAATATTTATTCAACAGTTTAGCACTTTCTTCCCTTCACATAAAACAGGACTTCCTCAGAACAAGTCTAAAAACATCCACATAAAGAACCCAGCCTTATATAATAAACCTTCATTAAATTACAAATTAGACCTTAAAGTGGCCCACCCATTTAAAATGCCTAATACACATAAAAAAGGCCAATCTCTATAAACGCTATATAAAAATAACAATAATTAATACCAAAAACCAAATATTGATATACATATCAATTTCATATTACCAAGGAATGTGTGTTTTGCAAAATGTATTTCAACATATGTATGCAATTAATACCCTATCCTTTAGATACATACCAATTGCTCATATCTAGCAACACACATTGTATTCATCACGTAACACTCAATTAAAAAATGTATAAAAAGATATAATACAAATAAAATAAAATAAAATATACCATTTGAGAGCCATGGTGAAAAATCTATTATCCTAAAGCAAAACCATATGTAAAATTCCTTAGTAAATGTTTTTTAATGTTTTTTTAATCTTTATTACCTTTTATTTTGTTCCACCACACCCCAGGTATATTACCCACAGAAGGTTTATCCCAAAATATGTCTTAACTTTAGTATACTGGAGATGCTGATGGCTTCATTAATTCCTGGAGAAGTAGTTGCATCCAGTCTAAGTTGCCATCTTAGTTCACAGATGTCCAGCTGGACATCCAAGCATCTCCCCTGTGGGTCCTTTGGCAAATGCTGAAACACCAAGAATTTAAAAACATGCTCGCTATACTGGTTTATATGTCTGGCTAGCACGTTGGTCAACCTCTTTTGTTTAATATCCAATAGATGTTCCCCTATTCTGTTTTGAAACTGTCTTGAGGTCTTTACATAAAATACTGGATACTTTAAACACTTAGCCAGATGAACCACATTGGCTGTACAGCAATTAAAGTGCCCGTACAGCCTCAAAATTCTCCCATTCAACTGGAATGTGTATCCGGTCTCCAAAATGTGGGAACAAAAATTACAATGCTCACACTTATAGTTCCCTTTTGCTCTACTCTTGTCAATTTCTTTGTAGTTCATAATCCCTTCAAAAACTTCCTTGAATGACCTGTCCCTTTTATAAATTATTTTTGGCTCTTTGGACTATATTGGAATCAAATTGCAGTATAGCCCAATTATTATGAATGGTATCAACTATCCTACCTACATCCTGATTAAAGCAAACTATAAATCCTAAATCCATGTTAAGGTCTGATTTTTCATTCTGCGCTGTCTTATTTTCCTTACCATAAACCAAAATTGGTTTATAACAACCATTGTTTCTTTTATCCCTGACTTTTTGACTTACTTTCTCGAAAAGAGTCTCAGGGTAACCTCCTGCTCTAACCATTTTTAAAATAAACTTTACTTCTTCCAAAAATGTTGTGTCCACGCTAACCATCCTGACTGCTCTAACCAATTGACCTTTCACTATGGACTTTTTTTGAAACGAGGGGTGCACACTAGTGTACTCCAAGTAAGAATTCGAAAAGGTCTGTTTCCTATGAATATTAGAACCTAAACTGTAACCATCAGTAATAAATAGTTCAACATCCAAATAAACTATGTTTTTTCTACTGTGCTGGTGTGTAAAATTTAAAAATTCAACTGTGCTGTTAATATAGGAGTAAAATTGCTCCAACGCTGCCTCAGTACCTTTCCAGATAATGAACAAATCATCCAAAAATCTTGTGTAAAACAATATGTTGGATTTATATACACTTTGAAAAACAAACCGTTGCTCCCAATATGACATAATATAATTGGCAAAGATGGGGGCACATGCTGCCCCCATTGCAAACCCCATCCTTTGCCTATAGTATTGACCTTCAAAACACAGATTGTTGTTTTTAAGAACAACTTCCATAAGTGTTACATACACGTTAATAGTGTCTTGATCAAATGAACCAGTTTCTAAAAGTTGGGCCTCTAACCACACTAACCCCTCCTCATGTGGGATCACAGTGAAAAGACTAACAACATCAATAGTAACTAAATATGTATTAGCATCCACTTTAATACGACCAACCTTATCTAGAAACTCCCACGAATCTTTACAAATATAGGAAAAACTTTTTAGACCCACCTTTAATTTATGGTCCATAAATTTCCCTATAAACCAGGTTTTTGAATGCTTCATATCTACAATTGGTCTAAATTGCGGATCTTTCAACCCCTTATGTATTTCGAGAATTCCAAAAATGTTTGAAACCATTGGGAATTTGTTGGTCATATAAGAGTGCTTGTCCTCATTAATTTGGCCCTGATACAACATGTCGTGAATTAACAAATCAATTTTTCTGTACATCACATGTATCTCATTCAGTGAGCTCTCAATGTAAGAACCATCCAACAATAAAGTATTAATCCCATTTAGGTAATCAGATTTGTTCATGACAACAATGTTAACTTTAGTTCATGTTAACATGAACTAGAGCAGCAGTGCAATAATCAGGATAGCAAACATTGTAAAGTTCCACAAGCTCAGAATAAAACATAGTATATTCAAGAATAATGCAGTAGTAACAATAATGATGAAAAAAAAACATTATTTTGAATGTAATATCATTGCTGGTGAAATTGGACAGTATAGTGGGAGGATTTACATGGAAGAGTTATTTATTTATTTTATTTTTACATTTGTTAACCAGGTTAGTCCATCTGGGCCCAGAGAGCCCCTTTTTAAGTGGAGACCCTGAAGAAAAGCTCCAGGAAAGTAATTAATAAATAAGAAAAACCTAACAATTCAAGTTGTTAACAGTACAAAAACAGAGAGAAATATATAATATGAATATATATGAGGCAAAAGTACAGCATTTTGAGAATGTAGTAACAATATGTTTGAGTAATTTGGTTAGCATTAAGTTGTTTACAAGGAATGTATTAATGCATAAAATAAAAAAAAAATCAGATTAACATCATGACATAGTACGAAAAAGATGCATTTAAAAGCATAGGTACTAACTGCAGAGAGAGTAATATATGTGGACAGTTTAAGTAGATACCAGGCAGGTATGTTAATTGAGAGAAGAAGACAAATTAATTAGGTAATTTCCTGACAAGTAGACATCCATGAATATTGGAAATGAATTTTTAGTTGCTTTTTGAATTCACCACTTTTGATAATGGAGCGAAGGGACAATGGAAGTTGGTTCCATGAGTATGCAACTGAATGACTGTAAAGTATTTTTCAAATATTTTTGTTTTTGCTTGGTCACCTGCAGAAGGTTTTTCTGTGTGCTTCTGAGGTCAGGATTGGGTGTGTAGGGTGTAATTATAGATGTAAGGGCAGGGTAGGAGTTGGGGCTATTTAGAATAATATGTGACATTTGTAGTTATCATATTTGAAGCATGTGGAGGAGTTTAGGCCATCTTAAACTTTTCAGGGATATACAATGATGGGATTTGTAGCTACTGCTGGCTGCAAATTTTGCTATCTTGTTATAGGTGATTTCTAGTTTGGTTAAGAGATTATTTTGGAGGTTAGTAAGTATGGGAGCAGCATACAGCAGGGACAGTAGAATAAATGTGTGAGCCAGAATAGGTCTAGATTTGTTAGGTATATATTTGTTGTTTCGGTATAGAAGACCTAATTTTTGATTGGACTTTCTGATACAGTTTAAGATATGTAGGTCACATTTTAATTGGTTGTCTATAGTAACACCAGGCAATTTGGTGTTTGAGTCGGTAGTGATAATTGTATTATCTAAGGATGAGATGGTGAAGTTGTCTTTAGCTGGATTGAGTTTTTGGAAGAAAAAGGAGAAGCTTGGTCTTTTTGGGGTTGATAAGCAGATTGTTTTTGGTTCGCCATTGTTCTACTAGATGCAGAGACTGTTGAGTGACAGTGTGGAGATTTTGTATATTGTCAGAGGTGTTAATAATTTTGGAATCGTCTGCATACTGTATTAAGGTAAAAAGGGACTAGGAGACATGGAGGTTATTTGTAAATATATTAAAATGTAGGGAGCCCAGGATAGAACCCTTTATTAGCAGAAAAAAGACAGAAAATCCACCCAAGGATGGCCAATCAATGAAATCCACAAGTGTTCCAATTAAAATGTAATCCTTTAATACGAATAAAACTTCGACTTGAAAATAAAATGAAAAATCTGTTTTGAGCTTTTTTATTTTTCATTTTATTTTCAAGTCGAAGTTTTATTCGTATTAAAGGACTACATTTTAATTGGAACACTTGTGGATTTCATTGACTGGCCATCCTTGGGTGGATTTTCTATCTTTTTTCTGCTAATATTGACTGTTTTTGTGACAGACCACCTTTAGCGTTTGGGAGTTATTTATTTATTTGTAAGTTGTTTTTTTCTCCCAACAAATATGGCTAACAATAACATGAATAGAACAAGGCCTAACCATGCCAGTTTGGATTTTTTACATGGATCTAACCCTGAAAAGGCTGGTAATTTTGTGAATCCGCTATTGAATCTTCATTTTGATAATAATGAATCCATTATATTGGATGAAGCTGGTGAAGAATGCAATAATGCTGGTTTTGATACCATCTTTCAAGAAGTCGAATCTGTGGCATTTAAACTAAAAAGATTAATGTGGCAGAGATACCACTTGGAAGCATGCATACACTATCAAGTCATCCCAAGGGAAATGCGAGTCAAATGCATGCCCAGCTATGGCAATCAACATCCAGGACTTTTGGCAAGCTGGCAAGCAATAAATATAGAAACCAGCTTTAAATATATAAGATTACTATGGGATTATTTTAAACCAGAGGAAGAGAGGATTGCTCAGATAATAAAGGATAAACAAAGTGAATTAGAGTTAATGACATTATCCAATCAACAAATTAAGAAGTTAGAGACATTAGAATTTAATCTTAATATATATGAATCTAAGATTAAAGAACAGAAAATAAAAAAAAACTAAACAGAGATGTTAATGATTTTAAACAAGGAAGAATCTTTGAATGGCCCAAAGAAGGTACATCGAGATGATCTGAGGAAGACAACAGTCGAAAGCGCTTATCGGATATCTTCAAGGGACAGTTTTGAGCTTTTTTATTTTTCATTTTATTTTCAAGTCAAAGTTTTATTCATATTAAAGGACTACATTTTAATTGGAACACTTGTGGATTTCATTGATTGTCCATCTTTGGGTGGATTTTCTGTCTTTTTTCTGCTAATATTGACTGTTTTTGTGACAGACCACCTTTAGCGTTTGGGAGTTATTTATTTATTTATCAGGAGAGAACCCTGGGGAACCCTGGTCTTAAAGTGGAAAGGGGAGCAGGATGTTTGCCATCTGATGGACTGATATCTGTTTGAGAGGTAGCTGTTAAACCAGGAGGTAGTGGAGGTAGAGAGTTGTAGGTTGGAAAGTTTGTTTAGAAGGATGGTATGGGAAACAGTATCAAATGCTTTGGATAGGTCAAGGAAAAGAGCTGATATGAGTTTATTTTCTCTGGCTTGGGCAATGTGTGTGAAAGATAGGAGGGCAGTGGTAGTACTGTGTGAGGGTCGGAAACTGTGCTGTGTGGGTGTAATTAGGTTAGCCTTTAAGAGGTGGTTTAGTATTTGTCTATGTATACATTTTTCCAGTATCTTGGATAAGGGGGATAATCTGGCAATAGGCCTATAATTTGAAGGTTCTGTAGAATTTCCTCCCTTGTGGAGGGGTATTATGAAGTTTTTTCAGATATTTGGTATTGTATTTTCTTGGATGGATCTATTGATAAGTATAGATACAGGGTATGCTATGGATTTGGCTGCATGCTTGAGAAATAATGGAGGAAGTTTGTCATCTGATGGGGAACAGGGTTTGAGTTTGTTAAGACGTAATCTGATGAAGAAAGTTACTACGGGTGCTAGGGAGAATGATGGAAGAGATGAGGTGGGAGGCGGAGTCTTTATATCAAGAGTTTCTAGTTTAGTAAGCTTTTCTATTGTTTTGATGAAAAAGTTAAGTATGGTTGCAGTTTCATTAGAAGTCTTGTTAGGGAAGGAGTTTGGTGAAGAGGGTTACCTGGAGATAGTAGTTTGTTTACTGAGTGCCAGAATTTCTTTGGGTTTGAATGTGGGTTGCTCAGAGATTTTTGATAAAAAAATCTTTTTGTCTAGTAGGACCTGCTTTTTGTTTGGTTGTAAAGCTGTTTATATAAGTTCAGGTGGAAAGTTGAGGTGTTATTTTTTTTCATGCTCTCCAGGCACTGTCTCTTGTTCATACGAAATTGAGTTGCCTGGTTTAGCCATCTTGCATAATTACATTTTAGCCTAATTTTTCTACTGGGATCCAATGTGTTAAGGGTTTCTAGAAATAAATTGTTGAAACTTTGGACAGCCTCATTAAGGGGTAATGTGTGTGAGAATGACCAGTTTACAGTGGACAGTAATTCATTTAGGGTGACAGGGTTGTAGTTTTTAAGGTTACAAGACTCTTTGTATTGGTGGCTCTTGTTAAGATTTGGAGAGTGTCTTACTACTGAGGTAGGGAGGTGGTCACTAAGGGAGCTAGGTAGGGTGGAAGGGTTATGATAGCACTGGGGGTTGGATACTAATAGCCAGTCGATAACCGAGCCGTTCTGGGAATTTTTTTGCTGGTGCTTGGGTGAGGTGGTCAGCTGGGTAAAGCCATGAAGGTTTATAGAGTAGCTAGGGGATGCAGGGTTAACAAGGTTCCAGTCAATATTCATATCCACAAAGATGATGGTTTCATATGGAATGGATACAATCCAAGAAAGAAACTGCACGAGTATGGGAATATTTTTACCTGGGGTTATGTAGATTGCTGCAATGACAAGGTTTTGTGTTGATTTAGGTTACAGGTTGCTATAAGTATTTCAGTAGGGCTGAAATCAGGGATAGCTATTAAGGGGGGGAGAGACAGCTGGTCAGAATAGAGTATAGCTACTCCTACACCATTTCCTTTACTTCGATCCATATGAACAATATTATAACCAGGAGGGAGAATTTCACAGTTTTTAATATCAAGTTTTAGCCATGTCTCAGACAGAGTGAATATATCTGGGTTATACTGAGAAATCCAGGCAATGACAATGCTTTGTATGTTCATTGAAGAAAATGATAGATTTTTGGAGGCTTGTGATCGTAATAAGTTATTTTTGAGGCAGTTGGAAAGGGGGATGCTGTATAAGTATGATTAGAGTGTTGTTAGCAAGGGCCTGAGTTGGGGTAAATATCCTCAGATAACAGTAGTATTGTAGTAACAAAACGAGGTCCTTGTCAGCAGAAACCACTCAGTAAAGAAATTCCTTAACGCGTTTTATTTATAATAACAACAAAGCGTTTTCGCCACAGCAATCCGTGGCTTCATCAGAGGGATAAATATCTAAAAACAATACACTCCATTTATATCAGGAAATTCAGGAAGTGACATCTTCCAATTTCCTGAACTCAACAACCATTTTTTAAAAATGAATATAATATACAATACAATGTACACAAAACGTAACCTCAGTTAATACAACAACCTAAATATAACACTTAATATAAAAATCAATATAAAATAAAAAGTATAAGTTTAAACATTACATATAAATATAAATAAAAATTAAGTAGTTTAATACTGTAACTTTTTATTTATTAATTTTTCACAGGACCAGCTACCCTAATAAACATGCCCATAAGTATATATGTATTGTTATGTGTATACCTACAGTTGCTACATTCAACTTTTATTGGCACACTAAAAGACTTCATGTCTTGTACTTCTAAAAAACATCATGTCTTATATTTCTAAAAAATATATATGAACCAAAGTTTTAAAAAAGGAAGGAACCCATTTATTCATTATTTTACTACAAGTGGCACATGTTTTAACTATGATGTTTCCTCGTATTTTTATAACTAAAATAAAAGGATTCTTCACTACCCTGTTTACATAAAGGTAAAAATGAAATTAAAAACCAAAATTTCTAATAGTCTACCTAAAATAACTTTTTAATTTCAGTACAGGAGCTATATTGCAGTTGCTGTTCAACCCAGGATGCCTAAACGCATCAAGGCGTAACTGCCATTCTAGTTCCCGGTTTTCCAGAATTAATGAAAAAGGGCCTCCCCTAATCTTTAATGGTACTTGGTCAATGGCCATAAATTGGAAGCTATGACCAGGGTTTAAACCTATGTGCTTTGCCAGTGCATTGTCACCCTTATCGTTCTTAATAGCATACATGTGTTCATACATTCGGTCTCGGACCCGACGGTCCGTTTTACCGATGTAGAACGCTTGGCAACAATTACACATGGCGATGTAAATAATAGATTTACTCTCACAGTTTAAAGTAAAACGGATATGATACTTCTTTTCCCTGACCATAAATGTTTCACCAATTCTGACCATATTGCAGAATTTACAAAAGCCACATTTGAACATACCTCTCTTTTTATGAAATGTATTTTGAGGTACGTCCCTTTGTAACAATTCCTTAAGGTTGTTTGATCTCTTAAATATAAATCTAGGTTTACTACCTAATTTTTCAACCAATAGAGAATTTGAAGATATAAGATGCCAATTCTTACGAATTACAGCCAGAATCCCTTTAGAATTTTTACTAAAGGTAGTGATGAAGCTCAAAGAAAAATCATATTCTTCACCTAAAGATGCACCTGTGACTATCTCACCCATATTCAGATCAGTCTCAACCGATACTATGTTAATAGTGGTGTCAACGTGTGTAGGATTTTTTTGGTGTAATAAAGGTTTATAAAAACCATTAGTCCTTTTAAAAGTGACCTCTCCAATCAAGTCTGATAGCATTTGGTCAGGGTACTCTTGGTTAGTAAACATTTCTCTCAATAGTCCACATTCTTTATTAAAATCAGCCATAGTACTGCACATTCTTCCTGCCCTCACCAGTTGTCGCTTTACAATGGACCTTTTCTGTTGGTATGGATGGAAACTGGAGAAGTGCAGGAATGAGTTGCAGTATGTAGGTTTTCTGTACACAGTTGACGTGAGTCCTTGACTTACAAGGTCCTTTTCTAACTTCACGTCAAGGTAGTCAATTTCACTGGTTGAAAATTTGAATGTGAATTTTAAAATTTCAGTTGTTGAATTTATGGTTTCCACGAAACCTGCAGCTTCTAATTCCGAGCCCCTGAACAAAATAAAAATGTCGTCCAGGAACCGGGTATAGTACATGACAGGTTCCATTAAACCTGAGATCTTCCTTAAAATGTTAGCCTCCCAATATCCCATAACGTAATTTGCCACTCCAGCCCCACATGGGGAGCCCATCGCTACACCACGTTTTTGAAGGAAAAAATCACCATTAAAGGTGAAATAGTTGGAGGTCAGGACAATGTCTAATAATTCTGTGACCAAGTCCACTTCCAACCTAGAGGCCCCAAATACCTGGAGCATAGACCCTATCCACTCCACCGCTTCTTGGTGCGGTATGGAAGTGTATAGGTCTACCACATCAATGGTTAAAAAATTGTTGTCACCGTTATATGGAATACCATTGATGTTATCGAGGAACAACCACGAATCTTTACATATACTGGTTATCCCCTTCATGTATTTATCCAGAATGTTTGTTATAAGTTTAGAACAGGGATAAGTAATGGAGGACCTACCGTCAATCAGCGCTCTCATAGGGGGATTATCAATACTCTTGTGAATCTTAGGGATTCCGAACATGGTAGGTATCCTTGGACAGTTTATGTCAATATAGTTGTACAAGTTCATGTCAATTTTTCCTGCCAGGAACAGGTCCCTAAAATAACCCCTAATTCTCTGAATGTTACCATTAACCTCACTCCTAGACGATTTAATGTATGCATTAGTATCCAACACCGCAGTCATCTTCTCATTATATGTTAAGTTGTCAAATAACACCAGCCCACCTCCTTTGTCAGGTTTTAGTAAACGTACGGGTAACCGACATATCTCGTCCAATAACAACAGTTGTTCCTTGGAAATGTTTGAATTTCTTATGCCTGCCCTGTCATTACCATTGGTAGCGAGGAATCTGAAATCCATTTCACAAATATTCTCAAACAGTTGTAATATGTTGTGTAGTGGGGGGTTAAACACACTAGCCAATTTCATGGTAGGTAAAACATCACCACTACTTCCAATGTTAAAGTTTTCAGTGTCATTCTGTTGATTAAACACTAGTTTTAGGTTCATTTTCCTCACATAACATTTTAATTCTATGATTTCCTTAGAAATACTCCCGGTTCTACTTGGAACAAATGAGTTACCAAAAGCTAGTAATTCAATTAACTGCTCATCAAGAATAATATCGGAAAAGTTGTAAATCTTAAAATCCCCATTCTTGTTGCTAAGAATGACAGGGTAATCATGTACAATGAGCGGGCAAGGTGAATCAGTTTGCACAGTAGGTAAGGGGGAAGACACATATACACCAGACCTATTAATGTCTTGGTCTACAGTTAGTTCTTCCTCCTGTTCACATAAGGCCTGTTGCTGCGTTGGCCTAAAAAATTATTACCATTACTCTGGTTACCTAGTTTGTTATTAATACTAGAACCATGTTGGTAATTACCAGGTCCTCCATTATTTCTAGCGAAACCTTTTATTCTATTACTCCGTCTTAATCCTGTACTAGTATGACCATCATTGTTTTCTTCTGTTATATCGTCCAACCCACTCGTATCTTCCACCGTATCCGCCGTCTGGTTTTCACTAATGTGACCTGAGCGGATATCATTAGGTCCTTTTAATTTAGGGTATGCAACATTTTTAGAATAGGCTTCCCTATCCCTAATCAATTTTTTATTTTTACCAGCTTTTAACTTCAACAACAAAGTGTCTATACTAGATAAAATCCGTCCGTAGTCGAATTTGTATCTAGTAAAATCCAAGTCAGTTTTAATGTCATTATCCAAGTTATTAATTTCATTCATTAATAAATCAATATGCAATGTGTAATGCTTGACAATAAGTTCTAACAGTTGAACACCTTGTTGTTGGAACAGTGCTTCCAACTCAGTAAAAAATGTCTGGTCAGTTATTAAAGCAGATGGCACAAAATTATTGCGTAACCCTTTAGGTATTAATTTTTCCACAATACATTGTTTAAAGTAAGCAGACTCCAACTGCAATTTTTTTAATTTAAGCAGTTTGGAGTCAAATAGTTTTAGCTTATCTGCTAAACATGTGTTTTCACTGTTTGATACATCATTGCTAGATAGCGTACCTTGTTGTCCAAAAGTTAAGTTGGCAGTGTCCAATAACCAACCACCTAAGTCCGGTAAACAAAAATTAGTCCCCACAGGTCCGTTGTTAGAATTTGCCAAAACTGTTGTGTCAGTTCGTTGGTTAGACCGTTCATTCGTAACGGCTACAGCATAAGTAACAGAACGTCCTGTCCTTTCTTCTCCTCCAAAACTGTCGCCGGACAATGGGAAAATACCTTCCGGACTGTTTACTAGCCCCAAACCGGTGCTAGCAGGTAAATTTTGTCGTTCCGGCTGGCCTGCCGGTATCCAGTCTTCAAGACTCGCTTGGCTCACACCCATCGTATTGGAAGCACCGGAAGTACCTGCTCTAGACGTCCGGATAGCAGCCTGCATGTCGTCGATCCTAGAGTTCAACTGGTCCAGTCTAACAGATAAACCGGCAAGCACGCCGGCTAAGTCTGTATTAGTGTTGTCGATGCCACTGGTCATGGAGATGTTTGATTGGAAACTGCCAAGACAATCAGGAATCCTCGCAACGAAAAAAACCACAAACCAAAGAAAAGTAAAAAAACCAGATAGTAACAAAACGAGGTCCTTGTCAGCAGAAACCACTCAGTGAAGAAATTCCTTAACGCGTTTTATTTATAATAACAACAAAGCGTTTTCGCCACAGCAATCCGTGGCTTCATCAGAGGAATAAATATCTAAAAACAATACACTCCATTTATATCAGGAAATTCAGGAAGTGACATCTTCCAATTTCCTGAACTCAACAACCATTTTTTAAAAATGAATATAATATACAATACAATGTACACAAAACGTAACCTCAGTTAATACAACAACCTAAATATAACACTTAATATAAAAATCAATATAAAATAAAAAGTATAAGTTTAAACATTACATATAAATATAAATAAAAATTAAATAGTTTAATACTGTAACTTTTTATTTATTAATTTTTCACAGGACCAGCTACCCTAATAAACATGCCCATAAGTATATATGTATTGTTATGTGTATACCTACAGTTGCTACATTCAACTTTTATTGGCACACTAAAAGACTTCATGTCTTGTACTTCTAAAAAACATCATGTCTTATATTTCTAAAAAATATATATGAACCAAAGTTTTAAAAAAGGAAGGAACCCATTTATTCATTATTTTACTACAAGTGGCACATGTTTTAACTATGATGTTTCCTCGTATTTTTATATAACTAAAATAAAAGGATTCTTCACTACCCTGTTTACATAAAGGTAAAAATGAAATTAAAAAACAAAATTTCTAATAGTCTACCTAAAATAACTTTTTAATTTCAGTACAGGAGCTATATTGCAGTTGCTGTTCAACCCAGGATGCCTAAACGCATCAAGGCGTAACTGCCATTCTAGTTCCCGGTTTTCCAGAATTAATGAAAAAGGGCCTCCCCTAATCTTTGATGGTACTTGGTCAATGGCCATAAATTTGAAGCTATGACCAGGGTTTAAACCTATGTGCTTTGCCAGTGCATTGTCACCCTTATCGTTCTTAATAGCATACATGTGTTCATACATTCGGTCTCGGACCCGACGGTCCATTTTACCGATGTAGAACGCTTGGCAACAATTACACATGGCGATGTAAATAATAGATTTACTCTCACAGTTTAAAGTAAAACGGATATGATACTTCTTTTCCCTGACCATAAATGTTTCACCAATTCTGACCATATTGCAGAATTTACAAAAGCCACATTTGAACATACCTCTCTTTTTATGAAATGTATTTTGAGGTACGTCCCTTTGTAACAATTCCTTAAGGTTGTTTGATCTCTTAAATATAAATCTAGGTTTACTACCTAATTTTTCAACCAATAGAGAATTTGAAGATATAAGATGCCAATTCTTACGAATTACAGCCAGAATCCCTTTAGAATTTTTACTAAAGGTAGTGATGAAGCTCAAAGAAAAATCATATTCTTCACCTAAAGATGCACCTGTGACTATCTCACCCATATTCAGATCAGTCTCAACCGATACTATGTTAATAGTTGTGTCAACGTGTGTAGGATTTTTTTGGTGTAATAAAGGTTTATAAAAACCATTAGTCCTTTTAAAAGTGACCTCTCCAATCAAGTCTGATAGCATTTGGTCAGGGTACCCTCGGTTAGTAAACATTTCTCTCAATAGTCCACATTCTTTATTAAAATCAACCATAGTACTGCACATTCTTCCTGCCCTCACCAGTTGTCCCTTTACAATGGACCTTTTCTGTTGGTATGGATGGAAACTGGAGAAGTGCAGGAATGAGTTGCAGTATGTAGGTTTTCTGTACACAGTTGACGTGAGTCCTTGACTTACAAGGTCCTTTTCTAACTTCACGTCAAGGTAGTCAATTTCACTGGTTGAAAATTTGAATGTGAATTTTAAAAATTCAGTTGTTGAATTTATGGTTTCCACGAAACCTGCAGCTTCTAATTCCGAGCCCCTGAACAAAATAAAAATGTCGTCCAGGAACCGGGTATAGTACATGACAGGTTCCATTAAACCTGAGATCTTCCTTAAAATGTTAGCCTCCCAATATCCCATAACGTAATTTGCCACTCCAGCCCCACATGGGGAGCCCATCGCTACACCACGTTTTTGAAGGAAAAAATCACCATTAAAGGTGAAATAGTTGGAGGTCAGGACAATGTCCAATAATTCTGTGACCAACTCCACTTCCAACCTAGAGGCCCCAAATACCTGGAGCATAGACCCTATCCACTCCACCGCTTCTTGGTGCGGTATGGAAGTGTATAGGTCTACCACATCAATGGTTAAAAAATTGTTGTCACCGTTATATGGAATACCATTGATGTTATCGAGGAACGACCACGAATCTTTACATATACTGGTAATCCCCTTCATGTATTTACCCAGAATGTTTGTTATAAGTTTAGAACAGGGATAAGTAATGGAGGATCTACCGTCAATCAGCGCTCTCATAGGGGGATTATCAATACTCTTGTAAATCTTAGGGATTCCGAACATGGTAGGTATCTTTGGACAGTTTATGTCAATATAGTTGTACAAGTTCATGTCAATTTTTCCTGCCAGGAACAGGTCCCTAAAATAACCCCTAATTCTCGGAATGTTACCATTAAAATGTGCAGTACTATGGTTGATTTTAATAAAGAATGAGGACTATTGAGAGAAATGTTTACTAACCGAGGGTACCCTGACCAAATGCTATCAGACTTGATTGGAGAGGTCACTTTTAAAAGGACTAATGGTTTTTATAAACCTTTATTACACCAAAAAAATCCTACACACGTTGACACCACTATTAACGTAGTATCGGTTGAGACTGATCTGAATATGGGTGAGATAGTCACAGGTGCATCTTTAGGTGAAGAATATGATTTTTCTTTGAGCTTCATCACTACCTTTAGTAAAAATTCTAAAGGGATTCCGGCTGTAATTCGTAAAAATTGGCATCTTATATCTTCAAATTCTCTGTTGGTTGAAAAATTAGGTAGTAAACCTAGATTTATATTTAAGAGATCAAACAACCTTAAGGAATTGTTACAAAGGGACGTACCTCAAAATACATTTCATAAAAAGAGAGGTATGTTCAAATGTGGCTTTTGTAAATTCTGCAATATGGTCAGAATTGGTGAAACATTTATGGTCAGGGAAAAGAAGTATCATATCCATTTTACTTTAAACTGTGAGAGTAAATCTATTATTTACATCGCCATGTGTAATTGTTGCCAAGCGTTCTACATCGGTAAAACGGACCGTCGGGTCCGAGACCGAATGTATGAACACATGTATGCTATTAAGAACGATAAGGGTGACAATGCACTGGCAAAGCACATAGGTTTAAACCCTGGTCATAGCTTCCAATTTATGGCCATTGACCAAGTACCATTAAAGATTAGGGGAGGCCCTTTTTCATTAATTCTGGAAAACCAGGAACTAGAATGGCAGTTACGCCTTGATGCGTTTAGGCATCCTGGGTTGAACAGCAACTGCAATATAGCTCCTGTACTGAAATTAAAAAGTTATTTTAGGTAGACTATTAGAAATTTTGGTTTTTAATTTCATTTTTACCTTTATGTAAACAGGGTAGTGAAGAATCCTTTTATTTTAGTTATAAAAATACGAGGAAACATCATAGTTAAAACATGTGCCACTTGTAGTAAAATAATGAATAAATGGGTTCCTTCCTTTTTTAAAACTTTGGTTCATATATATTTTTTAGAAATATAAGACATGATGTTTTTTAGAAGTACAAGACATGAAGTCTTTTAGTGTGCCAATAAAAGTTGAATGTAGCAACTGTAGGTATACACATAACAATACATATATACTTATGGGCATGTTTATTAGGGTAGCTGGTCCTGTGAAAAATTAATAAATAAAAAGTTACAGTATTAAACTATTTAATTTTTATTTATATTTATATGTAATGTTTAAACTTATACTTTTTATTTTATATTGATTTTTATATTAAGTGTTATATTTAGGTTGTTATATTAACTGAGGTTACGTTTTGTGTACATTGTATTGTATATTATATTCATTTTTAAAAAATGGTTGTTGAGTTCAGGAAACTGGAAGATGTCACTTCCTGAATTTCCTGATATAAATGGAGTGTATTGTTTTTAGATATTTATCCCTCTGATGAAGCCACGGATTGCTGTGGCGAAAATGCTTTGTTGTTATTATAAATAAAACGCGTTAAGGAATTTCTTTACTGAGTGGTTTCTGCTGACAAGGACCCCATTTTGTTACTATCTGTTTTTTTTACTTTTCTTTGGTTTAACAGTAGTATTGTGCTTTGAAGTATTTGTATGAATAAATATTTGCAAAAGAACTGATGTTTTGTTGTGATGAGAGGTTGGGCATTTGGTATGTACAGTACTTTGAACTTGTGAAATGATATAGTGGTATGGTTAAAGAGAGAGGGGGCAATAGGGGTGGAGTAGTTATTTGTATGGTGGGTAGTGGGATAAGTGTGTGTGGGAGACGGAGTGGTAAGCAGGTGAATAGTATGGTAAGTGGTTAGAGCTGAGAAAATAATTAGAAATAGGATGGAGAAAAATAGAGTTTTGAAAGGTATAGCCATGATTTAGTTTCTGCTCAGAAATAATTAGAGGGTAACAATTTATTTAAGGTTAGTAGAAGAAATCAGGAATTAACTGAAGGAGTTTTCTAAAGTGAGTGACAGAAATAGTTAAAAGCAGGTAAGGTTCAGGAGGGGTGGGAAGTGTGCGTTACAGGTAATGGTGATGTGGGATATGAGTAGAGGAGAGGGATGTCTATTGGCTAGTGCAGAGGCAAGGCAAAGCAGGTTTAGCTATAAAGGAAATGATGTCAGGCATGGGTGGGAATGGGGGTAGGGTAGGGGAGTGGAGTGAGCCCGAGTGCAGCAAGGTCAAATGGAGCTGGATGAGCCAGAAAAACTGGACTAGGCCAGCTTCCAAGAAAACAATCAGGAAAACCAAGCTCAGTCAATTTCAGGTTAGTGTATCACAGTATTTTTCTAGAAATCTTGTGCTACTAATCTAATATACTGTGATGAAAAGAACCACCACTTCTGTAGGGAAAAACAATACAAGTATGGGCTGCAGGTACATAGGTAAATCTTTTTCAAGAGAAAGAAAGTACTGTAGTTTTTAAGTAATTAACCTAGGAGTACAGTTGGAAGAGACAAAAATGGGGGGGGGGGGTTCAGTAATGTGCACGCTTACAGTAAAAGGCTATAGCAAAATGTCTTCGGTTTAGAAGACAGATTAAATACAACTCTAACGTACACTAGTTTAGCTGAAAGCACTTTAGTGTTCCACCGATGCAGGGTCTCACAGTGCAGGGCAACCAGACAGCCTTTGGTTTATTGGAGGCTGGCCAGGACAAAGAATAAAACTTATGCTGAGGGGACTGGAAATAAAAAGGAAAAGGAGGTAAATATTAGGTCTGAAGTTTTAAAACACTCTGATTACCAAGTGACTAAGATAGAGGATGCAGGGAAGGAGCAGCATACATTGTAAGAAACAGCACAATTCTATGAGCAACACAAATTGCAAGGAAATCAGAAAAAAAATGTAACTGCAGTTGATACCAAGATATCATAACATACACTGCACTATTATGTATTGTTAGGAAAATTATAGAGAGTGTGTATTACTGCATCAGAGATTGGAGCTGGGCAGCATGAGAAATAGAGTATAGCAGAGTAAAGGGTATGATTAGAGCTATGAGTAAGGATGAGGTAAACCAGAATCTCACTAAGGTGAGGCAGAAAGTAGAGGGGAACATAGATAGGAAATTGTTTAGTTCACCCTATTTGGATTAAATAGTGACATGAAGGTGTTGTTTGAAGTTATTTTTATTATCTGTTTCTCCGAGGGAGCTAGAGATGGTGTTTCATAAGCTGAAAATGCACTTGGAGTAGATTACATCTCTAAAAGAGTTTTGGGACCTGTGCTGGTAAGTAAGAAACTTATATTTGGAGCTGAGAGTTTTTGCAGGGATGTGCCAATGCATGATGGCATGCAGAGAAGGTTATTAATCTGCGTGGTGGAGAATGGAATGAGCAGTCTTTAGCTGTAACAATTTAAGGTCATTTGAGACTTACAAGCAGTTAATTCAAGCGAGAGCATGGCAGTGGGGGCTCCCCTTAGTACATTGGCAGTGAATTGAAGCAGTTTCATTATAGCATTGTTCTAGTATAGCTAGGAGGTCAGAGTGCAAGTTTGTAAAGATAGGGGCTGCATGTAGGGTGTGGATAGAAGGTGGGAATGGGTGGTTAATGTATTACCTAGGTCAGTTTGATATGGCTTGGATTTTTATACAGCCACAAACCTTTGGTGAGATTTCTTTATGGCAATTTGTATATGGAGAGCAAACTCTCAGAATGAATAGCAATATGTGTAGTTTAGGAATGTTCTAGCAGTGATTCCCATATAAATTAGCCAATCACATGGACTCTACTTTGATGTAAAGAGTACAACCTGGAAAACGAGTACCTCACTAGAGGGATAATGTTTAAATGCATGGAATCTGAGGGAGGGCCCAGTCAGATCTAGTCTATGGATCATCAGTTGTGGATTGTTCCTGATCTTTGGAGCAAAGAGTGAGGTATATAATGACAGCAGAGAGACTAAAAGTGATGCCTAGGAAAATAAAATTCTTCTTATCTGGAGCTGAGAGTGAAGCAAATAGACAAAACCTAAAGCCTAAAACCAAACTGTTGGATCACTTCAACTGGGACCTGAAAGATGAACCCAGGAAAAAGGCCTATTTATATCCTAAGTGGACTTTAAGGACTGCTGAACTACTCAAAAGGTACTGTCTGCTCTGTGTTTTGCAAAGGTCAAGTGAATTTTTATAGTTTCTGGTGTCATTCTAAGGAGATCCAGTATTTGTCTGCTTGGGATGACATGATTGACAGACCTCGATGCTTTGCCAGAGATGGCCTGCATCTGTCACCCCTGGGCTTACGGATAATGGCAAAGGCTCTTGCCACTCCTATAATGCCTTTTTTAGGGGGTGTTCCAAAGACCAAATTACCACCTTAACAGCTACAAACAAATACAATCTGTTTTTTCAAAGATGGCTGCCAGATAAGAAGCACACATTTCTGCCTGCTCTCAAAAATACAAGTCAATCTAACCAAATCACTTGTGGCTACTATACTAAATTGAATCAAAAAGCCTTAAGGAACATAAAGGGGTAGGTAAATTTACCTGATCTTCAGTTTTCAGAAAAAAGCTAGCTTGGACGAATAAATTTCCAAATCACAGTGGCACAGTGGTGATCCTGGCTACATGTGCTTGGGCCTATCAATCTTCAAGAATTGCCTAATCAAGTAAACAAAGGAAAAAATCATTCTAATCAACATGGAACAAATGGAACAACAAACTACTAAGACTAGACTTTCTCTAATTAACTCTCCAGAAAAAGAGGTTTCTTCAAAAAGACAAAAAACAAACAAACTGCATCCTGTAGCAACTAAGCAGACTCAAAAAGTTAAAAACGATCAGCCATTCACACTAGAAGATTTCAAAGAGGCTCTACTCCCCCTTCAGTCGGAAATACAAACATTCTCTACAAAGTTAACATTCGGAAACAATCTGGAGCATATGATGACAAGAATAGAGAAAAATGAAGTTAAACCACTAAATAACGAGATGATGATACAAGAACTACAAAAAGAGGCCTCAAACAGAGACATCACCATCACAGAAATGAAACAGAAAATTATTTACCTGGAAGCAAGAGCTAGATGAAATAACATTTGAATTAGAGGAATACCGGAGAAATATGATCAGTCTCAGCTACCTGAAATTGCAAAAGAAATCATTGACAAGGTGCTGGAAAACAAAGACCTATCTAAAAAGATTGAAATTGAGAGAATACACAGAGCACTTAGGAAAGCCCAAATATCCGATTCTCCGAGACAAGTTTATGCTAGAATCCTAAACGCGGATCATGCACAATCTATAATTGTAAATGCCAAAAAGAAGAAGAGCATCACATGGAATGGCTGCAGAATAACAATAGCACAAGATCTGCCACTTCCAATTAAGCAGTCAAGACAAGCCCTATCTCCCTTCTGTAGTTACTTGTTAAATAAAAACATTAAATTTCAAATGAAATACCCAGCGACCCTCTGTTTCCAACAAAATAGTGTCAATTATTCGATAAAAACTGTGCAAAAAGCTAAATCAACATTTTCAAGTGTTTTCAAAGAACAACCTTCAAATACAGCTTAATTTCGACCTTTCAAGTGAATCCTGAATAGCGATGGTCGATCGATGCACATTGCTGCCCTATCAAGGTAACAAATAATTCCTAGAAACCAGTTCAAGGTGAAATTTTACTCATCATCTCCAAATTCCGTACTTGGGCCTAGTCTACAAAGCAAGCACTCAAACTTTACCCTCTGACCCCACAAAGTACATCCAGGTTAATATGAGATTAGTGCAAACAATAAGTGATCCAGAACCATCTCATTAAAAACAATGTGCAAAAAATGGAAAAAGAAAACGGAAAAAGAGAAGAAAACAAAACTGCTTGGCACTCCCTAAGAACGTTAAATCAATCTAGAGCAGAAACTTAACTCAAACATTGTATCTTAAATAATCTGCCTTAAGTAACAGCTTGAAAAAACAATGTAATACTACTCCCTTATGCTAAAAATGAACTTCACCAAGTTAAAATCATGTAACCATCGCACGCATGAAAAATGTTTACATAAAGACTCCAATGAAGAATATTGCATCTCCTATAACTACTTTGGAGACCATGCTTCACTTGCTTAAACTATAATCCAATGCGTGACTATAAAATAGCACAAAATGCCGACAGATTGGAAACGCAATGCAATTGCAAGGCAAATTAATTACCAGGTTACCGGACGTCAGAAATCAAACAAATAATATTTTTTTTTTACACAGTATAAATTTAATTAAACAAAATATCCTAGAGAATTGGATAAAACAACACATACCTGGCATGAAATGGTGGAGGCCTGGCTCTCTACCCTCGAATCTGCACAGATCCTATGTACGATGAGCCGAGCAGCATGTGGAGAGTGCCAATTGGTTCTCCCTTGCTTTTGAATTCTCCCAGTATAGTGAGTTCAGCTTTGCTCCTCTGTTAAGCTTGATAGCGATGCGTTCTGTCTCATCAGCTGCAAGTCACTTACATCTACATTACTAAATAGAAGCATTGGCTGCCTTTAGATCTGTTCTTTGTTAACCACTGTCATCTTGTTGTCCTCTGAGCAAATTAAGCAGCCATTCATGTCTTAAGCATTTTAACAGCAGCATATAAATGACAGAAATAACATCAATGGGTAATTTAGTAACAATTACTGACAGCATATAAAATATACATTTCTAGTTGATAGATGCTGATGAGATCACTTTTCTCTCAGAGCTGTTTTCTTCCCTTCCATTAACAATTTAGCTTAACATGTCCTTTTTTTCTGTTTTCAGCTATCATTTTAACCATTGTGTTCTGCATTCACCTTTCTTCATCTTTTTCTGCCCAGCTTCTTACCCTCCATTGCTATTTTAAATGTGTTACCCCATTTTCCCATTGGAACTGACACATATCTCCATGCCCTAATACAATTAAAAAAAGAAAATGAATATATAGGGCAAATTGGAGAAAAGGAAAAGGTGAAAATAAGGAAAAGAAAGAGAAGAGAAGAACAGGGACATATTTAAGTGATGCCAGAAACAATACTGACACTCCATGGTCATGAAAACAATATGTCATTACCCCACATTTCATGAAACTTTTACAGAACTATTTAAATATAAACCCTTATCAAAGAACCCTCTACCTTAAATTCCCTACATATGTTCACCTGCCTCTTTGTAATGACTCACACTGCAGATATAAAACAAGTCCCTTGCTATAAGATTTTGATATTCTTTCGGAATTTTTTTTTTTTTGCCTGTAATAATGCAAATCTTGACTGGAGAGATGAGTTTATAAATCTAAGATGTCTGTGAAACAGAAATAGAGTATGGCACTGGGACTCAAAATAACTTTCCATATCACCACTAATATTTTGCTAAACTGTATACCTGCTCCTGCTACAGTGAGGATAAGTTGTCAAACCATAAAAACCTGATGAAATGGAAAAAGTTTATAAAGCCATCAGTCATACACCTCACTTTACTTTGGAATTAACTCTCCCACAGACAAAAATATTTTGCTTCAACCTCGTCCCACAGTCAGGACTTGGATATTGAATGGTCTAAGGTGGGCCAGTATTCCTCCAACTCTGCAAAAAACACTAAGGGATAATCCAGCTGACCGAGCGACAAGGAGATCATATTAATAACAGGTCCTCTATCTGCCTGGAGAGAGAAAGGAAGGGAAAGCAATATGAGGAACAAAGAATTTCTAAACTTTGACAGGTTGGTACAAAGATGACTGGATAGCAAAGATCTTAAAAACATGCAAATTCTGACGGAGCGTTATTAAGAGACAGCTGCAAATACAATGTTTGATATCATATTGTGCTCTGGAAAGACACGATGTTAAAATGAGTCTTAAAGATTATATAACAATATGTTTTTCTCTTCTTGACTTAAATACGTCAGCTTTTAGTAAATGATATCTATTTTATTGCCACTATGGCTATTAGTTTAATCATTACTGATCTCATGACATCCCAAATGAATACTACTTTTGAAGTAACTTCTTTGCATACCTTACAGAGTCTTCTACCAAGAGTCTTAGTTTTACTACCTAGGTATTACATTAGAAATTAACAATGTTAAATTATTTATATATATCGCAAACTAAGACAAAATCATTTCAAGAGGACATAATACCACAAATTAATCAGTATAAATTATAAATATGGATCATATGACTTAATGGCTAAGCATAGCTCAGCTTCAAGACTATGTAGATAGATAGGTTAAGTATGACTCATTATAACCCTACATATCCAATTGCCTTAAAATAAAAAGAGAGGGGAAAAGGGGAAGAAAAAGAAAAAAAAAGAGAAGAAAATCCTACAAATATTTTAATCCTTATGAGAATAAATAGAAAAAAATAACCCAAGATTTAAATTAAGACTTTCTCAAGCTGTATCTTAAAATGTCTCTAAGTGAGTAAAACAACTTCAATATCTTTTAATGCACTATATCATAATATAGGTATCCTGTTTTAATAGTAGATAATACCTACACTATTACCATTTTAAATACTACCTGGACTTTGCTGTAGTTGGGCCCAAGGGAAAGGGAAAGGAAAAAAAGGAAATAGAGAAAATGTGTGTACTAAATGGGTGTACTGAACTACCCATTGCCTAAGAGTTGACCGACCACCCTAAACATAGATTGCTAGTTTCATAACAGGCCTGACAAGACAGGTGTTGTATAAAATCTAAATACTCCCTTACACTACTTGATCATGAGAATGGTCTAAGTATCATCCTTTGAATTGAGCTAATTTCTTTTTTTTTTCAATGAATCAATAAATCTAGTTTATAATAAATTAATACACAATAACCAAATGCAGGCAAGGAAGTTAGTATTGTGCTAAATGTCTGATGGATCTTAGAATAACAATAGGTTTGTGTAATATAGTTGGGATTGTATATATGTTTCTAACACCTCTTACAGATAAAAGAGGTTTTGTGGATATGCACTGGTGGGGATCTGTAAGGGGCTGGTTGTCACTCATTAACCCTTATACTGTTATCAACACTTCACTACACTCTCCATACTGTCTACTTAAACATATTTATCATTCCTACAGAAAATCTAAAATACACTTTAGTTACTGCATTAGCATTCAAACCCAAATGGTAGTAAAATGGTAGTAAAGACAAAATGATGTTTCTGGAATCATGGAATGTTAAAGTTCTCCAGAATAATAGGAAAAAAAAGTTAATCCTACACCTATTTTAAAATTAGATGTTGACGTAGTGCTTATTCAGGAAACACACATGACTGCAGCTCAATGGGTAAAGGAAGAAAAAAAGAAATGGGTAAAATCAATTACAGCTGCTAGAAATGATACTGCGTCTAAAGGGGTAGCAATAATAGTTAAAAATTCTTTCAATGGCACTATAAAAGCAAGCGAGTGTGACCCCAATGGCAGGTGGTGTTACTTAGTATGTTCCCTTCCCTCTTTCAATAGAAACATTTTAATATTAAATGTCTATGGTCCTTGTATGCACCAGAATGAGTACATTTATGATATATACTCAATCCTAGAAAAATTTCCAAACCATCTATATTTAATAGTGGGAGATTGGAATATGACTACCAGACCTGAACTAGACAGAACAAATAAAGAAAATAAACAATCTATTGACTTAACAAATCTTATAAATGATATGATAGAAGATTTTAATTTATTCGATCCCTTTGAACTCTTTAGACATGAATCTGGAATCAGTAATTTCACTTTCTTTTCAACTCCCCATAAAACCTAGTCCAGAATAGATTTTTTCTTAATTTCAAAAAACTTAAAAAAATTTGATATAAAATTCCACACACATCCCAGAACCCTATCTGATCACGCAAAAATAAACCTAATAATAAATGAGACCAAACTAAACGCAGATAAGCAATATGGAATAAACTGGACTCTAAACCAGAACCTCTTAAAAAAACAGGGAACTATGTCAGGAAATAAGAGAACTACTTGCTCAAACCAACAATAATTTAGAAACAATAAGTATCCCCTTTGACGTACAATGGGCAGCAACCAAGGCAACACTTAGAGGTATACTGATACAAAAAGCATCAATCCTCAAAAAACAAGCTAAATCCCATATTGAAAACCTAGAACTTAAATTAAAAAAACTTGAATTACAAATGCAAATTAAATATGCCCCGGACCTTGAGAAACAAATAATTTCTGTACAATAACAAATAAAAGAAATACAAATGAATCAGCTCTCCCTTACTGATCTTAGACTTCTACACAAATATTCCGAATGGGCCCAAACTCCCTCTAAAATTCTAGCCAGAATAATCAAAATAAAAAACCCCTCCTCCACAATAAAACAAATTAAACATAAAAATAAGTCTTTCAACTCGGATGGTGAAATCATAAAAGCTTTTGAAGAAATCTATCAGGAGATCTATGGCCCACACCCTCTAGAAGACGAGATAGAAACTAATACATTTTTAGATGACCTGCATTTCCCACAAATAACAGACACACACAGATAAAGCTTCTCAAAAAATCAATAACTACTGAAGATATATTCCTAGCTATCAATAAATTGAAATCAGGAAAGTTCCCAGGCCCTGATGGCTATACATCAGAATTTTATAAATCATTTGTGAAACATCTAGTCCCAATCCTATTCAAAGTATACAACTATATAATAAAATTTGGTATCACAGATTTATACATTAACAACTCTAAAATGATTTTTATCCCAAAACCAAACACACCTGGCAATAACCCCGGCGACTACCGCCCAATTACATTAATCAACCTGGACATAAAAATACTAGCAACAATACTGGCCCACAGAATGAGTGAAGTAATCTCTTCTATCGTATCTGCCGAACAGCTAGGCTTTATGAATAACAGACAAGTCTGGGATAATACATTAACAATAGAAGCTATAATAAATATGACAGTCAAAGACACTGCCCCTAAATATGCTCTCGCTGTTGATGTGCAAAAAGCTTTGGACAGAGTTAATCTAAATTTCTTGTTCAAGATACTAAAATGGTTTGCTCTACCTGAGGAGTATATAGCCATAACCAAAGTCTTATATAATAAGGCCACCACTACATTACATATAAATAAAAAGAATTCACGCCCTACACATATAATAAATGGCACCAGACAAGGATGTCCGCTTTCCCCATATCTTTTCAAACTCTACTTAGAAGCTCTCCTTTTAAAATTAAGTCAAAAAACATTCAACCACTCTATTTATTTTTCAAATATACAAATCAATTACACGGCATTCGCTGATGACCTCAACATCTATTTTCAATATCCCTCCACTGATTTGGTAAAAATTCTAAACTCCATAGACAAATTTTCTGCAATCTCAAATTATGCTATAAATACAGGTAAATCAAAAATATTCCCGCTAAATCCTCTTAATCACAAGGAAATTTTCTTTCCAGACTCAAAGATTAAAATAGAATACTCACTCAAATATTTAGGTGTTACATTTATTCACCCGAATAAGGAAACTATAAAAGAAAATCTGTATATAGTTTGGTCAAAAATTACAAAAGATTTTGCCACATGGGAAAAGTTAAACCTCTCTCTCCTCTCCAAGGCATCAATCATAAAAATGAATATACTTCCCAAAATCTTGTATCAACTTCAGGCTGTTAGCCAATGTGTGACAAACAAATTCTTCTCCAAAATCGAAACAACATTGAGTAAATTTATGTGGCACCCGAAAAACATTAGAATTAGTTATAAAAAACTAGCATTACCCAAAGAAAAAGGTGGCTTAAGTCTTACTGATTTCCAGACATATTATCATATTATCAATGCTAACCATATTGTGCGTCTAACCAATTATGAACCTTCTGATACTTCCTGGTACCCTCTCTGGATAAAAATTTATTACCAAAATTTAAACACCTCTACTGTTAACCCAAAAGCTATTCCTTTCCTCAGCAGCAAAAACATAAGAAATTTTAAAATACATCCCATAATAATCAATAAGGTAACATGTTTTCAAACACTTATCTCTTCTTTAAATATAAAGAACTCCCTAATTATGGTGCAACCAATACACATGAATCCTGAAATTAAATTAAATAACAATATGTTAAACCTAGAAAAATATCCAAATATTAAAAAACTATACGGTATGGGATTTCTATCAACTAAAAAATCAACCCCTAAGCTATATCGTTGAGCACTTGGCAGCAAGCAAAAAATATCGCTTGATCATTAAACAGATACTATATTTAGTAAACCTAAAAACATCAGGAATCAACGTAACTCCACAAGAATTTCAGTTTTACAAACAACTCATCTCCTATTTACTACAAAAAACTAAAATGCTTTCAAGCAGCTATAAATTAATCACCCGGACCAAGTATCAAAATGAAATCCTATACTCAAATTACTGGATGACCAAAAATGCAAACTTAACTAATGAACAAAAACTAGCGGTGATAGACATAAACACAAAACTCACACCCTTTAAAAAACTAATATATACCCAAATCATGATTAATAATAATGCTTACCATACACCATCTTTCCTAAATAAACTAGATTCCAATTCCTCACCATGTTGCCCCATATGTCCCAACACAATTGCCGATACCCTCCATATCTTCTGGTCTTGCAAAACTGTCTATAAACTTTGGTGCTCTCTGAGGGTGAAATTGGAGAAATCAGGTTATATGAAATCCACCCTCTCATGGGAAATGTCAATTTTAAATATTTTCCCCAATACTTACACATTAGAATCCAAACATATCATAGTAACATTAAGTGCATTGCTTAAATCCTACATAGCTCTTAACTGGCTTGACAGAGCTAAAATCTCCTGGTCAGAATTCAAAAATATAGCTATCCAATATGTTTTGGCTGACAAATTAAAAACTGTGAGCAAAAAGAAACTGACATATTTCAGGAAATATTGAGAAAAACTATCTATCCTAAATCTAAGCTAAACTAGAATATAGTACTTTATTTTTTACTACCCTCAAATCAACTCAAATTATTTCTTCCTCAAGCATAAAACTGAGATTACATACAACATAAATATAAAGAAGTTATGGTACGAGCATTAGACATACCAACATCCTTTAACGCATGCATATTCAACTCTGAATCCTACCATAATTTACCCTTATGAGTGACAACCCAGTGTAAATATAAGTAAATACTGTAAATAGTTTTCTTTGACAGATATAGTATAGAATTAAGATTTCATGTTTTTTTGTCATGTAACAAGTTTATTTTAACAGTATAAATATCTATCCTTTCGGTTTTAAGTGAATTAGATTTTAAAATGCAGAGATAAGGTCGTAAAATTTTGTAATCTACAATATAATACATGTTACTGACCTTATGTATTTTTCATTGTTACTTTGTCTCTTCCATGTATTACTGTTTATAATAAGCAGATTTTTTTTCTTGTGAAATTGAAATAAAAATGTATTTTGGAAAAAACAAACAAATACAATCTGAGGGTTATACTGCTCAATGCTAGAAGACTAAATCTCAAAAGGCACTTGCTCGAAGCACTCCTTAAAATGGAAAACATCGACATTTGTGGTGTAACAGAGACCTGGTTCAAGGCAGCAAAAAGCACCCCTGCACTACCAGGCTATAACTCATTCCACACCTTTTGGCCACAGAACTTGGACTGAAGCTCAAAAGTCAGTGGTGTTTTCATATTCATAAAGGATGAGCACACCTCCAAACTGGTAGCCCAACATAATGCATCTGAGATACTTCAGGTGCAGCTAACATTGGATAAGACAGCGATTCAGGTCATAGCTTGCTATATGTCCCCAACCATGTCCCAAGACTCAGACTCCATGTTCCTAAGCACCCTGGAGAATATTAGGGTCCAACCTAACACTCTCATAATGGGTAACTTCAACTACCCCTCCATTAACTGGGAAAACTACTCATCTACCAATACACTTGCCCAACGTTTCCCGAAATTCATTAATTCCAATACCCTAGACCAGCTCCTTCTTACCCTCACTAGAGGTAGCAACATCCTTGACCTGGTCATGACTAACATGGGCGAACATTGCTCTACACCAACAGTCTACTCCTCCCTGGTTAGATCTGACCACTAACTAATCACCTTGGAAATCCACATCCCTCCCACCCACTCCCCCCCCCCACAAAGGTAACCACCATGAAATACTTCTCCAAAGCTAACTTTGGGCTCCTAAAAGTAGAGGTGGCTAACTTCATGGCACCCATGCAAATGGAAAATAGTTGCATGACTGCGGAATCATACACCAATGCACTTTACGAACGCGTACATAATTACATGGATCTCACCATGCCCATTAAAACCAAGACGGTCTCCTCCAAAAAAAAGGAAGCCAATCTGGTGGTCCCTGCCATAAACAAACTCTACAACAGTAGGAGGAAACTGATGCGGAATAACGTGAAGTCCCAAGACTGGATAAACTCCCTTATCAGCCTCAACAAAAAGTTGAGATCCCTCATCAAATCCTCTAAAGCTAGCTATGAAAACAGAATTGCAGCAAATAGCAAAGACAACCAAAAGGCCTTCTATAATTATGCAAAGAATTTCCATGGTAATACCCAGATTTGCTCTGAGCTACTGCACAATGGTACTTCCTATACCGAGTCAACAGATATTGCCAATATACTAGCCGACAGATTCAGTGCCAACTTTACCCCTCCCCCAAAGAATCAATCACAATACCAGTAGATGGCCAGGCACCCAGTATTACTGCTGCACAGGTTAAAACAGCACTGTCCAAGGCCAAGAATACAGCTTTTATGGGACCTGACAATATTCCTGCCTGTGTTCGACATGAACTACAGAGTGAACTAGCACCTCACCTGTGTGCCCTGTTCAATCACAGCCTCACCTCAGGCTTTGTCCCTATTGAATGGCACACTGCTCTAGTCATCCCTCTCCACAAAGGAGGAGTGACTACAGACCCTGGGACCTATTGCACCATTAGCTTGACGAGTCTGATATGCAAAGCTATGGAACGCATCATCATGGACCTAATAAACTAGGACATAGGGAATCTCCAAACTCTGGATCCCACACAGTTTGATTTTGTGAAGGGCAGATCTTGCCTGCTCAACTTGGTTGACTTCTTTGAGTCAGTCACCAGAGCTGTGGATGAAGACAAGATGGTTTATACAGCCAGCCTTGATCTGGCTAAGGCCTTTGATACCATTCCCCACTCAGGAATCATTGAAAAACTCACTAAGCTAGGCGTCAACCCCTATATCACTAGGTGGGTTGCAAACTGGCTCACAGATAGAACCCACAGTGTGAAAGTAGCTGGCTCCAAGTCAGACTGCCGACCAGTCACGAGTGGAGTCCCACAAGGATCAGTCCTGGGTCCTCTCCTGTTTGATATCTACTTCTCGGAAGTCCAGGCCAACATGAAGGGACTCTGGCTGACAACGTTTGCAGATGATTGCAGTTTGGGAGCCATTATTAACTCCTCAAGTGATGTTGACTTCCTACAGAAAGGCCTCTCTGAGACCAATGACTGGTGTCAAAACCATGGCCTTAAGCTCAATGCGAAAAAAATGTGTCGTCATCTCCTTTGGAAAAATCCAGTTCCCATGAATTACCACATCAATGGTAGTCCACTGAACACAGAAGGTGTTATAAGAGATCTAGGAACACAGGCTGACAGCAACCTCTCTTTTGACCACTACATTGCCACTGTGGTCAGAAAATCCTTCTATGTGGCACATATAATTACTAAGGGGTTTGCATCCAGGAAGAAAGAGGTCATTGTCTCCATCTACTTTTCCCTCATTAGGCCAATCATAGAATACAATGCCTCATTTGGCATGTACCTCACTAGACACCTGCAACAACTGGAGAGGCCGCAAAAGTGCCTCACAAAGAGGATCCTAGGCCTTAAATACTTGTCCTATATGGATAGACTCAAAAAACTCCAACTATTCTCTGTCTCATATCGCCTACTTAGAGGCGATCTTTGCTTGACTTACAAAGCCATGTCTGATCCAGCTCTGTTAGAAATGCTACATCTAAAGAAATCCCAATCCCTCAGCACCACATGCTCCAGAGACCTCAACCTCATTACCACAATCAACAGAACATGCTGGAGGGACAGGTTCATAACCCAGAGACTGCCCATGCTATGGAATACACTACCCATACATGTCAAACAGAGTACCTCACTGGCCCTCTTCAAGAGAAATCTTGATGAGTGGATAGGAAATAGAAAATTCACCCTGGGGATCACTGCAGTGGTTGTACTTGATAGAGGCACTGGGAACTAACGTTGGGCGGCACAGTGCCAGGGCACTTCTATGGGCTAGGCTTGTAAAGATTCCAGGACCATTAGCCTAGTACACACCTATGAACCTATGGATACTTTGAATAGCATTTAGATTCACTTTTTTATGTGTGCAAACAACCATAATAGAATCAAAACTAACATGCAGTGCAGTAGTGCATTAGATAAAAACATGCCTTGTTATTGGTACAATTCACATGCTTACTACACAGGAACGATATTTGTTGCATCACTCCAGGAAGCTGTGAGACTATCCCGTACAATGAGAATGGATTTCTAGTAATGTAAAGTAAGACATTTTCAACTCTCAGTGGAAAAACATATTTTAAGGGGGGGGGGGGGTAACAAAAATAAATGTTTTTGATGTTCCAAAACAGCACAAAGTTTGTTTTAGCAGCATTGACCATAAGTTGATTAGAAGTGAGCAAAAAGAAAAGTATTTTAAGACCAGACTGGCAAAAAAAATCTGTACTTAAGGTAGATCTTCAAACTTTCTGAAAATGAACAAAACAAAAGTCTGTAGAGTCCGGACTGGTAGAAAGTCTGTATTTAAAGTAGACGTTCTCACTTTCTGAAACTATATTTATAGCAGCTTGGCTATTAAACAGTTAAACATATTTGGTGCAGACTGTTTAGACTTCACCATTAAGTGCTCATTACTCATTTCTGTTGCAAGCTGGTTCTGAGACCTCCAGTATCAAGTTAGTTATTACCTTCGGATGATTATCTACAGCTTCTTGCTATCAGGCTATGCTTACTAACAACTATTGCTCCTGTTTTAAGTTTTCATTATTTACTAATGTCATAATTTCATTTAAGGTGTTTGGATACCCTTTGTTAAAAATATAGTACCTTTATTTTGGTGATGAGGTCTACAGGATTTAAAGAAAGATGGCACTTGCATCACCCTAAGAAGGAGGAAAAATGAAAAAAGAAATTGTAACTGCCAAGTACTCTGACAACTTCTTATATGAAAATATGAAAATCCACTACTATAAAAATGGAGTGAAAGCATTTTTGTTCCTAAAATGAAAAGAAAAGAAAAAAGAAAGAAAGAAAGAAAGTAAAACACTGACAAAAAAAAATGTATGAAGCCAAATAATGTAATTTAATGACATGACTCCTGCCTCCCCACCCCAAAAAAAATTGAAATGACTACACGTGAATGTTACGCTTATTGAACTGTCATTTTCTTCCTAAACTTAGTACAATGGTAAAAGTCTGTATATTTTATTACTGTACAAAAAGCTTAGTAACTTGATTACCAAAGTGATTCAGTGAAAAAAAGACAGTACTTTATTTAAGCAGAGGAGTACTAGCGGGTATTGAGAAATATTAATGAATATGAAATAAATGCATACAAAGAAGGTTTTGTCAGGAAAATCTGATATTTGAAAGTGCCTTAAAAAATAAGTTATGTACTCACCATAACGTTCCTTCTGAATAGTTCTACTTCATTTGTCTTCAACCTGTAGGATACCGGATCCATATCGGATCCGAGCCGGCAACCTTACTAGCATCTGCTCCAAACTCCAAGCTCCTCCCCTTACCCTTAATACACCTCCACTACCTTCCAACCCCCAGATCGAGTTTGCTGAATCTTATACTGACAACCTGACCTGAAAAAAAATACTTGCGACCTATAACTGAAGCCCATAGGCTGTTCATATGCCAAGGTCCGGGGGAAGGAGGGAGGGACGGTTGAAGACAAATGAAGTAGAACTACTCAGACCTTTTGGGAATTGGTTCCACAGTGTCTGGCTCCTTCCATGCCTGCGAGGTGACCAGGTCCAGCAAGGGATCTGCAGGAGGGGCGCCCAGGAAGTAGATGGGCCCATGCTGAAAGCCTCCAGGAACACAGGCTCATCAGAAGAAAGTTTAGGGGCAGACCAACCTCCCCGTTGGTGAACAATTTCCATGATGTCTCCAAAGGATACATCCTTGAGAGGTGATCTGGGGGAACCTTCCCCATCATCCAAGTCCATATCCTTGGTGAGGGACTCAAGGGAGTCCAAGTGCTTTCTCTTGCACGTATGCTGGCGAGGCACATCTCTGGTGGGGCTGTCCGGTGGAAACTCACAAGCCACTTGTTCCTCAAGGGGAACTATCTGGGGCTCCTCGAGCACGGTCTGTCCCTGTGGTAAAATGATGGGAATCATAGAAAGAGCCAAGGGGGTCAGGGCAGAGTCAGAGTGGACAGTCAGGGGTCTTGATCCAGCAGAGAGAACCTTTTCTACTACAAAAGAAATACAGTCCCACAGTTCCGGTTCCAATAAAGGCTGTCCCTCCTGTATACAATCCCCTGTTCAGAGGTAATAAGGTATGTTCAAAAAATGACAAAAAACAGTTTATTAAAACATAAAAACAAAAAAATCATGAACAATAATTCCCTGGATTATTGTTCATGATTTTTTTTTGTTTGTTTGTTTTTTTGTTTTTATGCTTTAATAAACTGTTTTTTGTTGTTTTTGAACATACCTTATTTGCTATTTTGACCATCCTCTGAACAGGGGATTGTATACAGGAGGGACAGCCTTTATTGGAACTGGCACTGTGGGACTGTGTTTCTTTTGTGGTTTTGTGCCTTTTGTGTGAGGTTCTTGGTTAACCCTTTCTACTACGTCGAATGCCAAGGGAGAATGAACCTCCTGTGGAATCAATAAGGAGGCCGGTCTCCCCAGGTCCGATGAGAGAATTGGAGCTGGGCCCAAAGTGGATGGAGCTCTGAGGGAGGGAACTTGGCCCAACAAAGGTGGAGCCGATGAAAAAAGTTCCACTCCTCAGATCCATCACCCACGCTCCGGCTCCAAGGGTGGCTCGGATCTGAGCTGGTCAGATCCGACATGCTCCAAGCAGCTGCCGGCATTGAGGAAGCAGGTACCATCAGCGCTGACTCCCCCTGACTAAAGCCATCCTCAGATCCGAGTACTCCAAACTTGCTGGATGGATCAGAGAAGGAGAAATCAGTTGAAAAAAAGGAAGCGAGTTACCCCCTCCTGAGGGAGAGGGGCTGGCAAGACCCCCATCTGGATCTGAGTACAAATGAACCTCCTCATCATTTTATCCATGTCGACTTCTAATAAGGACTGGGTGGACCTCGACAAGACCACGGACTCTGACCTTGCTGGTCAGGGCACCGAGGCCTAGATGTAGAGTGTGTCTCCTCTGGCTCCGGGGAAAACCTCAAAGATTGGAGCTGAGGGGAGCCACGGATCCGATGCGTCTTGATCAGTGAAGGGAGACCGCCTCAGAAGAGGGAAGAAGGCCTTTCAGGGCCAACTTAGCTTTCCTATATTTGACTGCGCATGGGTTAAAACCTGTGTATATAGTGCAGTCGGTACTAAGATGAGCCGCACCCAAGTACATTACAAAAAGATTGTGGCCATCAACAGTGGATTACTTATGGCCACACTCAGTGCATCTTTTAAACATTGGCTTATCAGCCATAGTATCAGTGAAAAAGCAACAAGAAAAAAATATATTATTTTCGTCACTGAAACACCCACTCACCACACTCACACACACAACACACTGAGGGGGGGAGGGGAAGCAAACACACTCACAAACTACTCTAAAACTAAGCTAACAACACTAAAATATAGAACACTCGATGCACCAAGTGAGGAGAGGAGAAAGGGGAACCTACACTATCACTAACCTAAAGTTAGAAGAGAAAAAGAGACTTTCTAAGACTTTAACACCCACTTACTACCCGGAGCTCTGGAGATTACGATGCTTCAGCTAGTCGCGGCAAACAAGATCTGGGGGTTGGAAGGTAGTGGATGGTGTATTATGGGTGAGGGGAAGAGCTTGGAGCTCGGAGCAGATGCTAGTAAGGTTGCTGGCTTGGATTCGATATGGATCCAGTATCCCACAGGTTGAAGACCAAACTAAGTAAACTACTTCAGATCAAATATTATTTTAGCAGTGGGAGCAGGAAGTAAAATGTATAATATTTCAGTGTGTAAGGAGTGACAGTAGTATGCAAAAGAGGGACAACTATGATCCAGAGCACACAGTTTGTTATCTGTGGTAGAACTGAGCATCTTGGAAAATCCTGTATGACAAAAAAATGAAACCATTGCTATGAAGCCTGTGTTAGAAGAGATGAAAGGAAATTTGGTACTAATTGTAAGCAGGAAAGTATTTAAAAAAAAAAACCCTTCATTTTCATAATATGAAAAACTGAGTATGCAAGCAAAAGTTAACAAAAGGCATAAGGATATACTTACTATGAGGTGGTTACTGGATATAGTAAACCAATAACATAAATAAGCAACAGTGTTTTGTATCAAACTCTTCTTATTATAAAAATATGTTGGAAAACATACAAAATGTTGGAAGTTGCTGATGAGAAAGTTGTTTATAAAGGAAAAAAGAAAACATTATATTTGGTAACTGATAAATGGGATGGCCAAAGCATGGTGATGTGATGTTTACTTATTAAAATTCAAATAATCTTTTGTGAAATAAAGCATAACCGAAGAGGAGTGTATGAAAAAAATGGATATGTTAAAATGAATCATAGCTAGATTTTTAGGAGGGTAGCCAGAAATTTAGATTTTATGCCCCTTCTCCTACTAGTCTAACTTTTCAAAAATATATGAATTGACCAAATGCAATTCCACATACAGTACATAAAGAATCTATCATTGCCAGTGACTGTTTCTGACAAACTTAAACTATAGTTTGTTTTTCAACCAGTCATGAGATCCTAATTACCTTGTGTACAGATATGTATGTTGCATGCTCTTACTGAAAGAGATGAATGCATTTTTGTCATTTCAAATTTAAAAATGCAATTTAGTCACCTAGTATGCCTGGTTATGCTCTTGCAAGTATTCATGTTTCAGCAACTTATATATATAGATAAATATATGTATATATATATATATATATATATATATATATATATATATATATACATACATATATATATATTTATTCAGACTAATTTTACATATACTAAGATGGAATAAGAAATGATTTTTTTAAAGAGAATAGTAACTATTAAATAACATCTTTGGAATAGTACCCAATATAAGCAAATAAATATGTTTTTGCAGTGTTGGCAGATTGCTTGAAGTTTTCTAGATAAGACATGAGTCATATGTATTAATGTGTGTTTGCTGATGATCAGTAGTTTGTTACCGAACAATAAATATTCATTAAAATGTTTGAATGTAACTGCTTTCCTTTTAGAGTGTCATCTGCAATTGTTATATTTCAGACAATGATAAAAAAAGGTTTACTTCAAGTTCAGAAATGGAATACTTCTGAAACATCAACTTTTATAAAAAATGGTATGATTTTATTATATATAAGACCAAATAAAAATGTTCTTAACAAAATAAAGACTCATGGTTTTAAGTAAAATACACTACCAATATCTTTAGTACATTCTTAGATTGTTGAGAAATGGTCGCTGTCTTTAGATTGTTTCTTGCAGGATTTTTTCATATAATTTTTGCCCCGTACCTGCCAGCCATCAAGGTTTCCCTCTTCCAGACATTAAAGCGTCTAAGGATGGCCATCATCCAAGCAGCCCTGAAGGTGCTTTGTGCTCTTGTCATCCCGACAATGGAAGATCTTTCATTTTATTTCATACCCCAAGGACCTGTCATCAGAGCAGTGGTACAAACTAAGAGAGAGAACCACTGTCCTTCCCCCAGAATGGGCATAACCCATCCTCATTGCCTGTGCTCTCAAGTGACAAAACAAACCTCTAGTTTAACTCGGGTCACATGAGTTGTCTTAAGCATTTATCACACGATACATTTCATGTTGTGAATCATTGCTTTCCTGTGTGCGGTGCACTGTGTATTGAGATTCCAGGCTACTAACATATACCTTATTTTGTTTCCAAGTGTCTGTCTTACTTTCATCGTCTACGTTTGTCAGTAAATTAACTGCAATGTGTAGTTCAAGAAAACCAACTGGTGTCTGTGAAATGTTTATCATGTGACTTAAAACTAGTTTTATTGCATTCAGTGGGTTGTAATTTTTAATTGCTTACTTTAAAACATGTCTATTGCTACCCATCAACAGTCTTAGTTTTGATGTAGACATCATGACAGTTAACCTTGGCACTTTTTGCTTCACTTTAAAAATGTTTCTCTGCATAACTGATCTGTCCACACTGTCTAAAATTTCAACTCCCTTCATTTCAAATGTTATTCATTGAATGTGTTTCTTTATCATGGGAACTTTGTGGATATTAGTGGCTTTATAATATACTTCTAGTAATTTAAAAGGTTAGATTTGATCCACTGTACAACATAGGACTACCACCCATTCATTCTGGATTTTTAAGTTTTCAGATCTTCCACCCTATCATTCTGATTTTGACATGAAGCTCTATGGGATATGTGACCCTGATTACTGAAGCAACTTATCTTTATTATGTTTTGGCCAAAATGTGAGGCATATTTAGCATCCTGCCGTGTTCTGTTACCACAGGCTTAATTACTCTGTGCACCAAGTGTCTTTGTAACTCAAAGTATGGGTAAGCAGCAGAAATATTTTCCTTGAAACTTCTGCTATATTTCCCTTACTCTGCACAAAGTGTCATCTTTCCAGTCTGCTCTCTTACAATATAACATGCTTACTCAGAGTTCAGCCATCTCTGAAGTTTACTGCTTCTCATCCATACAGAGCTATTGGGTTCTCAGTGTCTAATACCTGTATTTGCTTGTGTCAGTTGTTGTCTCTGCTTTGTCTAATTTTTTCTTGTCCTTTTCTTTAATAAACCTAATTCATATAATCATCTTCCTTTTGCTTAAAGCTAATGCATTTCGGCTCATAAAAAATATAATTAGAGCTCTGTTCAAGGTTATCATGTCTCTCACTACACATTGCCTGTTTTCCCATCTTTTACATTGCTTACTTTCTGTTCCAGACTAAATGCACACCATCTTCTCAATTTCTTTGTCTTATATATATTGTCCTCCCTTTGCCTCAGTGCAACTGAGCACTACCCTCTCAATTTAGTTTTTCTTCACTGTGTTGCTGTCATTTTGCAAAGGGTACCTTAGAACAGAAGTTATCTTCAGTTTTAGTTGTCTATATTCTTGCACGTATATATTTTTTAGAACCTTTATTATTTTACATTTGTGTCTTATAGTAACAAAAACAATGGTTTAGAACTATGTCCAGGCACTGTTTCTTCCCTTTTTAACAATATCAATGAAAAGTTCTCTATATTACATTTATCTCTCTCTCTCTCTCTCTCTCTCTCTCTCTCAACAACCACCTGCTACTTAAAAATTTCCATTTCTGGAACTTTCAGTTTTAGCTTGACAGAAGGTTTAGAAATCATCTCAAGTGGTGCATTTTCCATACTTTCTGACTTCAGTCCTTTAGAATGCATCTTCTCAGTGAGTGATTCCTTCTCTTCTTTTCAGTTCAGCTAGTCACTTCAACACCCTGCTTTACAACAGTTTTAGGCTGTAAGAGTACTTCCACTCTACTTTTCAATACTTACAGGCTGTACTATTATGTTGTATCAGTCTCTTAATTCTACTAATTCTGTTGTTGCAGTCTGCTGTATTACTGTAGGTTGTAATATTTTATGTGTAAGTTCCTTCTTTCACTGGTTTTGTTCTTATAGACCTTTCTGTCACAGCAACTCACACTATTTTATTATGTGGGCTCTCATTTCTACAAGTTGTTTTAGTGCAAGCCTTCCTGTTATAGGGTACACTGACCTGTCTCTTTAAATTGTGTATGCTTTTCAACTAACTGTATTCTCAGCCCAATCTTTTCACCTTTCTGGCTTTCCAACAATCTATCTAGATCTTTGTTGGGCCTGTGCACTTCCATGCATATGACTCGTGTTTACTCCCTCCACTTTTTTTTCTAAGATGCATAGAGTCATATCTGCAGGTTTATTCATGTCATGATTAAATTTGGGAATGGCAGCAACTAGTTGACTTACCCTCCTAAAATTCATTTGTACTTCTCTTGGAGTAAGAGATACTATTTCTTATAATCATCAATGCATATTCACTTCTAGTGCTTTCTTAGTAATAGTTTTCTTCTTACCTATATATTGCTTTTCATTGTTAACATGCTATCTGAATCTAACTGTCCTTGCAGTTTTCTGCCATCAGTTAAGACAATGTACTTACTTTTGCAGCATGACAATAACACAATGCAGCTTCAAACATCTTATCAGCTAATTTGTCATATTCTATAGACATAACATCAGTAGTAACATGTTTTTCAGAAGAGTAATAGTATTATTATCATTAGTACAAAGGTTTGCTCTTTGACCATGTTTTCATATTTAAAACAGTATGTCTTGTTTCTTATCAACGTTTGACACAGGCCTTGCTGTAGGTGTAGACTGCTCAGATTGATAGGTGGTTTCTTGACATAACAGTCTTTCTACTAACTTAACAAAACTATGTACATATATGTGCATATGTATTTATCTCTCTCTCAGTCTCTTTTTCTCTCTTAGATCCATTTGGCTTTGGTAGTAAGTTCCCTTTGCCAAGGGCAAGTAGTCTCTGCCTGTTCTTATTTTGAGGTCTCTTTTTAAATTATTTTCAAATGTTCATTCAACAAGCTTCTTCTTTCTAATACAGGCAGGTTGATCCCTACTCTTAAGTAACAGATTTTTGAACACAGTACTTATTACATTTAAAGAAACCACCACTGTATTGTGGGTTACTAACATTATTTATGTTACTATATATCATACTTGGGTCAGAAATTATTTACACCACCATCTATGTCACTATTTGCCTAATTTTAGATCGCATGTACTCTTCTGTTTAATGATAGCCTCATGCCATGGTACACAATATACACTTGATATAATCATTTAGTTGGATGGCATCTTAGTTACTGGTGCAAAAAAAAAAGAACTTTGTTAGAACTCAGATTATTCCATTGAGCAAATGTTTTTCTTTTTCAAAACAAGAAGTTACCATATCATAAAGCAGATGCACACTAGGTACAATTTAATCAGGGTTCCAACGAAGTCTGTATGTTTTACAGACAAGGATGAAAGCATTTAAATTTGTGTATATAAATTCTATTCAAATGTATTGTTACTTTAGTCATTGGTGTCTTCCATTTAGTGCTGGTTGCAGTGTGCTTTTTGTTTTTGTTTTCGATCTGGAAGTAAGCATATAGAGATTAGTTGAAGTCTATATAAGAAAAGGGAATCATAAGCTGATCTGCAACACAACTTGCAGCTATTTGGATCAATGCCTTATACTGAGGTCATTGGTCATGGTCCATCTGTGAAGAGTTAAGTCAGTTAAATCAGTGTAAGATTTAGACAGAATAGGCAAGATTATGGATCTGAAAAAATTTGATGTAATTGTTCATCATGGAGGGCAGAGATTATGCTATGCTTTACCAAAGACACCTGATACACACATGGACATTGAGTTTGAAGAAACTGTACTTAATGCTTGTTATGCAAACTGAAGACCATGATGAAACATTATCAGAACCTGTTGTGCCAGAAGACAGACATATTCAGGCTTTTCCAAATGCCCCTGTAACTAGCCCATCTAGATGTCCTACAAGTGAAAGGTGAACCACTCCTTATTTAAAGACTATGTAGGATAGTGATGAAACATTTACCTGGAAAGATCAAGAATGCCCTCAGGTTTTACCAAAGGCCAAGTGGTCTAACCAAACTTTCTTTCTTAGAAAATGACAGTGAACACTTGAAATGGAAAATGCCTTATTGTCTGATAGCACTGTACAATAAAATGTATAATGTTTTAAAATATATGCTGTTCAAGCAGTTATTTTCCTATACTAAAAGTTAAGTTTATGCAATGTTTTTTTTCTAGCATGGGGCGGGGAAGTATCAAACCAAATACACATTTTAAGAGCAAACACTCCACTGTGAAATATATGTAATTAGCTTCCAATTCAAACTGGTCCTGTGCCCTTCCACATCATTGCTATCTCTGCAGAACATCAATGCATGCCCAGCTTCTGAAATACTCACACTGTGTCAGCTGTTACTTATGTTCAGTTGAAGACTGTACTACTTAATAACGCAATCAAACTTGTAGTGCCTTTTTATGTACTTCCAGTTCACACCCATAGCTCCTTATGGTAGCCAGACATTTTGTGGGTCTAGCTTTATTTTTGACTAAGTGATTAGCTAATATGATACAACATTAGAAAGGGTAAGGAGTAATTTGCAAAATGACACTAACACTGTTAATTTAGGATGTCCCACAGTGGAGAAATTAATCACTGTTTGCCACTTATTACTCATATTTACATATTTATGTTCACATTTTCATAACTGAGAGACCTATACGGTATTAAGGGATATGGTATGGTATGAAATGCCATGGGATACAGGAAAATTCATTGTCAATGTCCACTTATCTCACACTATACTAGAGATATTGCTAGTTGTTTGTTAGTAATTATGAAAGTAAGCAATGTGTCCTTATGCATTTAATACTTCAAAAGCCAAGTGACTTATAAACTATTGCTTGGCATCAGGTGAAACCTTAGATGCTGCTGAGGAAAGCCATAATTGATATTAGCAATTTGCACATATTGAGAGATATTCAATGTCATTTACACTGCTCACTTTACAAGCAAGCATACATTTTCATATTTCTGTAAATATATCAATAACCATGCAATCAGTGAGGAATTTTTTGCTGTCATGTGAAAGTTCATGCCTACTTAGCAAATGAGTTCCAAGAATATATGTCTAGGTTGTATAATTTCTTTGATATGGCAATTTGTAAAATTTTAGCAAAAATTATAATTTTGGGTCTATGTGCATTAAAATATATTATAGCATTTATGGAAAGACTATGAATGCACTGACTATTATTTCTGTAAAGAATACTAATTCTTGACAACAATACTATTTGCTCTGTTTTGATAGCTTTGATTGTTCATAAAATATTTACTTTTGTTTGTCTTATGCTTTTTAAGTTGATTTTTCAGAAGTTGCAAAGACGGTAAGTGATCTGACTTTCTGCCCATATAGGTGTTAGCTGTTTAATCATTTAAGGTTCTTAAACATTTTATGCTCATGACAAAGAACAAGGTGCAGCTTCATTTGCTATCTCTGTATCTTGCCTTGTTTGAACACAGCACTGTCACATCTGCATGCATTTATAACTAGTTTACTGTTCACTTTATAGGTTCACGTATTCTTAGGTTAATACTAGGCAGATGGGTTGAAAAAGCATACCATAGCTCTCAGACTCTGAGCATTAAAACCAAAAATACTGCACTTTAAAATCATAGCAGAGGCTCAGATGGAGGAGTGCTTTCTTATTGCTCACAACAGAATTGATTTTGATACTAGACCCTATATAGCTATTGTTTGGGAATCTTTGCATAAGATTAGTTTATTTACTTAATAAGGCATGTACCATAAGCAGGTCTGATTTTATAAGGAAATACAGTTGTGTAAAATCATACCATAACAGTAGATGTCCTTGCCTTCACTGCAGCAGTATTCTTAACAGATGGGATTCCCTGACGTGGACGTCCCATGTCCGGCCAGTCTACTAAAGACTCTTGTTGCTTTACAAGTATACCAAATGTCACTCTAAAACTCTTTGCGTAGTGTAGGGCATAAAGGTGATGTGTAGGCCTACCACAGTCAGACCAGTCCAAGGAACCCAAGAGGTAATGTTTACATCCAGGAAGACAAAGGACCTGGGGATGTAGGGAGGGAGCAAATACTGCGGCATTAAAGGCAAGGACATCTACCATTATGGTAAAATTTTAACAACTGTACTATGTCCTTATATTCATTGCTGCATTATTCTTAACTGATGGGAGACTGCCAAAGCTCAAGAGGAAACTTAGGAGGAGGAAGGTGCAGAAGAGCCCCCTAAAAAGCCATGAAGAACATCTCTAGCAAAACCAGCCCTAGCTCTAGAGATACCATCCAACTTATAGTACTTGGTAAAGGTATGCACAGAAGTCCAGGTAGCTACTTCAAGAACAGAATTAGTATGTGAGCCCTTGAAAAAAAGTACCAGAAGAAGCCACATTTCTAGTAGAATGAGCCTTAACTAAAGAAGGAAGGTTCTTGCCATTAAAAGTGTAATAAAAGGAAATAGCCTTAGAAATCCAAGAAGAAATAGTTTGCTTGGATACAGCTAGTCTCACAAATCTAGGATGAAAAGAAATAAACAACTGGTCAGATTTTCTAATAGCCTTAGTCTTATCCAAATAAACCCTGAGTTGCCTATGCACATCCAATGTATGCAGTACCCTCTCACTGTCAGATTGCGGAAAGGGGAAAAAAGTATGCATATTAACAGACTGATTAAGAGATAGCTCATTAACCACCTTAGGCATAAAAGTAGGATTACTGCACAAGGACACCCTGTCCTCATGAACGATCAAAAAAGGAGGACAAGCCATAAGGGCTTGCAACTCAGACACCAGTCTGGCAGAAGTAAGAGCTAACAAGGCAACAGTCTTCCAAGAACAATGTTACAAGAAAGCTGAAGCAGCAGGATCAAAAGAAGCCTGAGTCAACTTCTCCAAAACAAAATTAAGATCCCAGAGAGGAGGAGGAACAGGCTTCCTGGAAGGGGTAATATTAAGGACGCCTTTCAGAAATTGTTTAACCTAAACTCTAGAGGCTAATGGAGGAGAAGAAGGCAGACAAGCAGTGATAGCTGATAAGTGGGCCTTAACAGAAGAATAGGCCAAACCAGCACTGAGCAACTTACACAAATAAAGAGAACCAAAGGAACATCCACAGTAAGTGGGTCCAGGTCATGAGAGAGATACCAAATAGAAAATCTCTTCCATTTGGACAAGTAGAATTTCCTAGTAGTAGGTTTCCTGGCCTCCTGCAGGACTAGTAGCACAACATCAGAAAAAAAGGTGTCCATGAGGAATCAGAATCCTATCGCTCACAGTGTCAGTTGAAGTATGGACAGGTGGGGATGGATGAGAGATCCCTTGCCTAGTTTGAGTAGATCCACCCTTTCATGTAACTTGTGATGACTGCCCCTGGCTAGATGCAGAAGTAGATGGAATCAGTGCTGTCACAGCCAAAAGGAAGTCACCAACAAAATTTTGGGAGAATCCTGTTGAATATTGAACAGAGGTTTCAGAATAAAACGAAGGGGAGGGAATGCATAAAGAACCATCCCCTTCCAAGAAAATGAGAGGGTGTTCACCTCCTACACCAGAGGACCTAGGACTCTGGTACAAAACAGAGGAATGTGTGTGTTCAGAGGGGAGGCAAAAAGATCCTCTTGAGGAGTACTCCACTAGTAGATAATGTTGAGAAACACATCATGAAGCATCCATTCATGGGACTGAGTTAAGGACTTGCTCAGAGTGTCTGCCACAACATTTAAACTGGAAGAAATATAAACAGATTGAAGAGTCACTTGATACTTGACAGCAAGATCCCATAACAGAAGTGCCAACTGGCAAAGAAGATAAGATCCCATTCCTCCCTGTTTGTTGATATATCACATCACTGTGGTATTGTCTGTAAATACCTTGAGAGGGCCTGGAGAGAAAAGAGGATGAAAGGCCTTAAGAACCAGCAAAAGCACTCTCCTCTCTAATATTGATGTGGTCTCTCTGCTGATGAAGTGACTACACTCCTTGTACCGTTAGGGAGCCATATGTTGCCCCCATCTCATGTCTGAGGTATCTGTGTGCAATTCCTGAGAGAGAAGGGGGGGTGAAAAGAGATCCCTGGATTCAGAGACAACTGCTGAATCCACCAGTGAAGTTCCTGTCTGAGACAAGGAAGAAGAGGAACTACAAAGTCTATAGGATGTGCATGTTGAAGTCATACTGACTTAACTAATGAAACTTTCTCATATGAAGTTTGCCCAGAGAGAGCATCGGAATGGTGGATGCCATGAAACCCAGAACTCTCAGAAACTCCCTGGCAGAAATGGAAGCCAAAGGAAGAAGGATGGATTTGAAAGAAAGAAATGAGAGTTAAGGCCTTTGGTGGGGACAGTGATGCAAGCATTGGCACCATCTGAATCCTGCAACCAAGAAAAATATGATCCTGAGAAAGAGTCAGAGAATACTTTTTGAAATGTATTGGGAACCCCAGGCTCCGAAGAAGGGAAATGGCAAAATGAAGACTTTGTAAAAGGATCTCTAAAGAGAACGCCTGAATCAGCAGCTCATCTAAGTAAGGAAATATGTGTATCCCTTGAAGCCTGCAAAAAGTAATCACAGGAGCAAGGCATTTTGTGAAAACCCTTTGGGCAATAGAAAGGCCAAAGGGCAAAGCAAAGAACTGAAAATGCCAGGAAGCAAGAGAGAAATGCAAAAACTTCCTGAAAAGAGTATAGAACTGAATAAGGAGAAAAGCATCCTAGAAATTAAATCCAGAGACACCATAAAGGCCTCAGGGAGCATGAGAGGAACCAGAGCCTGAAGGGACAACATCTAAAAGGAAGGCACCTTCATAAAAGTATTTAAATGAGAGAGGTCTAGAATAGGTCTCCAAGTGCCCTCTTTTCTGGGCACTAGAAACAGTCAGGAGTAGAACCCTTTCCCCTGTGGACAAAGGCACCTCTTGAATAGTACCATGAGTCAAGAGATCTTGAAGAACCTCTGGGAAAAGGGAAGTTGTTCCTGAGGAGGGTGATGAGTGTCCATAAAAGGATGGAATTTCCACACAATGAAGTACCTCTGGCAAATGATAGACAGAACCCAAGAATCCTGAGTGATCTGAAGCCAAATAGGAAGAGAAAGAGGAATGTGAAGAGAAAGAGGAATGTGGCTGGGAAGGGACGGATAGTCATACAACACCTGGTTTGTCTGGAAAAGAAGGCTTCAGAGTCCTTGAAAACTGAGTAGCCTTAGCAGGAGGAGCCCATTTGCCACTCTTTTTATCTTTGGTCAAAGGACGAGATTGTCTACGAACAAACTGGCTTAGTGGGGTTGTTTCAGTGAAATTTAGGCATAGGAAGAACAAACATGTTTAAGCTTCCATAAGGCCTTACTCTTATCCTGAATGGACTTAAACAAACCAGCAGCAGCTCCCCCAAACAAAAGTTTAAAACCCAGAGGAGCATCCATCAACTTAGCCTATATCATCAGGTAGGGGTTGAAGCCTAAGCCAAGAGTACCTCCTCATCACTTTACCAAAAACAGCAGCCCTAGAAGAGGCATCCGCTGCATCATAACTATGTTTGATAGAATGATGAACTACTTGAGAGGAAGTCCCTAGCAAGGATAGAGCAGAAGTTTTACCCTCAGAGTCTGGAAAATCAGAAAGAAACTGACAGACCTGAGAAAGAAGCGCCAACACATACCTAGGAATATGGGTCCGATAATTAATAGCCCTGAAAGCTAGGGTAGCAGAACTGTAAACCTTCTTACCCAGCCTTTCCATGGTTCTGCCATCCTTTAGAACCAATATACTAGCAAACTCTTGCATATCATGAATGATGATAGCTAGCAGACAGATTCAAACCAGCAGTAAAAATTCAACAAAATCTTTATTAAATAGAGTTAACCAGTTTCGTTCCTAATTTCCGTGGAACTTCATCAGAACTAATTTCCACACATATTAAGCTCATTAAATACAAAATTTAAAAGTTGTGTGGCTAAACAACCATTAAGATCCTAATAACATTTTTAACATGCTATCAATTAAAAACCATTATAATACTTCAATTTTAAAACTGGGTTTATAGTACATGCTTCATTTAATCCTGGTGAACACATAGCATTTAAGTTAAGATGCCATTTTAATTCAGCTACATCTAAATATTCTTTAATTATCCTACCCTAAATATCATTCTGCACTTGCTCAATAATGAAAAAAAAACAGAAGGCATGACTATTGTAATGAACTACGTGTCAATGCAGTGAGTTGACAGTCTTCTTATTTCTTATATTAGCTAAATGTTCGTAAATCCTGTCTTTAAATCTCTTAGAGGTTTTCCCTATATAAAAGGCTGGACTGCGCTTACATTTTGCCATGTAAAACTTGTTTTGTACAACATAAATAATGTCCTTGTATTTTATACTCAGTGTTTCCAATGCAAAAGGTGTCACCCTTTATAATATAAGGGCATTGTAAACAACTTCCACGTTTAGTTGTTTCTCTTTTACCCTATTAATGGCTGATGTTGGAGTCATATTACTTTTGAGATACTTTTTAAATGCCTTATCTGTTCTGTAAACAATAAAAGGATGCATGCCTAATTTCCCTATCTTTTCAGGTTCTGATGAAAACAACTTTCAATTCTTGTTAATACACATGGCTATATCTCTACTATCTGATGTGTATATAGCAGTGATAAGTCTATTCATTCCATAGGGTGTTTTTTTTGTTTTGTTTTTTTACATTATTATGTTATTCCCACTCAATGTTGATTATTACCCGGTTCTTTATCTTTCTCAAGAAACTGTCAGGATAACCCCTTCTGGAAAACATATTCACAACCACATCACACTCTTTGCAAAATTCCTCCAATTATTTCACCATACTAACTAACTGTCCTTTTACAACTGTTTTTTTTTTGTGTGTGTCTAAGATGACAGCTAGTGCGAGGTAAATAAGAATCGGAGAAAGCAGACTTTCTAAAGATGGTTGAACAATATCTAATATTATTCTTTTCTTTCTTCACCTCAATATCCAAAAAGGATATCTTATGTCCACTAAAGGAAGTGGACATTTTAAAATGGCATCTGAATTGTTGATGTAAACGAGAAATTCTTCCAACCTAGTGTGGGTGTCTATTCATCAAATAAAAATGTCATCCAGGAATGTGATGTATAAGGCTCGGGAATCCTTGAATACACTGTTAAAAATATACTATCTCTCCCAATATAACATCACATAGTTCACAAAAGTGGGGGCGCAGGCTGCCCCCATTACCACTACTGAGGTTTGCCTGAAGTTTTGGCCTTTGAAAAAATTGTAATTGTTTTTCAATATTATTTCCATAAGTACCACCATGGCATTTATCTGGTCATCATGGAGATCTGCCCTCTTAAATAATTGTTCCTCCAACCATGTTGAACCGATATCATGGGGAATGACTGTAAATAAATTATTTATGTCTCTCATCACAAAGATTCTTTGGGGATAAAATTGTATACTATTTAACTTATTTAAAAACTCCCAGGAATATTTGCAAATGTGGAGGATTTTGTTTAACCCATTTTTCACGGTATAATCCACTAACTTTGCAATGAAAAATGTTTTGATCTCTTGGCATCCACTACAAGTTTAAATTGTGGATTAATAATACTTTTGCACATTTTACAGATGCCAAAGATGCTAGCTATTACAGGATTATCATTGCACATGTAATCATAATTATTTTTCATTATCTGCCCTTGTAATAAATAACGTCTTCTAATAATAGGGCTATTTTCTTAAAAGCAATGCTAATTTTGTTTTGATATTTAATGAGCTTCATATGTGTGGAAATTAGTTCTGATGAAGTTTCATTGAAATTAGGAATGAAAGCGCTTAACTCTATTTAATAAAGACTTTGGTGAATTTTACAGATAGTTTGAATTTTTCTGCTAGCTAACACTGTTCATGATGTACAGAAGTTCAGCTATCCTTGTCAGAAGGCAATAACTTGTGTGAAGGAAGCAACTGAGAAGGCTTATCAGGGGCTACAGACACCACAGAAGGGTCAGCAAAAAAACATTTATACAAGAAAATAACAATCCTCAGGCACCCTATAAAACCTATCAGGCTTCTTGGGAGCAGGGCACAGCAAATCAGGTGCATGAGAGGCATAGGAAAAGTCATCCAGCAAAGCAGCCAAAACAGCAGGAATAGCTGCAGGTTTAGGAGACTCCAATTGCACCAACTCATAGTACCTCTAATGGATATCAGAGACCTGAGCACAACCCCTCTTTAAAAATGCCATCATCCTAGAGAGTGTGTGTCCCCAAAGGAAGTTTCCTCAAAAGAAACATCAGTGCTAATATATTCCTCTTCCTCTGACCCATAGTCCAAAGGGGAAGAATTTGAGAAGAATAAGTCAGGGAATCATTATCAGAATCCAACACTTCCTCAGAAAAATCCTGTTCTCCAGGTCTTTTGAGGGGAATAGAGGACCATGGAGGAGTAGGAACTGAAATCCCCTAAGGAGGCTTTAATGACATTAAAGCAGTAAATAGTCGGTGAATAAAGGCCTACCACTCACTTTGTGGATCCCTAGGAGCAGAAGAAACATGTTTAGTTTTTTGTTTCATTTTTAAGGGAATGCCCCCCCCTCCCCCCCTATAAAACTGAGAAGGCTTAGACCCAGGATGGCAGTCGAGAGCCACAGTAGGAACTTCTTCCTCAATTAAAATCTAAGGAACTCCCTTAGGCCCCTCAGAAAAAAATGTACTGTGATTTCCCCCTAAACATCTGAAATGGACACCTGCAAAGCCTCTTCAGACATGCAGCCAGCCAGATCCTCACCAGCCTCCAACCCAGTCACGACAGAGAAATCCGAAATACAGCTGGGCAAGCCTTCAGGTTCATAATGACCTCGGGAGAAACATCAGGCAGAGGCTGGGCAGCAGAAGATTCTCGTTGTACATGTTTCACCTTCTTCATCCCTAACAGCTGACCCTTGGGGCATGAGATTCCTTCTATTATATTTTCAGCAAAAAGCTTAATATGCTGGTTCTCAAAATACATGGAAAGGGAAGAAAGCCTACTGCAAAGGGTTTTCAGGATGAATGCCTGCCAAATTGAACAAGATATAAAACCAGACATAGGCAAACAGACAAACAGTAAAAAAAATGTTCATACTGGTGGCGAAGATGTTCTGCAGATGGTATGTCTGAATGTTAACTTTATGCCCTATGCTACACAAGGATCATTTGGGTGACATTCGGCATACATTAAAGTAACAGTAGGCTTTGGTAGACTATCTGGATGTCAGACTTCCATGGGACGGAATCCCATCTGTTAAGAATGCTGCAGCAGTGAAAGTAAGGACATCATCGGTAAGGCTTGGAGGAGCAAAACTAAATCTGTAGGCCAAAATCAGCAGTTGATAGGTATGACGCACATGTAGTTTTGCCATGCACCCTTGGGAATATTGTCTTAGGTTCACCTCCCTTCTTGATAGGGTCCATATTACTAACCCCTCTGATCAATTTATGCATACCCACACAGTTACCAAGACTTAACCTGAAACAGGGTAACAGTACACCATTTAACTTGTATGTTAAATTTGTTCTACAGGTAGGAAATTCTTTGGAAAATAAACCTGTCTTTGCAAGAAGTCCTATTTATGTTACAGTGGAAAATGACAGTTTTCTAGTGAGTGTTCCTAACATAACCAGCATTATTGAGGTGGAGGAGATCTAGTAAAACAAGATCATTCATAGCCTGAAAGACTAGACAGAGATCTACACTTCTGAATTGGTGCGAGATAGATAAAAAGTGAAAGAGTGAAGACGTTTCACTCTGTACACATACCCCTTTGAGTCTCCTGACTAGGAAAGACTGACACTTTTTAACCTGAGATATTTATTTGACATCCTACATAGCAACTGAAACATTACATTTAATGGTTGACCTAACAAGAGAGTAATATATAGGGACCATGACCTCATAGGATCATAAGGACATAGTTTTATAATCAATTGAACAATAAAAATACTTCTTATTAGAGCAATTGGCAGTTCTTTGTTGATGAAAGTGCCTACATTTCTACTGACTATATGAACCTTAAGCAAGGTTCCCTTTACAAGAGTACAATACATGTTCTGCATTAGGTCTTTGACCATGGTCAGAGCACTAGGGGCTGAGTCTGTCTAGCACTTCTTGGGGCATGTTAGCACCTGTACAGTCAACCAAAAACTTGGTCAACCACAAACCTTGGAAATCTGCCATCATATCAGAGAAGTAGATACTAAAGATGAAATAAGGGATCCGGGGACCCAAGTAGATAGTAATCTCTCCTTTGATAATCACATTGCCAAAGTGGTTAGAAAATCCTTCTATGTGGCCCACCTAAGCACAAAAGGGTTTGCATCCAGATCAAAAGAGGTCATTGTGCCCCTCTACTCATCACTCATTAGACCCATAATAGAGTACAACGCCCCATTTGGGATGTACCTTACAAGACACCTGCAACACCTGGAAAGACCTCAGAAGTACCTCACCAAGAGGATCACTGGCCTCAAACAGATGCCCTATGCAGCTCAACTGAAGAAATTACAGCTGTACTCGGTTGCATACTGCCTACACAGAGGTGATCTCTGCCTGACATACAAGGCCATGTCCAACCCAGAATTGATGGACATGCTCCACCTAAAGAAAACAATATCCCCTCGAGCCACATGCTCTAGGGATCTAAACCTCACCACATCAATAAATAGGATCTGCTGGAGGGATAGATTCCTGTCCCAGAGACTTCCCATGCTCTGGAACAAGATTTCAATCTACATTAGGCAGAGCTCCTCACTAACACTCTTCAAGAGAAACCTTGATGAGGGGATGGGAAACAGGAAGTTTACCCTAGGGATCACTTCAGTGGCTCTTCTGGACAGAAGCACAGGGAACTAATCTAAAGGGATGGCGAAAGCCAACACATTCCTGCTAGGCTTATAAATGCCTTTGGGCAGATAGGCTAGTACCTACCTATGAACCTATAAAGAGAAGGGGACCCAGCACATATCCCTGAGGTATTCTATTACTGACAGATGTATAAGATGAGAATGTATCACCAGTACTCACCACACATGTGTGATCAGAGAGTTACTTACCAATCTATTAAGCAATATGAGTTACTATTTAAGCAAGACTGCTTATTAGCATGGGAGAAATGGTCAACACAACTTAATGAGACAGTTAACATGTCAAATTTGACTATGATATATTTCAGAAGAGGAAAAAATAGCTGATGACATATATTTATTTAAAAACATATTATTAATCAATGAAGGACAAAACTTGAAAGTAGGAGGGTTAACAGTCCTAATTTCAGTTTTGATCGTAATCTATTCATCAAGAGTTGTAGAATCATTAAAGGTGGGCCAGAGGCAATGCTGATTATCTGGTACAGGGCTTCTTTCCATTATAGGTTCATAAGTTCATAAGTAAGTACTAGGTTAGCTGACCTTATTAGTCATTTTAAACCTAGCCAATTTCTCTTTTAATGTTTGTATTAACCTATCCTGTTTGATGTTTGATTGGCCTTACCCATCCCATAGTCAATAATTGTATATTACCCCTAGTGAGAATAACTGGGATCATATCATAGATAACTGGAGGAGACCTATGCAATGGATAAAACATTTAGGAGATGCCTCTGTCCACTAGTAGAACAAGAGACAGTCCTGGATAAATGTTGTGTTTCCTGTCCATAGATCCAAGGTATGCTTGAATATGGATAGGGATGAATTTTGTTTTATGTGGATGGGAAGTGTGTTCCGGAACAACAGCATCCTCTACAAGATATACCTGTTCCTCCAAACTGTTCTATTGATGCTGCAGAAGAGGTTTTGCTCCCATTAACAAGTATTTCTGATGACATTTGACTTGATGTGCAGTAATTGCATCAGTAATGGGTCAGAGGATGCCTCATATGCCAGTCACAAGCCACCTCTTAGCAGTGTGTAGGATACTGAGTATACTGACAGGGCTTTGAGTCATTTCATGTAGGACCTATTCTTTAGGCCCTGTATCCTTTTAGTAAAGTATATCTGTAGACATTCCAGTTGCTGCATGGGTCTGGACAGATACATGTCACAGGGGGTATTATATTCAAAGGCTGGCCTAATAAGGGGTAAATAAAGGGGACAATGACATATGTAGATCTAGACACAATCTCTTTGTTTATAAGCTTTACAATATAGGACTTTTTTATGACAATGGACATGTTGGTTGAAAGTCAGATCACCATCCATATAAGTTTCCAAATCCCAAACAATTGGGTCACATCAGGGGAATATTGTCAATGTGGTGGTTCCCTGGGGTAGATGACTTCCCAAGGGATACAGTAATGCATTTTTGGCATTTAGATTCAGTCCATGATTTTGGAACTAGATATGTATTTCTTTATTTATTTATTTACTTACTTAGGACAAACCTTCCTGCAGGATGGCTATGTCATTTAGGGATTTATTGATTACTCTGAGTTTGCAGTCATCTAACTACTTAGTCAGCCAAATCACTTTGGTACTGACTTTTACTTCAGAGAAGTAGATGCCAAATGGAAGAGGTCACAGCACAGAAACCCTGGAGACTTCACTGGTGGTTGTTCTCAGTTTGCAGAGGTAACTTCCCCTATTTTGATTTCTTTGTTTATGCAATGTCAGTGGCACAACAGGTAGCACACTTGTCTTTGGGCAGAAGGTTGTAGATTCCCACACTAAGTAACTTGATTGTTGATACTGCAGTTCAGCATAAGGGGGTGCTGCACTCCTGATTGTGTTGTCCTTCAGATGAAACTTTAAACCAAGGCCCAATCTACTTGAGTTGGTGGTAACTCAGGTGGATATAAAAGATCCCATAGCACCTATCAAAAAGAGTAGGAGAAGCTCCACAATGCCCTGGCCAAAGTTCCCCTAGTAGTATAAATCCTACCTAGGGTCTCCCCTAAAAAAGAGGCTACTAGACTAGTGGGACCAACCTAGTCAGCAAAGAATAAATAAAAAATATCTGGCAAGCCAATGGAGGACAACCAAAAACTTGATTTTATTTAGACACTAATGTACCAGCTATTTAAAAAATGCACACATCTGTATTAATGCCAACACAGTAAAATGATTAGGTGATTAGGCTAAGAAATTAATTGAAACAGGTCTAGTGTTCAGAATGCCTACGGGGCTAACATAATTTGCTGATAACCTGGTGTACAAACTGGCACTAGCAACACAAAGGTAGTTGTGTTCCTCCTAAATATGAAATAAATTGCCAGCAAATGTGCGTGGGGGTCGGGGGGGATTGTAAGGTATGCGTGAATTTGTGAGTTTAAAAATCAAAGTAGTCATTCATATGTAAGTTTGGGATCAGACAAAAGTACCACGCTTGAGCATTTGTTATAAACGTATCACAACGCGCCATAGCGTCTGAAGGATGGGTCTCAACGCCTTGCTGTTTTGCTGTTGGTATATATAAACTTTTAAGCACTGCTGGCACCACAGCAGGTTGCAGACCATCTGCACTTCTACAGTGACCCTCTCCGCTTCTTAAGGTGATGGAGCGGAGTTACTGAGAACAGGTATCGGGGCTGGATTCGGGCAGCTGCGAAGTTACCGTAACTTGCACAACTCATCCTGCAGATCGTTTAGCACACCGCGCAGGGTCGCTAAAGCTCCCTCCACTGCACAAACAATGAGAGGCGTAATGCATCCAGCAGCTAAATCACTGCAGATAAATTCCAGAGACACAGCCGGCTAAACCACAGCATCAGGCATTATTGCATTGTGGTAGGGTGTTCAGATTACCTAGCAGCCCTTTAGGGTGTCCCGTCAGATAAAAGCAGGTTCTTTAGTATCCGCGCAAAACCAATAAGTGAAGCAGAAAGCGCATTTACAGGAATGGCTGCCTTTCCTCATGAGCAGATGTGAATACAAAACATAGCTAGCAAAACGTGTTCACTTAGAATGACACCAAGCAAACTAGTATCCACTTGCCTTTGATGCAGCCATAGATACTGGCTTACTGTCACTACCAGCAAGTGCAGGGATGCACCGTGCTCATCTGATAACCAGGGCAGTAGAGTCTAGTGTGTTTCCAATGAAGATCAGTTTCAGTCACACAAGGCAATTACTGAATCATTATACGTGTCATACGTTAATGCAGGATGCCAGGTAAAAATGTGATGTGATTAGATGTGATAGAATTAGTATAATGATAGCTCTGTCACCAGCCAAGCCATCCCTTAATACATATAATGTCTGTGCGAAGGAGGGGGGGTGGGGGCGGATGAAGCCTGCAAACTTCGTTTAAGGCATTCAGATCACGTCCTAAGATCCATCGTCCCTCTCTTCACACTCACTCGGACTGCTTTATATTACAAACCACACAACAAGCTTGCGAATTCTACTTCGGCATATACAGATCGGAATCCCCCCCCCCTTTTTTTCGTTTTGTATATGGAGTCGGGTGTCACATCAGCGGTGACCACCACCTAGAGCCAATGTCACACTGCTGGGTAGCTAGCGCTGCACATATGATATCAAGAACGGTAGAGGCAGGAAACATGTTTGTGCAAACTTAACAAATGGAAATTATGTAGCAGACGTCGGCATCACATAAACACCTGTGATGAATATGCTGAATGCACGGTGCACCCCCCCCCCACACACACACACACACACACTACATGTTTGTCTAGATTGGAAGCTACTGTTTATTTTTAGGCTATACTCGTTGTGTAAATGATGCTTGGCATTAAGAAACACTTAACACAAATCACAGCGAATAGGTGAGTCTTGCACGTACACGTTCTGCACAGCAGACAGACGTGACACTCAATGGCCCCACACTAGCCTTAGCCCTGCATTTCATCAGCCACCCTTACTGAAGCCTTGGGTTTTATAATTACTCCTTTCGTTTTTGTGCTTCACTTCTGCGTCATACCTACGTCACCGTCACACAGCCCAAGGAATTGGCCGCTGAATGTCTTTGGTGTGAGTACTGCTGGCTGCAGTATGTCTGAGTGCCCAGGTCTGAGTATATGTGTGTAAAATAACAAGATACAGCACGTTGTCCCAGTACAGCAGATGAAGAGGCAGACAGAAAGGCTGCAGCAAACAAGGACAGCTGAGGCCACCTAAGAGTTAAAGTACTGCTTCTGACAGCAGATGTGAAGGTAGGACTAAGGACAGTTTGTACTGGCTTTCAGATATCTGTTTCCATAATTTCTTCTAGATGGTCTTTTGGGGGTACCATTTTTTATCTGCTCTACATATAGAAATTTCGTTTTTGTCTGTTGCCATGGAGCGCAGAAGCCGTGCTGTGGAATCTCCGGTTCTTACTGAAGCTGAACACTGGAACAATCCCTTATGCAGTCAATAATTTTGTTCTTAACACTGCCAACAGCATCACTTGATCACATCTTCTTTTTGAACTCCCCTCACCACACACACACGCACACACATACACACACACACGCACACACACACGCACACACACGAAATCGGCTACTGCGGGGGTCGATCGGAGCTGGTGCTTTCTATTAAGAACTACCTGGGGCAACATTGGATTCACAAGCATTAAATGATCACATTGGGATTCCGCTGCAGCCGTCTGTCTGTTTGGTACTGTTGATTTTGTGTACACATGTGAGGTTATACGTTGGATTATAAAGGTCTTACCTTTTCTCTTTTTCTTCCTCCAGCATTTCAGAAGTGAAGAAGCAGCAATCGCAAGTGCTTGGTGTGGACCATTTATTAACCATTCAACACGTTAGCTGCTGTTTGGTTTTCTTTGGATTAGAACGACGGGGACAGGAACCCTGCGATTACCATTACAATTCTGGAACGTATATCTTGCATTTCTCAGTCACTGTTTGTTTTCGATTATAAGTGCATTACGGCTTGGTTGGTCCGGGCGACCCTCTTGGGGCATAGTCTCCTTCTGCTGCCCCCAAAAGGATTATGGTACCCTGGTGTTTGCGCCTGAAGGAAGGATTTGTTTACTGATAAGGATAAGTACCTGGCATCTTGGCCACCCACCATGGTCTGTTGCGGGAGGTGGCAATGGGCTCATCTGTTATGGGTTTTGGCTGTTTGGTGGTTCTGTTTTGGATTCTGGAGGGTCATATCTGCATGCCCAACCTCCTGCAAATGTAGCTCAACCAGGATTTCGTGCACTAATCAAGAACCAGGTATTGTGGCATTTCCACGTCTGGCCTCAGCTTCAGACGCAAAAAACATCACCGACATGTAAGTATATGTATAATATGAACTTATAAGTTACGGTAGATTTATACGTAAGTGCTGAATTTAAGAAACCGTGAAAGCAGGAGATCCACAAATCCTATTGCAGCAGTGGAGGGCAAAGTATCCCTAGCTCTGTGCAATGAAAATAAAAATATAAATAAATAAACTTCAAATGGAGCATGTACTATGTGGCTGTCAGTAGTCAATAAACACAAATATTACTTTCATCTAAATCAGTGTTGTGTGTCAAAAATAAGCTTCAGCAATGCACGGATGGAAACCATCGGTGTATCTGTCTGTCACACACGCACACAGACTGTACTTCCTAACATCGACTGAACATTTGAAATGATTGCATTTAGAAATTCTTAAATTACCCACTTTCAGAATATATTCTTGTTTGCAAACGCTCACTTACTGCAACGTTAATTTGACCTGCTTCATCGAAAATTTCTGCCAATGCATACAAATTCAGTTTGCCTAAGCGTGACGAAGAGAGCACCATGGAGATGGATAAGTAAGTGCTGGGGTTTTGTGCACGCTTTTTTCTGAAAAATATGCACTGCGTTCCTGCAGTCAGGAGTATTTTTACAAATGGGGGGTGAATAGGTACAGGACACCTTCACGTCCCCCCCAAAAAACCTTTACAAAAACAGTCCTTTGGTTGTAACGAGGTAACGAGTACCATCTGATTAAGAGACGCTTCTGTGAAGCTTCTGGGCGAGCTGCACGGCTGGACAGCTCCTTCAATCAATACTACATGTGACTTGTCTGGGCTGCTTGCTTCTCTCTGCAGTAGCCTCTGAGATGGGTGCTGTTGTACCTAACTTAACTTACTTGCAATATATATGTATGTATATTACAAAGGATGCTACTTGGCTGAGGATGAGGTAATGATGCTGCTTGATTGGGGATAAGATGAAGACGTAGGTGGTGTTCTTCCCCAGCAGTTGCTCCCTGATTTACTTAGTTTCTTCAGCTTGGTTTGCTGAGACCAGGGTACATATAAGTGCACAAGAATGCAAAATTGAGTTGCAAGTTCTGGTCTACACAAACCAGAATGGAAACTATTTATGTGGGACTGTCAGTCCACTAAATTTTAAATATGTATCTGCTTAATTTTTGGTGTAGTGACACGGATGTAACGTGAGGCCACTGCATAAACTTGCATCCAACTTAATTCCTAAATGTAGGGAGATATATATGGGTAAAGGTTGTAGAACAGATGATACTCTAGAAATGACAAGATCTAACAAAGAAGTGCCAAATGTTTTGCATAATAACGATTTTTTTCTGAAGATCTAACCACATTTCTTGTTCCTTGGTACAGATTAACAATTGGCATGTGCCATCTTACTTGCTGCTGCATGATGCAAGAAAGCCAATAGGTTAACGTGCCGTTTATCTGAACTTGCAAAACAACACATTCGTAAAATACGATACTTTCAAGATATATTATTATATAACAAAACTCTTGCATTAATTATAAATAGTCCAGTCTCTTGACTTCTTCTCCTACCGCATTTGCCAAACCTCCAAAAATTAACCACTTTTGTGCTTAAGGCTGCAATGATGCTATAGTTGCTACTAGGTCTAAGATGGGCCTTAAGTGTATTTCTTTGAGCATTCCGTAATTGTTTAATAGTGTGTGTGTCCGTGTGTGTCTGTTTGTGTTTATGTGTGTGTGTGTTTATCTCTACATACATACAGAGAGAGAGAATGATAGAGAAAGCAGATGATTGGAATGATACGTTCTGAGTTCAACTTTTTGGGCAAATGTGTTAGTAGGAAACAAATAGTCCACTGTGTACCAAGATTTGCCTGTATACCCATACTTCGCTCAGTTTAAGATATGCATCTCGTAAATAGTGCTACTAAAATAATTGTGAAATCTTCCATTCCAGAAGTATGGCAAGGCCCTTTACTATAGAGCACAGTATAATAATACCCTTTGCTGAGTACCTATTTTTTAAAATGAAAACATGTTACGATAGTATTCACCACAGATTCAGAGTAATATAAATCAAAGAAGTATTATATGGGGGATATTCCATGGAAGCACAGTAACTGTGTGTGTTTAAAAAGCCGCATATGCATTATGCTGGCTTCGTGAAACCACTCAACAATGTACAAAAATATATGAGAAAACTGTATCTACATACATGCATTAGACATCTTGTATTACTGCTGGTAAACTGTGTGTTATTCTGTAGCATCTGTTTACCTCCTCTTGTTGGATGACATTATATAAGAAACTGGATCATTTATACTTGATAGCGGATTTAAGGCATATTTCCACTGGAAATCAAAAGTAGAGCAAGAGTCATTAAATTACAATGTGTAGATCATAGATATACACGCGTATTCCTAAGAGTTTCGCTGGTTTATTGTGCTGCATTCTTTTACATATTTCATAGGAATGCTGCTGGAACAGGGTAGGATGTATTTCTTGTTGAAGGGAATGGAGCACTTGCTGTGTAAAACACAAACATGTTCAAATTCTTAAATACTGCTCTCTGTACCACTATAACATAAGGAGGGGGCGTCTTGCACTTTATGTCATATTTTGCTAAAGTATTAAATAATTATACCGTATAGACTGAAGGCCAATACAGTGATTAATTCTCGAATTCGTTCTTTTTATAGTTACATATCAAATCAACGCAATTTAGAAAGCATCAATGGCAGTGAAGTTCTTCAGTACGGTGGACTGGTAAACCTGTAAGTAGCGCTTACATAGCTAAGAGAAAAGCATCACAAATGCATTTGTAATGTGCTGTGCTTTTAGAATCGATGTAATGTTTTGTTGTTGATAAAGGGTGTTTACTAATTTTATAGGACTGTCATCGATTCTGGCCTCAAGTTTGTTTCACGGGAAGCATTTCGAAACAATCTACACCTCCATTACATGTAAGTGCCTCTGTATGCTTATCATGTCATATGCAGCATGCCAAAAGTTACAACTCTGCAAAGTAGTTTGTAACGTCTAGTACTCGTAGGTGGTGTAAGCAAAGGTTTAAAGAATTCTGATAGCTTATAGGGCGTTTAATTTAAGTAGGCTTTACACTGCCAGGTCGCAGCAACCGTGATTTATTTTTTATTGAGTCATTCGATCTTCTAGTTGTCTTAGTTGATAAAGCTGGCGTCATTGATCATATTTAATGTACCTTTTCAGTAACTGCTATATCCCCCATAGTTATCAGCCTATTAACTCAAGAATAAGGGATAGAAACAGACATTTAGTGACAAAGGTCCCAAATCATAGACAATTTTTAAATTATTTATGATCTTAAAACGATGGTAGATAAACAGGATCTTAGTTAGCATGCAATTTCTGAAGGAAAAGAAGCCATATCTGTGCAACGAATGCCATTGTTTGTTGACTATAAACCAGTACCATCCGTATCCTTAAAAAAAAGGACACTTCAAAATTTACAGCTGGAATCAGGCTTGCCCCTGAGAATCAAGGGCAGTTGAAATGTACACACTGCTGCCGAAATTGTTTTCTTTAACGTGTATCTCGATTGCTCGCTATACCGTTATTTTCCATGTTATTTTATTTATGAAATTTCAGGATAGTTTCTGAGATCAGAAAGCACCAAAAACGAAAGGGCAGCAAACCTGAATAACGCCTGTTTCACTGCCAGAGTCAAATTAATGAAAATAACGAGGCACGGTAGTATAAAGAATAACAGTGCATTCCCTGAAACGATCAGGGAGAAGTCTGCGTGTTTCTGGTCTTTTACGACTAGTTTACACTTCCCTAACAAACAGATTGCTGAGACTTAGAGGTGTGTGTCAAGCATAGATACAGCCATTCTAAAAGCGTTATACCAGAATAGTAATATATATCTTATTTATGCGCGTATTGCTTTGCCAGGTGCCAAAATGGAACAGTAATTATTTCAAAAGAAACGATTATAGTTGAGGCAGCCACATAAAAATAGTCCTTTTTCAGTGTAGACTATTACATGATGTTAAAATGGTTGCACTATACGAGACTTTTACAGTTATATGTTATAACTGTTGCGTTGTAAAGAAACAATGTTCTTAGTTATAAATCAAATCCAAGAGCCCCTTTTCAATGTATTTATTTATTGTTTTATGAATCTTGTTAATCAAGTGCCCCGTTTAGACTTAGCAGGCATACGTTTCTTTCAAGTGACACGCAGAAAACTGATTGTAGTGAATAGTCACAGGGACTGACTGTTTAAAAAGGTCAGTGAAAACAGTACCAACATTGGACTTATAAGTTAAGGGATGTAGGCCTGGGTAAAACACTGGTGGCTTAGGCTGCAGACTGGCTTAAACTTTAGATAAACTAGAGTTTACAGTGATTACACGAATTTACACACTACAGTTTATGTGGGGTACTCTGTGTGCAGTGCAGTAATCATAACTGAACAAGTGGAGAAGCAGGCATCATAGTGTGTAGGATAACATCAAAGAAGGGACTTTACTCAGGCTACGGACTGTTAAGTTGCAAAGTTTAAGTGAGATAGGAGATACTGAATAACCTGAAGAAATATATTTATCAAGAAGAGTTTTGAGAAAATAAAAGGCATGTTTTTTTTTTTTTTTTTTTTTTTTTTTTTGCAGGTTTGTGCTTTTGACTTTAAATTATGTAATGCCAAGAGAGACATCAGATGGTTTAATTGAGTTCTTACACAATGATAACATTCCCACATTAAACTCAGTGAAGTCATGATAGTTTCATTGCTTTGAATATCTATATATTAAATCAGTAATATTTTGAAAACAATATTTCATTCATGGCAGAGAAATGAAAAGGTGTCAACTTTCTGTACTGTAGAAATATATACTTGCATGCAACTTATGTTCTAATGGTTTTATTAGAAATTTATTATTGCAGCCTAAGTTATCTCGAATGTTCAAATTTTGCAAAATGTCCAGATTTTTGTCTAATATTTTTGGTCTGTTCATAAAATGTCCAGTTTTCTGATTTCTCATTTAGAATTCAAGTCACTAAATAATGGAAAACATTTCTGTTTCAAATTTTATACCTTTTTAAAATTGCACACTAATGCAAAGCATGTTATTTAGTCAACTTTATAAGTTTGTAATAGCAATATATAAAATATGTCCCTGATTTTTGGTGTTTGCGCCCACATTATTTTTTGGCTTTGCCCAGAATTTTTGCGCTAAGAGGTTGAGAAAAATTATATTTGTATGGTTAATATATGGTTGGTAGCTATTAATTTTCAGATATAAGTGACTGTGAGAATTCATCTTGCAATCTAGCAGAGATATATTGAATGAGTTTCAGACAGCAGGCCAAATGTAAACATTTTAAGGTTAAAATTAAAGTTCCCTCAGGTTATGGATGTTTTCAGTAGTTCTTAAGCATTATTCCAGAGTCATGCACTAGGTATTATATTATGATGTCTTCTCTGGCTTTCCAGGCTGTTTCATTGTTGCCTGCTATAGTCCTTTTCAAAGTTTAGGATCACACAGAAGCAAATCATTTGGAATATTAGTGTTATACAGAACTTTATGATTATCTTATTATAATCTTTATATCTTTTGGTGCCATCAAGTAAATCGGTTAATGGCTTATAATTAAAATCTGGTTCTGATAATAAAACATGTTTTAGAACATCTCAGCATGAACATTTTGCTTGCATTTGCTAGCTAATATCAAGATTAGGAAATGTTTAATGTTTTCATCATTGTTTGACGTGGATGCATGCAACATTGTTGGAAAGATATTTGAAAGCGACTCTATTTAAAGTTTTGGTAATTTTGTGAAGAATGACAAAACTGCTGGGTAAATTCCTTTAGTCATTACAGAAGCTAGCAGGCAGTTCAGAACAACTGTGAGGCACACAACTACAATCTTGGATTAAAATCCCATCCTACAGTAGTAATCTAAATACCCTATTTCTCACCTTGCACACACACATAGCAAAACACAGACACACACACACACACACACACACACACACACACACACACACACACACACACACACACACACACAAACACACACACACACACATGCGCACACACACTTTTTCAAACAATGAGATCTGGGTTCCTGCAAATTTTTATTGTGCATCCTCCATAAGAACTGATGTCCAAAAGCAGATATGATTCTCTCCCTTGCTCTGAGGAAGGCAGGCTTTTGCTATAAGTTCAACAAGTCTTAAATGGATTTTACAGGATATCTTATGTGCAGTTTTCAATTGATAATTTTATAACCAGGTGGAATACATTGTAACCATAGAGTATAAGAAGCCGAGTTGCAAACTGGCAACACAAGTTGAGCAAACTAATTAATATAACTTTCAGAAACATTATTTTCATGATATTTAGTCTAAACTGTTTATGTGTATGTATAACAAAGAACTCAGTGTCCTCTGTCAATGTCTTGATTACCCTGTGTGCATAGTTTAGGCCTGGTTAAAAGTAATGCATACCTGGTAGTGAGGTGTATGCACAGTGTATCTTATACTGAAGGAAATTCTACATCTTTCCTTTCTCTGAGTTTTTATATAAATTTGCATCTGTTTAAATACAGCAAATATGAAGTAGGCTCTTAATGGTTAGATAAACTATTTTGGAAAGATAAGGATGGGGCATGAGGCTTGAAGCTATTTGGCAACTTTTAACTTACTTTCCTTTTGTAAGCATCACTTAGCTTGATTATTACATGGTAATCTATTACAGAGACTGTGGATTAAAAAGAGTACATATGCAACTATGGAGTGTCAAGAAATAAAATAACAAATAATTACACACACACACACACACACACACACACACACACACACACACACACACACACACACACACACACACTTACCTTACTTATAATTTAATGTGCATAGATGCATGGAAGCATATACATTCTTCATGGAGTTTAATAATTTTTTCCATGTTATTAGTGTCTGGAATAATGCAGTTCATGTTTACATGAATGCAAAAAGTACAAGTATGGATGGCAGTGAACATTTCAACCTAAAAAAAAATTAGACAGCAACTCTTTAAAATGATTTTTATTATTGAGTTGGAAAATGTTGCTTTCATTTTGGGAAAATAAAATAAGTCTATTATATACTTTAAATTTAGTGTACAATGGAAACTATAATGTAATAATGTTGCTGAAAATTATGGGGATTTAAAAAAATAGTTTTGTACTACATAAATATAAATACCTTTTTTAGTTAACCAAAGTGAAGCATAGCAGTACCTAAAGTGCTATGTGATCATTTTGTGCAATTATTACGCAACCATGATGTAAGGTGGCAAGGAAATACTTAATGATGGTTAGCGTCATTCTCAAAATCAGATAGCTCTCAAATCATGTAATTACATTAGATAGAATACACAAAGGTGTGTAAAAAAATGTTAGCATCTGCAGACTCATTGTAACTCAAATAGACATTAGCCATAAGCCAGTGTCCATGGTACACCCAACAATGTAGAACCATTTATCCATGCACGATTATATCCAAAACTTCTGTCAAAATATGTGTGATTTTATATTACTAGTTAGTGTCTTTGTTCATTGTTAATTTTTTTATATTACTTAAACTATTAAAGCTTCTGAACTGTATAATGCTGATTAAAGCTTGTGAACTGCATAATGCTCATTAAAGCTTGTGAACTGTATAATGCTGAACTTCAGAAACTTACGTTTAGCGTATGAACAAATTTCTTGAAGGAAATGCCACAGCCTGGTACAGTGCTCAGTATCAATGTGTCTCTATGTCAACATACGGCAAAGCAGGATCGTTTCTTTGGGAATTACTTTATTTTCACATTTGTGGTGACACACCCCTGAGGAACTGGAGAAAATGAAGATAATTTAGACCTGAGAGCTATTTTATAATCCACTCACAAGAGCTGTGAACCTAACTTTGTTAAGAGGCTATTTAGCTCATACACTCAGCCCTATCTTAGGTTATAGCAGCAGAAATTTAATAATGATTAATGCAGAATATAATCACGCAGTTTTTATGTATAACTTGTTGCAGTTGCAAATGAATCTGTAATAATATTAGATTCTTATGGCAGTGAATTATCACTGTTTGTATTTTATGTTGAATTAGCAACAGCAACATTGTATGGCATGGACTATTTATCAAAGCATAATCTACAAAGTGCTAATTTACTTAACAAAGTATATTGAAAACTGATTGGCTAACAACTGTTCTGGTCAACATTGCAAGTCTTTTTCTTGTATGAGGAATGTGTGCCTCTATCCTATATAATGCTAACACTGAAATTGAAGGGAGGACATTGTAGCACTTAATACATTAATTTTGGAGTGAACTGGCATCCCACCTAAGTACCATGTTCAATCATAGCCTCACCTCAGGCCTTGTGCCCACTGAATGGCACACAGTAACGGTTATCCCACTCACACAAAGGGGGAGCCACTATGGACCCCGGGAACTACCACCCCATTAGCCTGATGAGCCTGGTCTGCAAGGCCATTGAATGTATCATCATAGAACTTATAAACAAAGACATTGGTAATCTCCAAACTCTGGACCCCACCCAGTTTGGGTTTGTAAAAGGCAGATCATGTCTCCTAAACCTGATAGACTTCATTGAAGCAGTCACCAAAGCTGTAGACGAGGGAAAGGTGGTTCACACGGGTCTATATTATAACATCGAAGTCTAAAAACATCGAATATTACAACATCGACCCCATTCAATCGAAACACCAAAAAACCGAACAGTCAGAATAGCAAATTTTTTCCCAGGGAAAAAATTTGCTGTTCCGACAAACATACATACAACTCAAGCACACAAAAATAAATAATCCACACACATACACTTCACAAAACCCTACACTAAACCAGACATACACCACTAGCTACCCACTTACATTAACCCAACCCTAACCCTAAGGTCCCTAACTATCGCATACTCACCTTACCCACTCCTTAACCCTAACTCATCTACCACACCTTAACCCTCATGTCCACACAATCGCACATTTACCTGACCCGCGCCCTAACCCTAACTCACCTAACCCATGCCTAATCGCACACTCACCTTCATTCGCACACTTACCTTAACCCGGTCCGTAACCTTCACTCCACAGTTGAGGAAATAGTGAAGCTGCAGAAATGGCCCACTGAATACTTTCCCTAGAAAAGTATTCGGTGTTTTGCAGCTTCATTATTTCAAGTGTTCGCTCTACTGGGTTCGATATTATAACATTCGAAGTTTTTGAACTTCGATGTTATAATATAGACCCAGTTCATACAGCCTATCTAGATCTCACTAAGGCTTTTGAAACCTTCCCCCACTCTGGAATTATAGATAAACTCACTAAACTAGGTATAAATCCCTATGTCACAAGATGGGTTGCCAACTGGCTCACTGACAGAACCCACACTGTGAAAGTAGCAGACTCCAAATCCGACTTCAGACCAGTGACAAGTGGAGTACCACAGGGTTCAGTCCTGGGTCCTCTCCTGTTTGGTTTCTACTTCTCTGAAGTACAGGCTAACACAGAAGGTCTTTGGCTAACAAAGTTCACAGATGACTGCAAACTAGGAGCCATAATCGAAACTCCTAACGATGTGGACATCCTACAAAAGGGCCTCACTGAGAAAGATGCCTTGTGTCAAAGCCATGGCCTCAAGCTCACTGCCAAAAAGTGCATTGTCATCCCCTTTGGTAAAAACTCTGTGCCCATGAGCTACCATATAGGCGGCAGTCTACTTAACACCGAAAGTATAGGAGACCTTGGGACACAGGTGGACAGTAGTCTCTCCTTTTTTAATCACATCGCCACAGTAGTCAGGAAATCCTTCTCCATGGCACACTTCATCACAAAAGTTTTCTCATCCAGGAAAAAAGAGGTAATTGTTCCCCTCTACTCGACACTCATCATTAGACATATTATAGAGTACAACACCCCTTTTGGTATGTACCTCACAAGACATCTACAACAACTGGAAAGGCTGCAGAAATACCTCACAAAGATGATTACTGGCCTCAAACAGATGACCTACACAGACCGTCTCAAAAAACTCCAGCTTTACTCCATCGCATATCGCCTACTCAGAGGCAATCTCTGCCTAACATACAAAGCTATGTCAAACCCAGAGCTCTTGGACATGTTTCACTTAAAGAAATCCCAATCCCTCTGAGCTACATGCTCTAGGGACCTAAACCTGGTCACCACAATAAACAGAACATGCTGGAGGGATAGATTCCTGTCCCAGAGACTCCCCATACTCTGGAACAAACTACCTATCTATATCAAACAAAGCTCCTCATTAGCACTCTTCAAGAAAAATCTTGATAATTGGATGGGAAATAGGAAATTCACCCGGGGATCAGTTCTGTGGCTTTGCTCGACAGTGGCACAGGAAAATAATTTTCTTGGATGGAGAAAGCCAGGGTACCTTTTTGGCTAGGCTTATATAGGCCCTAGGGCCAATAGCTTAGTACCTACCTATGAACCTATGGTGTTTGCATTTAGTGATGTGAGAGCAAACAACGAGGGTCTCCTTAATCTTAGTTTTATCAAACTGTGCAACAGTCCTCAATAATAATTTTTGTGGAAACCTAAATAAAACTGCATACATTCTTTATTTAAGATTTAGTAAAATTCATATTAAACTCCTGGACCTGCTCATGTGCTGACCAACCTAATCTTCCTCTCCTTGCTGTCTCTAATCTGTTCCTGATTTTTGTTTAGGCCTTCCACCGATTTCCTCAGAATAGAACATATGACATTCTTCTTAAAGTGTGATATGCTATAGTCTATGTTCTAACATATTTCTATGTTGATCATGTCATTATTTCTCACAATTAGCAACTGAGTAATATTTCTGTATTGAATGTAATTATATTACTCATGCATCATCTGCATATTCAAAATGTCTAAGGATTCTCTGCATTTTGCTTCAAATGTATAAATTATTGTGTTGTGTTATGTAAATATAGTAATTGTATTGCAACTTATGGTATTCCTCTGTCTGTATCATGTATGTTTAAATCTGGAGCTTTTCTCATCGGGTCTCCACTGAAAAGGGGCACCTACCCATTCAGACTAACCCGGTCAACAAATGTCAAAATAAAATAAATAAATAAAATACAATTTCCAATGTTTTTTAGCCTCAGTTTGTGTTGCAATACTCATTTGTTAATTATGTTTGAAAACTACCAATTAATGAACAAGGTACTTTCACTGTTTTTAGTTTAATTTAGTTTAAAATAATATTTTTAAGAATCCATCAAAACCACAATGTTCCTTCCGTACAATATGTGATTTTCCAAGACTCATAGTTTCAGAAAGGCAGAGTCTGGTGGTGAATTTGAATAATAATAAAAAATAAATAAATAAAAGTTATCCTCAATTTTTGTCAGACATTTGCATCAGTTCCTTACAAAGGTAGTAATTATATGCAGATCTGCAAGTTATCCAAAGCAGTAGGTAACAAACTTCACTGTTATCAATATCCTTTCTCAGAGATGATTGACATTGGCTTATGAACTTTAGGGGTCTATGTTAAGTTGTTGAAATGGCAAAACAGCGAATGCCATTTCAGCGACACATAAACAGCGAAATACCACTAATGTAAACGGCCAGGTTACTGATTTTTTTCCTACGGAAAAAATTGGTAGACCAACCAGACACGACCACCATCTAAATCATTACAAAGTGTGCGGCTTTGCCCCCCCAACTAAATATACTAACTCCGAGATCAGACTACAGTGGGGTAAAGGGCAATTCCATGGTGACAGCCAAGCAATTCGTTTCCCTAGGAAAAAAATCAGTGACCTGGCTGTTCGCATCAGTGGCATTTCGCTGTTTATGTGTCACTGACACAGCATTTGCCGTTTTGCCATTTTGGCAATATAATATAGACCCGAACGTCAGATGGTAAAGTGTAAGATGTAATGTTGATCTGCTACATAGTAGAGAAGTGACAGCAACAATTGGAATGATAACCATGCAGTTTCACAGTTCATTAGTTTAAAAAAATGAATATGTACTTAATTAATAAAAACTACTACTTTATGTTTCTACACATCATAACACATAGGAAACAGTTTAGTTACACTTTTCTGTTAGCCTTGTCTACATTTTTTATTCACTATCATGTTTGCCTCATTTTCTTTGCTGTTACCCACTTGGGTCATTTTTATTAGTGCAGATATTTTCCCACTGTGATCTTACTTCACTACATTATGCAAAATGCCTTATTAATGTCTGGCTTACTCTTACTCAGCATGGTTTCATCACAGATTTTTTAAAGGGTATAGATTACGGTATAAATAGAGGTGAGAAGCACATATGGGGTGCCTTTCAGAGATACATCAGGGTACACAGTAGGAAAAATGTCACACATAGCTACCTTTTTCTTGACAGACTTGCCTAGAGACCATTGGTGGTCATTAAAACAGAGATGGAAGGTCTATGGCAAAACTTCCTACTGCACAGTTTAGATATGGTGCTATTTTGCAATGCCAACATCATCAAAGAGCATTTAGTTAAGACCAGTAGACTGAAATGGTGTCTTTCAAATGTGTTTCTTATATGGAGAGTGTTTCATGTTTTGAATAGATAGACATAGACACAGTGGCAGCTAGTAATTTCAAAGTGCGGGGGTGAAAAAAAAAAACTAAATGGGTGAGACTAACTGGAATGAGGCGCAACTCTATTATAACATGTCTATGGCCATTACCTGTGATTAAGCAACTAAAGCTGTAATTTACCTTTATCTGCAAACTGTCTCATTATGTGCAAATTAATTATAGTCACTCTTCTGACTACATACACCTCAGATATCTGACTTACAATCAGAAAAGCTAATCATAGGTGAAATGGAGCCCTAGACAAAGGACTCTGTCCCTCCCTTTGTACACTAGTCTCCATGTACTTCTTCAGTGAAGCTCCCAGGATTTTCTCCTCATCCCAGCCCTACACCACCCAGACAGATTACTTCTTCCTTGCTTTTTCACACATGGTCTTACTTTTTAGCTCCCACCCATGTTTTAACATACCCTAATTGTCCACGTCTGTACTGTAATAAGTCCGTAGGATGTAGCTGAATTAATCAGGGGTTTGAGTGGATAGGCTACCAGAAGACAGAGGGTTCATGATGCTGTGAGGTGCATCTAGCTTTGTTTAACAACCTTTTGATTTAATGATGACTTGAAAAAAATTGCGAGCAAAGAATTAAATTCAGTCTTATCTTTGCTTTTAAGGAAAAGTAAGTTGGATCTAAAGCTGAATGCTCAAAGCCAATAAAATACTATTTTCCGAAACATAATCTGAGAAGACGAATGCAGTGACACAAATCCTGTCTGAAAATAATGACTGCCTTCCTGCCTTCAAAGGGATATTTACCTTTTACTTATCTCACTGGTATTAGTTTAGGATGAAAGTAAAAGTAGGCATGTCCAGAGGCATATATTATACAACTGAAGGGTCTGGGAGAAGAAACTAAAGCATTTGTGTAAAATCTACACAGGGAGTGCAGTCAGACTCAACAAGAATGAATTACAGCAAAAAAACATCACCAGAAAACCATATTCTTAGATAAACTGCTATGTGATGCAGTAGTCTCCAACCGATTATTTGTTATCATAAAAATCCTTACCAGACTACCACATACAGCCATTTATTGATTATAATGCTGATATCTGACTGCAATGTAAAAAATACGGTCAGTTTGCTACCTTTAGATACATTGTAAACCTTGTTTCACACATAATTTCAGTCGTTTTCTTTACAATCTCCATACTTATTAATTTTAGCCACTTAACTGATTGTGCATACCTCAGATATATGATTGTGTTAAAAATAGCCAAAGTAAAATATTTTACTTTACTTAACACAGATGCACACAACTTCTGCAAAGTTAGAGTAATAATGGCTTAACTTCAATTAATCAAATGACAACAGAGACACTCATTTTCATCCACAAACAACCCCTATGTAATTTATCTTTTCAGCTCAGTGCTGTCCCCCATATACATTTCAATCTCTTATCTCAAAAATCAAGAAGAAAAGCTGAAATGTTATGGTGGACAAAGGACCAAAATCCCTGACAGTTATTGCCTTTATATACTTAAAAACTTGAAAAAATAATTGTCTTTGCATCGGCAGGCTTTTTTCTAGGTTATTAAGTAGGAAACTCAGGTGCTTGTCTTCATTATTTAGTGACTGCAATAGGCGCTGATTTGCCAGAAGAAAAAAAAAAACTGTAAGGGGAACAAAAAATATTATGCAAAAAATCAGAGAAGTTTTAAAACCATGGACAAAGTTTCTAGAATAACTAACTTTGCATTAGTTTGACTTTTCTAGACTTAAACTCAAATGTCTGTGTTTATTTAGTGACTGCAGTGCACACTGAATTTCTAGAACACCACACATTTTACAAGAAATAGATCACAATATGAGGCAAAACCAGGGACAAGTGAGAACTTCTATGCTCTTCCCCATACATATGTCTATAAAGCAGTGATTGTAGCATAATAGATAGCACACGAGACTTTGGTACTGGAAGACCAGAGTGTGGGTCCTATTACGACACCAGGTGACTGGATTTCTGGCACTATAGTGCAGCAGTAGGGGGTTTTCTGAGTGTTTTATCCTTTGGATGAGGCATTAATCAATGTGCCATCTGCATGAGTTGGTGGTAGCTGAGGTGGATGTAAAGATGCCTGTTGAAAAGAGTTTTTTTAACATTTACTAACTGTTCAAAATAAATTTACAAATAATAAAGCACTATAGTTAGTGATAACTAACAACATTGCAAGAAACAATAAGACAAAAATGGATAATTACAATTTGTCTCATAGTAACCCATTACAATACTTAATCCATACCTGGTTGGTAAAAGAAAAAAATACTGCCAATGATAAAAGAGAAAAGGTCAACGACAACAAATAACTTTAAGGTTAAACATGTAGGCTGCCTATTAGCTATACTTATCTATTACTTCATTTAAGAAGGAAAGAAAACTGCCCAATAAGTTGCTCAGGGATTGATTTGGTGGATTAAAATGTGTATTCCCAAACAAACATAATCCCTTATTTGAATAAGAAAATAATCTGCCCCTCCCCAGGAGCCATAGTTGTAACACAATCCATTTTACCTCTTGAGTGGATTTCCAGTGAGTGGTAATGGTGGCATGCACTAAACTTGAGAGTTGCAGGACCCACCTGGGTGACGATAGCCCTAAGGACCCTATAATTATACCTTGCTCAGTGAAGAAGAATTCCTGCGTGCATGGTATTGGTACCAGACAGTATGCTACTAATAACTGGGAACCTATTGAAAAGAGTAGCTGACATTCTCCAATGCCCTGGCCAAATTTCCCCTAGTAGTAGTATAAATACCATGAAAAGTAGCCACTAGCCTACTAGGACTAACATGTTTAGCAAAGGATATATATATATATATATATATATATATATATATATATATATATATAGTTGTGTTGCAAATGATTGATATTAGTCAATGTACAAAACATCCACCAAAATATGTAGACCATTCATAATTGTGACAGCAAACAACATCAACATTTAGCACATCAAAAAAGAAATACATTTCCTTTTCTTATGCTCTACACATAATCAGACCACATTAAGCTCATAATTGTGTGAGTAGTGTTACTCTTATGAGAAGAACTTTTTGTAGGTAGCTACACATTAGGGTTAGGGGCAGTGTTAGAGGCAATGTTATTGTTAGGGTTAGCATGCATACTAAGATAGAGCAGGGGCCTTCTTCACTATAGTATTACATGCTAACCCTATCCATAACCCTGCCCCTGCTCTTAACCCTAATGTGCACCATACCTGAAAAAAACCTTCCCATGTGGACATTCAAACAAACAGTCCTGTGTTTACTTACAACTTATTTCCATGATCAAGCCTCTGCACTTGAACATTAAATCCTTCCTTTCATTTTCAAGCTGCCTCAGTAACATGAGGTAAGCTTAGCCAATAGGAAGGGCTCCTCACTGTTTTACCATTTCTGACAGCTTCAAAAGGTCTGCCAGTTACTGAGGAAAGCCTAATGCTGGATTGTTTTGAGAACACCCTGGCAAACAGATTAAGATAATTTTTTCCTGATGTTGATGGAACTCTGTGCACTGAACATGTGCAACAAAAGTGCAAGTCAGAAAGTTTAGCATTGTTTTTATTTAAAAATAACCATCAACTTTCTGTCTTCAGCACAGTTTTTTTTAATTGGTGAGACTGCATCCCAAGTACCTGAGTCTCCCCTGCAGGGAAGTTACATCATAGTTTTGAGGCTACTTTACCAACAACAAATCGTCTGAACAAAGACAACAGACTGAATGCCCTGAAGATCATGTATACAATCATTTTTAGAGGGGTGCATGGACTTACTTTACAGACCTAAGAGGGGTGCATGGACTTACTTTACAGAGCTAAGATGGGTGCATGAACTTACTTTACAGAGCTAAGAAGGGAGCATGAACTTACTTTACAGAGCTATATATACAGCTCAATGCACAGTATCACAACCTTTCTTAGCCTAGACCCACTCAATTCATTATTTGGTAGAACATCACTTCACTGATTAAAGATCAAGTCCTTAGATGAGGTAGTGTATGTAATAATAATGTATCATAATGTCTACTGTTAATGCAAAAAAAATGTAACACCATTGTCATTAACAGAACTAGTCTATATGTCAAACATTGGCATGGCTTTCTAACAATGTGTGATTTTTCCTCATTTTTTTGTATTTATTCTTAGCTCAGTGGCACATTTCCACTGTTCTGCTTAACAACTACTTGCGTTTAGTCAGGAGGCAAGTCAGAATTGGAAACTCTAGACATTTAACTGACTCATGGTCTTCATTTTGCATATCACAACAGTCCTTGTCCCAGTCTACAGAATCAGTCTTAACTTCATCTGTTGATGTAATGTCATTAGTAAATGCTAGTTTGCATTTTTCCAGTTTAGATTGTCTTCTGTAGGAAATCCCTTAATATGAATATTTCCAGAATATTTTAATGTATGCTACAAGGAACCTGTTTTATCCACAATAATTCCTGGAATTTGTAATGGGCATCTTGAAGATACACTGAATTTTCTTCATTGAAGGATCTGTTTCTTGTGTGCATGCCATGCTGAAACATTTGCAGCTACTATTTTTGAGTCTATTTCATATGATCAAAAGACTATATGATAGAATGTGAGAATACTGAGTCTGAGAACATTCAAATGGCTTCTATTCTGGAAGCGTTTTTTTTTTTTTTTTTTTTTTTTTTGAGTGTTTACATTTTTTCTAATGTGGCTTCCAGAGGAGAAGCTGGTTTGACATTTTGAGATTCGATCTTCTCAGATTAGATCATATGGTCTTTTGATCATATGAAATTGATCCCTATTTTTCTGACTATTCCATTGAGATTTGGTTGTATTGAGTACAGTCTGGCTCTCACATGGCCCTCACATGTCTTCTTAAAGGCAAACTCCAGCTCAAAACTCCATAAATATGTGATTTTTCATGATAACATAATATTCTCTCTTTTTAAATACAGAACAATCACTCTGAATGCTTCTTATATTTAAATGTGATATACCAGAAAATGTCCATCAAGGAGCAGTTGTGGTTATGTTATCTTGTTTTACAACTCTTTCTGTTTCCCAGAATCCACTTGAAGTCCAATTTTTATGATTTATGCTAGACAGAAGGAAGTGGAACCTCCCCTTATGTCAATAAAATAACAGTTTTGTGGTACTTTGAGACATAGACAGATTACCCATACCTGATTTTGTTTTACCTTTTTCTTGAATTAATCTGATGTGTGGTAGTAACATAACTGATCCTAATTTTTCAGAGTCAAATCTGAAAGTCTCAACAAATCCAACTAGAACAAAGAAAGGAAGAGACAAGTGTGCAGGCTCAAAACTCATAATCCGCAATAAATAATTAAATAAATAAATTAATTAAAATGCACACATTTGGGCACACTAGAGAAAACTAGGATATTCATCTATGAAGTAGGGTTGTGAAAAATGTTTTATTTAAGAAATCTACTCAAGAACCAGTTACACACTTTCATCCTTTCAAAAATAAGGACTTTTTCAGAATTGGCATTAAATACCCCAAAACTCAAAACTTTCACCATTAAAAACTGGTGGTATTAATGCTATAGTACACAAGTGGGTCTATATTAGAACATCAAAGTATGACTACATTGAATGCTCTAATATCAAACCATTTCACAGAAACACCATAACATCGAACACTCAGAACAGCAAATTCTTTTCCCAGGGAAAAAATTTGCTGTTCCAACAAACATACATACATACAACACAACAACACAAGCACACCAAAATACATAATCCACACACATACACTTCACAAAACCCTACACTAAACCATACATACACTACTAGCTATCCACTTACCTTAACTCAATCCTAACTCTAAGGTCCGTAACTACCGGACACTCACCTTACCCGCTCCCTAACCCTAAAGTCCCTATCGCACACTCACCTTACCCGCTCCCTAACCTTAAAGTCCCTATCGCACACTCACCTTACCCGCTCCCTAACCCTAAAGTCCCTATCACACACTCACCTTACCCGCTCCATAACCCTAAGGTCCCTATCGCACACTCACCTTCGTTTGCACACTTACCTTAACCCGGTCCGTAACCTTCACTCCACAGCCGAGGCAATAGCAAAGCTACAGAAACAGCCCACCGAATACTTTCCCTAGGAAAGTATCGATATTCTGCAGCTTCAATTTTGTCAGCATTCGATGCAAAGGGTTCAATATTAGGACATTCCAAGTAGTAATACTTTGATGTTCTAATATAGGCCCTACACAAATAATACTGTTGAATAAAGAACACCAATGGAATGTAGGTCATTAATTCTACCATTATCCCACATTTAAAAACTATATTAAAAATATTGGGGTATATAATAGTTCACCCATGTTTACTTACCTTAAATGGCTGTTCATCAAACCAACATCATTGAATGGCCATTCATCGAACATTCAAATCAGTGAACATTTTTCCCAGGTAAGTAAACTAGTTGGCCAACACACCATCTGAAACACAAACACATTAAATTAAATCCAACAAAGTATATATACTAACCCCAAGATTGCACTACAGTGCGGGAAAGGGTAAATTATTTTTATGTTGGCCAACTAGTTTACTTATCTGGGAAAAACGTTCACTGATTGGAACATTTGATGAACAGCCATTCAAAGTAAGTAAACTTTGATGAGCTAATATAGACCCAAAATATTGAATGAAAAATTAAATGACAGACCAAATAAACATTCAAGTCCATATGAAAAAAAAAACCTTTTTAAAAATCAATTCATACAGACAATCAATTATTACACTAAAATGATTAAAACATACACAATACACAATATTGTACTTAAATAATTATTTAGCAAGTTAGCAGCACACGTAAGACTGGAGCCATTGTTATAAGTTCATTTAATCTTGCTTGTATACTTGGTATTTATCTTAAACTACCACAACAATTCTTTGTATTCCAATTTATTCTCCCAGGCAAGATCCTTGGGGTCATTGGCTGCTAATTCTAAAATGACAAATAAAAAAACTTTTTAAATCTCTTACAAACCATAGAATGTTTAAAAAGTGCATTATTTATATTTGTTTTTTTTTTCAGTACTATAAAGATGTTCATAAATTCTTCAACAAGATATCCTTTCAGTTTTTCCCACATAATAACTGAATAGGTGTTATATATGACCAAATAAATCAAGCCTTTACTTCTGTACATTTAAATTGTGGTTCTTTACCTCTAAAAATAAAAGGATATTGCTTACAATGCCAACATTTTTGTATGCCTTTCATTAAATTATTACATTTCCCTGTTCTCATGGATTTTCTCTCCATTAAAATTTTAACATTATGTGTTGGCTTAAATACAAAATGGGGTCTTTTACCCACTGCATTATGCACTGCACTATTTGATTTAAATATACTCCAACTTCTTGTAATAATATCCATAACAGATTGAGACCTTAAATTATATTGTATGACAAAGCCCTATCAGAATTCCCATTTTCATCGTGTACTTCCCTAGTCATTTTATTAGGGGACGATTTATGCAACCCTACCCTAATAATGGTTTAAAGTCAACTTGACTCCTCTCTTTAATCTCATTATAGATTAAAAAAAAAACATGTTTTGGGAGTATCCTCTGTCTAGGAACATTTGCTCTAATTTATCTATCTCTACAATGTAGATTTGGTCATCAGAAATCATTTGAGTTAACTGAATGAACTGTCCTTTAACAATTCCTTTTTCCAATTTATAGAGGTAGAAGCTGTCAAATTGTAAATAGCTATTGCTAAAATTTAGTTTACAATAACTGTTAGAATGAAAATTTCCTTCCACAACTGAAATACTTTTGTCCAAATAATTTATCTTATGTCTGTTAAATTGATGGGGAAACTTAAAGTATGTTGTTACATTAAACTATCTATATGATCTTGTGATCCATTCCAAGGCATAGATATATCATCTAAATATTTTAAATATAGATTACAATATTTAAAATAATCAGATGGAAAAAATATATTTCCTTTCCCAGACCAGCATGACCAAATTTGTGAACATTGGTGAACAAACTACCCCATCACAATACCCTTAAATTGCTTAAATGTTTCTCTTTCAAAGTAAATTATATTATTTGTGTATTTTAGGTTTAAAACCACCATTTTAATAGTGAAAGTTTGTATAAGGATAGTTGGGTAATTAATGTTAGTTCTGAAGAAGTCCTGCATTTTTGAAAGTACTAAATCACTTAACTAGTTCTTGAGTGGATTTTTAAATACACATTTTTCAAAATTCTGTTTTGGAGATCCCAGATCTCTTTGATATACCCAATTGTATGCAGTTTTCGTGACTAACAAATTGAAGTGAAAAATTACAACATTATCCATAGGCTATCAATTTATAGCATTCCGGATGTTAACAGACACTCATTACAGATTTCCCTTGCAAGAAGAAGCCCCTTCCTTTGATGTTAGACTTGGCAATATACAGTAGAAACCTTGTACAACTCAAGTGATCTAATGTCAAACCTCACAGTGCGGTATTTTCTTGCTGAATTAACATGTACAGACTTTATTTCTGAAATTTGTCACGTTGAAAGATTTTTCTTTCTCTTTCTTTTTTTCTTCATTGTTTTACTTAAGCATAGGTGTCTTTTTGCCATAAAAGTAAAATACAGTCATCTGAACCTTTACTATGAAAATGCAATACTAACTCTTGCAGACATTTGCAAGTTGATGTTCAGGTTCTGTAAACCAACCTGTCCAATGAGTAGCCATTTATTCCTTTCCTTCATTGTCAGGTGCCTGCAGCCACAAACTGTAGTTCAGCACTACAGACCTTTATCTGTCAAAGTAAATATCCTAAACCCTTCTTCCTTTAACTACTTGCAGGGTGTGAAGATAGCCAACTTTATCAGAGGATCGTAGGAGATTACTAGGCTATCAACCCTGAGATCATTTTAAGCCTAGCTATTTCAAACCAATGTAATACCAAAGAAATACTAATCAATACCCAATATTGCATTTAATGATGACTGCCCATATCCAGGAGGGTTGTGGGTGCTGTCCCTGGTAAGAATTTATGGTGCCCCATCCACTCAGGTTCCTTTTGAACAGTGTTATAGAGGTGTTCTGTTTCACATGAATTAGTAGCCTGTTCCAAAGACGTGGCAGTCGCTGGGATCTAAATCTGTCCCTCCAGCATGTCTTTTTTAAGTTGCAGGCCATATTTAAGTCCCTGGAACAGCTAGCCATAGACCTATTTGATTTACGGATATGCAGTAAGTTCATTAGGTTTGGGTCTTGGGTTGTTCTGCAGGCCAGGTATAAGTCTCCCCTAAGAAGTCTATATGATACAGAGTATAGTGACAGGGATTTTAGTCAGTCTGTGTAAGACACATGCAGGAGGCCCTTGATCTTCTTTGCTAAAAACCTCTGAGATCTTTCTAATTGCTGTAGGTGCTTAGTACGGTACATACCAAATGGGGTGATATACACAATTATGGGCTGGATAAATGCCGAGTATAGGGGGGGGGGTTATAACTTATTTTTCTCAAGAGGCAATGCCTTTACTAATCAAGTGAGCTATGTGGAAAGCTTTCCTTACTGCACCATTAGGCATCTTATTCAATCAAAGCCTGAATACCGGCTTTGTCACAGCTGAGTGGAGGACTGCTACTGTCATCCCTTTGCACAAATGTGGAGCATCCACCGATCTAGGAAATTATAGACCCATCAGCCTAACAAGCTTGATCTGCAAAGCCATAGAGTAGATTGTCATGGACCTCATTAGCCAAGGACATTGGCAACCTCCAGACAGTTAATCCCACACAGTTTGGTTTTGGCAAGGGGAGGTCATGCCTGCTAAATTTGGTTGACTTCCTTGAGACAGTCACCAAGGCCATAGATGAGGGGAAGAAGGTGTACACCACCTACCTTTACCTGGCCAAGGCCTTCGGTACTATTCTCCACTCAGGTATAATAGATAAACTCTGTCAACTAGGCATCAATCCATTTGTTACCAGATGGGTAGCAAACTGTCTCACTGATAGAACCCACCTAGTCAAAATAAGGGAAGCCATTTCAAGTAGTAGACCCATAACAAGTGGTGTACCCCAGGGATCAGTCTTGGGCCCTCTGCTGTTTGGGATATACTTCTCAGAGGTGCAGGACAAATCTAGTGGGCTATAGCTGACCAAGTTTGTAGATGACTGCAAGCTGGGTGCTGTCATCAATTTCCCTAGTGATGTGGACATCCTCCAAGAGGATCTCACCCAAACAAATGACTGGTGCCACAAACATGGCCTCAAACTGAATGCCAAAAAATGTATCATCATCCATTTTGGGGAGAATGATGCCCCCATAAATTATCACATTGATAATAAGGCAGTAAGCACGCAATCAATCATGAGGAACTTGGGCACCCAGGTTGATAGCAAACTGACTTTTGACCACCATATTGCCTCCATTGTATGGAAAGCTTTCTACATGGCCCACCTCATTAGTAAGGGTATTTCACCCAGGGACAAGATGGTCATAACATCCCTGTATTCTTCCCTTATAAGACCCATTATTGAGTACAATGCCCCTTTCAGCATGTACCTCACAAAGCACATGCAGCAGCTGGAGCAACCACAGAGGTTCCTCACCTGGAGAATCTAGGGCCTCAAACATCTACCCTACACAGGTAGGTTAAAAGCACTGTCCCTCTACTCAGTCTCCTACAGATTCCTTAGAGGTGATCTCTGTGTGGCATACAAAGCAATCTCAGACCCCGCCCTAATGGGACTGCTGCATATCCACAAGTCAAGCTCCGCTGGAGTAACTCACACACATGACCTCAACCTGGTCTGGGTCATCAATAGGACTTGTTAGCAGGACAGATTTGTGTCCCAGAGAGTCCCCCATTTGTGGAATAGACTCCCTCTCCACATAAAGCAGAGTACCTCATTAAACCTTTTTAAGCGCAACCTGGATAACTGGATGGGGAACAGAAAATACGGGTCTATATTAAATCATCGAACAATTAAAAAAGTGAACGATGATTTATCGAACCCATGTAAGCAAAAGCTTACAATCTCGAACACTTAGAACAGCGATATTTTTCCAAGGGGAAAAAAAACACTGTTCCCAAAAACAAAACAAAAAATTTTTAAACATTACATAAAGTGAGGGGCTTCATACCCCACACCTCCCAATGTGGGGGGGGGGTGCCCTCCACACCCCCCTACATAAATATACCAACACTGATATCACACAACAGTCACGAAAATGGCAAAGTAACGGAAGTGGCCAAGCGATTTCTTTCCCAGGGAAAGAATTCGCTTATATGCCATTTCGCTATTTTGCCTTTTCGTGCTTTCAAGTTCGATCAAGACACATTCAAAAGAATGCATCTTTGATCATTTAATAGGAACCCAAAAATACACCCCTGGGAAACAACTGAAACGAGACTGAAACTAAAGTCTTTATCTGTCAATTACCCAAACTCATGCTGAACAGGTGCCATTCTCTCCTTTATGGGCCAAGTTGTGTGTATTTTTCAGAATGAATTCTTCAAACACTGTAGTTCATTTAATAAGGCTTTATTATATATTCACAATATCTGAATACTGTCTTCATCAACAGAGCTGATGAACAATAACAATCTGTAGAAATGCTGGGGTGCTGATTAGTATCCAAAGTTACTGCACATCATATTCTGATTGTCCTGAACAATGTAAACTAAAATAGTCTTTATTTTACCTGTCTTCTGTACTCAGGCTCGAGTGTCTGTATTGTAGCTTAATCTTTTCTGTAATGACAGGTCAAATGAACTAACTAACCTTATCTGAATTGCTATCCTGAACAACATATTATATTGCTTCAGCCCAGTAATTTTCCTTTGTAAACCACATTCACTCCCCCTAACCTTGGTCTCAGGCCTTGTCTCATATGTGCTTTATTTAACATTCCATTAAGGAACATTCTGCAGCTGCAAGATTGTATCTTTCCCTTGAGAAAAGAACATTCTGTATTGTGTATTTTTTGCATATTTCAGGCTTATCTTTCCTTTCTAATAAACTGTCCTTCTCTGAAACTGAATACATATGTCTGACACTACCTATTTTACCTTTTAGTCTGCATAATGCCTAATAAGTACTTTAAAATTGAGGTCCCTAATCTAACAATACCATTGGCCACCAGTTCTGCACATGCTTGAGTCCTACCCTTTATGTTACGCACATAGCTGTAAAAGGCCTTATGGTTATCCTTGCCAGTACTTATTATGTTTCTCTCAAAGGAGTTCTTGGAGGATTTGACAAGTTGTCTTATTTGCCTGTTAAGGCTGAGGAGCATGCTTTTCCATTGTTGGGTTCTTGTCTTTGTTTTGTTGGAGAGCAATGATTTGCATTTATTGTAGACTCTGTTGATGGTGGAAGTCCACCATGGCAGCTTGATTTTACTTGGGGCTCTGGCTTTGATTCTCTCTGGTACAGATGAGTTAATACACTTATGCAAGTGACTATATAGGGCTTTAGTGTAAGCTTCGGCATTGTTACCACTTTCAGCTTGAGGTGAGGATTGGAATGCATTTATACCTTCACTTGCCTTGGTGAAGTTTTTTTAATCTGATTTCACCCTTTGTGAGTTAGTGTCAGTTCAAAGGTGACTGATTTGTGGTCAGTTTTAACTAATGAGGGTCCAACAGTTGCAACAGTGCACTTGTTTGACATGGCGAGGACCAGATCTAGAATGCTTGTTCCTCTTGTTGGGGTATATACAATTTGCTCCAGGGCATTAGAACTCACAAAGTCAAGGAACTTTTGTGCAAGCGAGTTTGGGCTAGAGTAGGTTTCCCAGTTGATGGTGGGATAATTGAAATCTCCCCTAACCAGTGCGGTGAAATTTAGATTGTCTTCAGTTTGGTTAAGTAGGTTTCATGGGTGTTATGACCCATGGAGGGGGATCTATTACTGACTAGACTTGAATGGGGATCTTAACCACCATAACCTGGACATGGAGTAACTCCATGGAGTTGTCCATTCTAACTAGACATGAAGTGAATTTATCTCTAATAAAGATTGAAACACTGCCTCCTTTGCTTTTCACACATTAATTTTGAGGTCTCAAGGTATAGAAGGCATTGTAGCCTTGCAAGGCTGGCGTACTCTCTGAGGCTTTGAACCAGGTTTCTGTGACTGCAGAGACATCTACATCTTCTAATAAAAGAACTGCTTCCAGGGAGTGCAGTTTTTGGTTTAGGTTCCTAGCATTTAGCAACATGACCCTCATTTCATGTCGGTAATGTTGTTTTTGAGAACTTGCCTAAAAAAGGCACTGTGGGGGAGGCAAGTGTCTTTGCCAGCAGCCGAAAGCCTAGGAGTGCCAGGTTCAAACCATCTCTGCCAAAGCAGTGAGGTTTGTCAACCATGGCTTCCCAGGTAGACAGGAACTGGATTCCCTTGGAATGACACCAAAAACTAAGCCAATTATTGAAATCAATAACTTTTTCGTTTATACTGCAGCATCATGTCTAGGTGAGGGTAGTATGCAGCTCAAGGCTAGGGACATATCTGCCTGGGACACATACCCAGAGAGCTCGACCAAGTCTCTATTCATATAGTCCAGTGAGGTATGTCTCAAGACATTCAAGCCAACATGAACTATGACAGTTTCATAACAATACCTTTTGCTTTGAGACCTGAGTGCATATGTGATTTGGTGAATCCTGGCACTGGACAGGCAGCTGACCATGACTTTCTCCTTGTTCAGTCTGGTGAGTGGGACATCCATATGTCTCACTATTGAGTCTCCAATGACAAGAAAACTTGTTTTTTGAGTGTTACGCCTTAGGGATTTGGTGGGTGAGACACTGGTATTGTTATGTGTCATGGGTGCTGTGAAGACTATTAGCTGTAGCAGAGTTGTGTTTTGGAGGTCTTGGTATTTCATTAAGTTTTTTGAGAGAACCTCCATGTATGCGGATTCACATGTTTGATGTGTACTATGTGTATGAGTAGTGGAATGTGTATTAGTAGTGGTACTACGTGAATATACAGAGGTCGGTGATTTGACAACCTTCTCTGTGTTACTATTTTGAGTGAGAGAGAGCATAAATTCTAGATTCTTAGTGTAAATACATCTCTTGCACTCTGTACTAGACTGTTTGCTTTTTCAAGACAGATTGACACTTGTCATTTCAAATGACCTAGTAAAGATAAATGATACCTACCACGTTTGTAGGTAAGTAAGTAAAAGGAACATTTCACTGGTCAAAAATGAAATTATTTGCAAGTTTCTCTACAGCAAGGACATGGTAAAAATGAAATAAGCAAATAAAATAAACCAAATGGCACTGAAGGTTTGCTGAGCAGTAAACAATATCTAGGTTAAATTGTAGGAAGGAAAAACTATGAGATTAGGTTAACAGCATTGAAGGAAGGAGTTATTTTAAGAATATTTCAGGTGTCTATCCTGTAGTATAGCTCACAGCTGTTTGGTACTGAAACAGGAAAGTAAAACTGTACCTACGGTTCTGAACATGATATTTAAAAAATTATTTTTTTCTCAAAAATCTTTATTAAATTTACACATTTGACAAAGGCAATCTTACATGTATATAAATGAAAAACATACAAAATTATATCACTTTAGTAGTTTATTTGCAAACCATTTACTTCACAGACACCATTGAAACAACTGTAGTTGTAAACATTATACATCACTTACAAACCATCCAGTCATTGTCAATTAAGTATTATATGTCTCATTCAAATCCTGCCTGTTAAACCTCGTTCCAGCTCTGCATATATTGTTCACACAATTCCCATTTTTCCCTATGTAGTTTTCTCCTTCCCTTTTCTAATGATTTCAGTTCCAGTTGTTTTATCTCTGCTACTATATTTATTACTTCTAGTAAAATTGGTCTAGACTTTGATTTCCATTTTCTAGTAATTGCATTTTTGGCACCCACCATAATTAGACTCAGCAAGGCTTTACTCTGTCTAGGCAATTCTAATTCTGTAGCATAACTCAACAAACATTATCTCCCCAGTCAGTCCAAAAATTCTTCATAGCTGTTTTGAAGGTTTGCATGAGTCTTAGCTTATCCAGTTGTTGGCAAGAAGCTCACATGCACTACTGGTATGGATAGCTTTACTGTGCTTATCAAAATTGCAATACTAATCTGGTGTAATTTATGTTCCATTTCAGTAAAGACATATTTAGATAAACCCTAAGAATACAGCAATCTTTCCAGATGACTAATGACAGCTTAAGATCTGATTTCAGGCATATAGAATACTTCAAACCATTTCAAATATACATGCATCTCTATTGTGAAATCATTACTCATAAAAGGCCCTGCAAAATCAATGTGCTGTCTTTCTCAACATTCCCCTGAAAATCCCTATGGGAATAATGGTGCTTGTCTTGGCACCTTCCATTGCAGAATTACACAGGTCTGATAGATAACTACAATTTTTTCCTCTATCTTAGATTACCTGACATTTTTCCAGCTAGAGCTTTCATGGTAACAATACCAGGGTTACCAGTATGTATCTCTACCTGTGCAATTTTTCACAGCCAGTGTCCATTAAGACTGTTTGGTTTGTCACCAAAAATTTGTACCTCATTTGGAAAAAAAAAATATTTTCAAACTTTCAGTAGCATTCATAGTTGCTTGGGTTGGCCAACCTTTTGTTAAGAAACTGAGTGTAGGTCTGGGTCAGTTGTTACTCATGCCATTAAATCTGTTTTGACAGGAAGGGGGTGTCATGAAGGTGTTTTTCAGTATGAAAATTGACATATTATGTGACTTTTCTTGGAATGACTGATATTTCAAGCACAGACCTTCATCAGTGTCATTGGTCTTATAATCTCTGTAGTCTTTATAAAAAAAATATGCTGACAGTATTGTTAGCCATTTCTGAATTCCTGATGGTGGTCCTACTGCAGGGATCACAATTAATAATATTAATAAAGGTTTATGATCATTAACAAATGTGAATTTTCTACTCCAGATACTTCAGTGTAATTTGTTTACATTAATGCATGAGTTCCTTCTGCATTTGCAAATACGTTTTCTCTGTAGTAGAAGAAGTTATTGATGTATTAGCATTTGGTAATTTATGCACTGGAGCCATGACACGGCAAATCACTACACCTATACTATTGGCTGAGTCATTGTAAGCAAGCAATACTGAATGTAGACAGAAGTAAGTGGATTTGGTATTAGGGCTGGGAATGTGTTTGTGTGAGTGTTGGCAGATTAGGATGAGACTATAGCAATAACCCACGCCTGGGTGTGGGTAATGCGGGATTTAACCACGGTTGGAGTTGGTTTGGTCCCGAGGGCGAAGCCCGAGGGACCAAACAAAGACAACCGTGGTTAAATCCAGCATTACCCACACCCAGAAGTGGGTTATTGTTATTATACAATGACATTATTTAAGAAAAGAAATAATTACTTTTCTTAAATAATGGCATTGTATAATGCCTCTTTGCTGCCCTTCTGCAGCTGTCTGGTATTCTGCGGCAGTTCTGATGTACTGCGCATGCCTACGCAGTACATCAGAGCTGTGGGCAAAAGCAACGGAGAACGCAAGATCTCCGTTGCTTTTACTATCTCGCTATGTTAAATGGGTTTAACATGGCGAGACAGCTAAAATAAGCAACGGAGATCTCCGTTGCTTATTTTAAAGCTGTCTTGCTATGTTAAACCCATTTAACATAGCGAGACAGGTTTAAAAAAAAAGCAACGGAGATCGCAAGATCTCCGTTGCTTTTTACACACTGTGTCGCTATGTTAAAGGAGTTTAACATAGCGAGACAGCTTTAAAATAAGCAACGGAGATCTGCGTTGCTTTTTTTAAACCTGTGTCGCTATGTTAAACTCTTTTAACATAGCGAGACAGTGTTTTATACTAACGGAAAAAGTCCGGGCGACCGGACCTTTTTCCGTTAGTATATTAAGGGATTTACAATGGGCATGCTGGTTGGGCTGGCCAATTAGCGTGCACGTTTTAGAGGAAGAATTGTATAATAAGGGTTAGGTAAGAGGATAGCTTTAGTGTTGTGCATGTTTGTTGGTGTAGGTGTCTCAGCATGTCTTGGCTCACTTTCTCCATACCACCTTACTAATGTGTGCTAACCCTAACCTTGCCCATTCCCAGAGCCCTAACACTGAGCGTCATGGCATTGCGATAATGTTCTCACATCAGTGAGGAGGAAGGAAACAATAAGAAAGCTGTTCGTAGCATGAGCAGTCACATCCCATAACACATTGCATCTAGGGTGGCTGCCCCCTTCATCGCACCTTAGCTATGGTTCTAATTACAACAGTCGCATTTATCTCTAGTTTTAATGTTGGTCTGTTTTTTCCACAGGTCATAGGAACACATACATTTAAAAATTACAAACCATATTGCACTTATTTATAAAGTCTCAGAACTGAGTGGTAATTTTCTGCTGTTAGTTTTTGGGTTGATAGCACATCCTCAAATCATGGTGCATTCAGATACTATGAAACCTCTGACATAGTTTCCATACTGATGAAATGTCACTATGGTACTTTGAACTGTATAAATGCAGTGTTCATCAGAACTGTTATCTTGGTGAATTTGGGGGAAGGCATGGCACTTACATCACATATACCTATGGTGCAGTGATTAGAAGATGGCTTCAGTAACTGTGTTAAGGAATGGTTTGCACTTACTAGGAAAGCATGCTAGGTTGAAACTCTAATATTGATGGAAGAGAGTACATGTAATAAATATAAGATTATCTAATTATGGCAGATTTTTCATAAAAAGGCATCTTAGGACCTAATGCCATAGCATAGTTTGAGAACCTTTGACATTAGACAGTCAGGTATTTATTTATGCCCTACTTTATTTTTCACAAGCAAAATTATACTTAATAGCCATATGCTTTTGAAATGCTGAGTAGAAATCATATTTTATTTGTTCTGTTTTTTTTTGTATCCTAATTCCTTAGAATGTTTAAACTATATATCCATTATTTTTGCATGACTTTGTATAGTACAAGATGAAATGTGGGACCTTGGGTAGGTTATTTGCTTTGAAAGTCATTACATTAATTATATCGGAGTACCGATTTTTTAAGGATTTTACAACACTATTGAAAAGTTTTAATACAAAAGCTGTCCTCATTTTGTTGTTACAAACTTCAGATAAACGATACTAATGTGAATAGGCAACATACCTAAGTTTAAATTCTAAAGCAGTCATCCTGGAGGTTTGGCATAATTAGAAATTCTGTAGTCTGAATTTTTGCAGAAAACGTGACTGTGCTGCATTAAAAAAAATTATGATCTTGCTAATATTTTTTCTTGCATGTGCAGTTATGCAGGTTCATTAAATGCTTTAAACTCAAGGTGAAAGTGTATAAAGCAAGCCTGTTCCATGAATCCAGTAGTTCTAATTGTTCATTGCTGCAGAGTCTAAAAGAAATGCATTCACCATTCATTTCATCTCAAATGCCATATGAAGATTCACCACTCCCTCCCAAAGAAATGAGCACCACTCAAAACCACTGAAAAGGCTGACTGGCTACATATGAAACAATGTATTGACTTTCTACTTGCCTCTCAACTATTTAAACTTATCAGAATGAAACCTTCTCCCCAATAGTTTCCAGACTATTCAGAGATACATCAGCATACAACCTTAGAAATCTTAACGATTCATGTCCTGTCCTGCAAACCCTCCAAATTAGGCTTCACTACACAGACAATGTTCTCAGTCCTTGCTCCCAAAATTTGAGGCTCTCCCCCTTCATTTCCTAAAGATCATTCCTCTTACCGCATTTTCCAATCAGAAAGCAAATTTCAAGACTTTAGGGAAATGCAGCTGTTATCTCTCTGGTCATTTAACTTCTTCACACTCTTCTGTTCTCTATATATATACCTTTTCTGACTCTACTTTTCATTGCGATTCTTTTCAGCGTGACAACCGTGATTTCCAATCTGTATATAATGTAGGTATGTATTGTGTTTTATCAGTCATTCTGTATATAATGTCATTTATCTACTGCCTTTATACCCTCAAACCAGCTCTGATATTAATTTTGTATATAATGTATGTATATATATTTCCTTTTGTTATTCACTCTGTAGTGTAATGTATTTATCTATTGTGTTTATCACTGGCTGGGACTGAAATAAGTGCAATGGGATCAGTGCTCTACCCCAATTAAGAAGTTCAAAATGAACTAAACTAAACTAAAATAATATGTCTGCATTAATGAATATTGATGCAGTAGTTCTGAATGTCTACATTAGTGAAGGGGATATTTCATAAAACCACCTTTATATTAGGTTGACAATGTTAACAACAATCAGTACCTACAAAATATATTATATGTTTTAGTGTGCCTTACAGGGTAATGAGATTTTACACTTTGCAATAACTGAATTTGTTTTCCTGATACATTATTGTTCATTGCTTCTGCTAGATGGATGATACTGTTCATTTACATAATGGCCACTATTTGCAAGTTGCTCATATTTGTTAACATTTATGGTCAGATAGACAAAGCAAAATATGTGTGCTATTTTAAGAAAAGACAATTGAAATACCTCTTGATTTAAAAAGAGATAAGCCATTTGGTTGATTGTCCTAATCATATTACATAATTTCTATGCTTATTACTGATTTTCTTATAAGATGAATATTTTGTTTATAAAACTATAGTCCTCTCTTACATTGTATTGAGCTGTCCTGTAAAACACACTATGATACTATGATGATAGGATAATAGGATGATAGCAACCTATCCAAGTGTAAACACAACAGTTGTCATTTTAGAATTTGGCATGGTTGGGAATTCTCACATTCAAATTTCTATAGAAAAGTTGTCCATGCAACATTAAAGAATTCCAGTGATCTTGCATGCTAAAATATTTAATGTGATGCTGTCAATCTTGCCTTTATTCTCACTGATGGGTCGGATCCAATCCATTGGATCCATCTCAGACATTCTGCAAGCTTGAGGTCTTCAGCAAAACTCACGAGTCCTTTTTTGCCCATAACGCAACCCCCTAGTTATCTTAGATCTCATTTGCCACGCAGAGAATAGGTTGGATGCAGCTCTAGGATAAGTGTTTAATCTTTTTCTTCCTTATATTCTATCAAAACTATAAGAAACGATCTTTATCTTGAAATAATATTTGTTTTTACTTGTAGCGACTGTTGTTTACCCTTTCTTATCTTTCTAATAGTAGTTAGTGTTCTTTTAAGTTAGAGAACATCTAACAAACATCTGTTTCAGTTACAGGACATTCTAACCCTTTCTTTCTCTTAAATATTTTATTTTATTCATAGTGACTATTGGTTACTTTTTCGTCTTCCATCTTTAGTAGCAGTTAGCAACCGTTTAAGTTAGAGGATGTCTAATGAGCATCCGTTTTAGTTAGAAGATGTTCTAATGCCTTTCTAACTATTTAAATAAAAAAAAAACAAAAAGTTTGTTTTTCTGTCTGTTTAACTTAGAGGACTGTTTCCAAGTCTTTTTTTGTGTGAGTGTGTTCTCTGTTCCTCCATAACTCAGTAATTTCCTTCTTTAGGTGTGTCTCAAAAACAGGAAGAGAATCCCTTGGGCTTCAAGAAGTGTAAGAAATAGAGAAAAAAGATGCCCCTCAGTGATTCACACATTCTATGTGTTTATTACTTGGGGCCTCTTCATTTAAAAGAGTCATGCTTCATCTGCCATGGTTTCAATCATAGGGTATTGATGGAGCATAAAAATAAGCTTACTTTAAAAGGCCTGCTTAAGACCCCTTTCTCTGAGGCTATATCACCTGAATCTTCAAAATCTGAAAAATTGGACAAACCAAAAAAGCAATCTTCTTCAGAGATGAGATCCTCCTCGAAGTTGATACAGAAAGCTCCCAAATTGTCAGCTCCAAAAAAAGTGTCAGAGCAGACAACACAAGTTGGATTCAAGGTGTTTTCAGAGCAACTAAAACTGTCTGCTCCAAAGTCAACCTTACCTACTGAATTCAGATAAGAGCTGATCACCTTCCCTGGAACCAGTCCACTCTCGGCTCCCATTACCATTTTTAGCAAGATCCAGGTCACCTACCCTCTCTACTCAGTCCACCAGGAGTCTGTCAGTTGAAAATGTGGATAGGGTGGTCAAGATACTATTGAAGATGCCTGCTTTAGCCAAATTATTTTCGGATCCGAGCCCAAAGGCAATGGATCAGATACAACCTTTCCCTTTCACGCCTGCTCCTCCTCCAAACTATTCCCTGGTTTCAGAGTTGGAAGATTCTGATATCCAGTTTGTGTCTGTATCAGGTTCAGAACTTATAGCTTCTTCTTTTCCGGTATCTGCCCTGAGTGTTTCTGCCTAGTCGGAGCAGGAGATCTCTGGGAGCCAACACTCTCCTGTTGGATCCGGGGGGCTAGTTTGGATCTCACCTGATCTGACCCTGCCTCTCGGGCCCACAGTGCAGGTGAGTTTCACTCCTACATTGGCAGGGGCAGGCTGCCTTTGAAGATATGAGGAGGGTTCTGAGTACCTCTCAGTCTGAGACACAACCTCCCTTGGATCTTTCTACCAGCTCTGGCCAGGTGTCTTTGTCTTCTCACCTACCCTCTAAACAAGCCGGTAGAGACCCTAGGCCTCAGGATGTCCAACAGTGGACACCACCCTCTTCTGAAACCTCCCCATAATATCCCACTGAGGAGGTTCCTCAGAAGAGGACATGCAAGAGGAAGCATCTTGACTCCCCAGAGGAGTCAGTCACATCTGATACTGACCACGATGAAGCAGAGGGGTCCCCATGGTCACCTCCTGAAGATGTCTCTTCTGGAGACATCCTGGGAATTTTAAAGCAGAAAGGTGATTGGCAGTCCACCTCCCCTTTTGCTGAGGAGTCTGTATACCTGAAGGCCTTTGGGTTTCACCCTTCAACCTCTTGGGTGACCCCTGCTTTCAACAAACTTGTGAAGTTAGTCTTTTGGAAGGCTTGTGAGACCTCAGACATCATATAACCCAGTCCTAGGAGGTCAGATAAGTACATTACAGCATGTAAGGATAAGATAATGTTGGCAAAAGGTGTAGCAGTTGATGCCATGGTCGTGGTGGTGGCCACTAAAAAGGAGCTTACTGAGACCAACTCCAATATCCAGCCTCCAAATAAGGACTCTACGACTATGGATGGGTATGGGAAGTGCATCTTTTTGTCAGTGACCTTTGCCTTGCAGTCACTGAATTACCTTACCCATTTTACTAGATTGCAGAAGGACCTGCTAAAAGAACTATCAGACTCCCTCCAAGAAGCTGTAGCTGATGTGGTGGCAGATAAAGTCAATGCTCAGATTGCCACCCTAAATTCAGTCCTGAACTCATCCATGAGGCTTATATCATATGCAGTAGATGGAACAAATAGGGCAGTGGGTTCAGGCATCTCTCTTAGGAGGTAGGCCTGGATGCACCTTGGTGATTTCATGGAGCTCTTCAAGTCTTCCTTTGTGAACACCTCCTTTGATGGCTCCTCTCTTTTTGGGCCAAAAGTTAAAGAGACGCTCACCAGGTGTGAACAGGAGAGGAAAGCCATATTTGCCATTGGAGTGCATTTTTCCATACCTACCAGAGATTTTCCTAAGGGTCAGTGAGTAGTAGGAAAATGTGGTTCAGAAAATAACAAAGAGGCAAGGAGAGGACAATAATGGAAGACACCACCATTGTGGCAGGGGAGGCCCACATAATCAGGGCTCTGGAGAATCCTTCTTTGGCAGATCCTTCCAGCACTCTTGAAAGAGTGCCTGATTTCTCACCTCTGGAGGCAGTCAGAGGTTGGTTGTCTCTGCACCAAGAAACCTGGCAAAAAATAACAAATGACAAATGGGTGAAGAACATAATATCCAGAGGATATATCATTTCCTTCTCCTTCTCCACTCCTGTAAACAAGTCAGTTCTAGATGTTCCACCTAGTCAAAAGGAACAAGCAACATTAGAAATCCAAAAGTTGCTAAAAAAAAGAGTCATCCAAGAAGTCCCCACAGACCAGAGAGGATCCAGAACTTACTCAAGATTCCTTTTAGTTCTAAAGAAAACAGGGGACTGGAGACCCATCTTAGATCTTAGTTTTTTAAATGATTCTGTAAAAAAGGCCAAGTTCTGGATGGTGACACTGCAGTTGATACTTCCATTCCTGAAGAAAGACCATAGACCTTCAGGATGCATACTACCACATTATGATGGAGAGGCAATCCAGAAGATTCTTGCCAGTCACTACCAGTTTTGAGCTCTGCCCTCTGGTCTCACTACAGCACCAGAGTGTTCACCAAGTGTATGGCTGTAGTAGCGGCTCACTTGAGATGCAGAGGATTCAGTGTGTTTCCATATCTGGACAACTGGCTCATAGGTACCCTGACCAGGCATCTTCTGCTACAAGCCAGGGACTACACCTATTAGCTATGCTTCTCCCTAGTTATTACCATAAACTATGAGAAATCTGCTCTAAAACCATGTCAAAACTTAATTTTCATAGGAGCAGAAATAAACACAACTACACTAGCAGCAAGACTCCCACAAGACAGACTGGACTATCTCCCCATTATATAAGACTATTAATAGGGAAGACACAAGCCTCTACAAAACTAGTTCTCCCAAGTACTGGGAAAATGGCTGCTTCAAGCATACTCATTCCCCTAGCTCATCTACAGATGAGAATACTTCAATGGTTACTTTGCACACAGTGGTCAATCCTGGAACTTCCAGTGTCACACAAGATAATGATAACCAACACTTGCAAGAAGAATCTTCAATGGTGGATTCACTCTCCTCTAGTATCTCAAGGCCATCAATTCATGGCCCCTCAACCCCAGGCCACGGTGACCATAGATGCTTCCTAGATAGGGTGGGGGGCATTATCTAGGGAAGACAGTCCAAGGCATCTGGCAGGAACATGAGGCTCATTTGCACATAAACACTCTAGAGATGAGGGATGTGCCTTCAGCGCTGTAAGCATTTCAAGACAGTCTCCCTCTTGGAATGATAGCAATCCAGTTGGACAACATGTCTGTAGTCTGGTACATAAACAAACAGGGAGGAACCAAATCTTATTTCCTTTGTCAAGAAGCTCTGAGGGTCTGGCAATGGACAATGTCTTCCAACTGCTTTCCGATAGCAATGCACATCCCAGGAAAATCCACTGTGATTGCAGACAAATTGAGCAGGGCCATTCTTTGACCACACAAGTGGTCCCTCAGTCAGAAAGTTACGGAAGAGATTTTCTGAAAATGGGGCCAGCCTTGCTGCAATCTCCTTGCATCTCCCAACAGTGCAAAATGCACAACTTTTTTGCCCTCATCCCTCCCACAGGGTGAGTCACCAAGGGTTGCACTTTTTCACAATTGGCCTCTGGGACTTCTTTATGTTTTTCCTCCTATTCCCCCAATTCCCAAGTTTTTGCAAAAAGCCAGTTTGTTGGAGACGCCAGTAATCCTAATTGCCCAGTATTGGCCTTATCAAATCTGGTTCCACTTTCTACAGCCTCATCTTCGGGATGAACCATGGATTCTGAACCCTGTTCCAAACCTTCAGACGCACCCGTCAGGAATGGTTCACCCCAGTCTGGAAAAAACTCAAACTAACAGCTTGGCTGCTCCACTTCCCCTGATTGCCAGGTTTCCTCTCCTTTCCTCGCCAGTAAACACATCTTGTTATCTTCTCATAAAACCTCCTCATGAATATTGTACAGGAGTAAATAGCAGAGATTTGTTACATGGGCTAACAATGATCACATGCATCTTTTTTCTGCACCCATACATTCTATTCTAGACTTTTTGGCAAACTCTTCAATGAGGGAGCTGCTGCAGCCACTATTACAGTTCAATTAGCAGCAATTACCAATTTCCATATAGCAGAAAATGGTTCTGGAGTAATGTCACACAGACATTGTAAAACCTTTTTAAAGGGGACTACTATGATAAGGCAACCATGTAAGAATCCAACATGCCCCTGGGATCTCAGTTTCATTTTATTTAACATCATCTGTCCCCCTTTTGAACTATCCGCCACATATGATTTGAAATACCTTTCTTGGAAAACACGCTTTTTAGTGGCTATTACATCAGCCAGATGAGTTTATGAATTACAAGCTTTGTTGGCTAAGCCCCCATACCTAATTTTTCATAAGGACAAAGTTTCTTTGCACACTAACCCCTCCTTTCTACCAAAGGTTGTGTTGGAGAATAATTTCAACCACTCTATAGAGCTGCCAGTTTTCTTCCCTAACTTCCAAAACAAAGGAGAATATTCACTACACCTCCTAGATGTTCACAGGCAGTTACATTTCTACCTACATAGAACCTCCAAATTTAGAAAATCAGCTCAGCTTTTTGTATTATACTCTGACATTAGGAAAGGTCAACCAGTAACAAAAGTTACTTTATCTAAATGGCTCACACTATGTATGTTATATCTATAATTCTAAAAATAGACCACTCCTGTGTACCTTTAAAGCTCATTCCACAAGGTCAGTAGCCACCTCTCTAGCTTTTCAAGCTAGGTTACCTTTGGATAACATCTGTGCTGCAGCAACTCGGGTGAAACATCATACCTTTATTGCTCATTACAAAGTGGATTTGGCCTCTAGGAGCAGAGCATCTTTTGGTTCTATGGTTCTGAGGAATATTCTCCCATGAGCCACCCAAGAATCCGATAGCTTGGGATGCAGTCCCATCAGTCAGAATAAAGGTGAGACTGACAACATCACATAAAGAAGTTATGTACTTATCATGATGTTCCATGTGTGTTGTCCAACCCAACCTTTATTCTCACAACCCATCCCTCCTTACCTCCTGCCTATACTTCTGGGAGCCCAAGTAGTACAAAGTGGGTTCTACAGGGCCATATACCCTCAGAATGCATTCTTTTGTGTATTTTTTGAGAATTCTATACACTTATACATATATGTATATATTTATACACACACATATAAATTCTTTCTCTGTTAGTCTGCTAAGGGCAAACAAGATCTGAGGTAAGTAGGGGGTTGCATTGTGGGTAAAAAATGGCCCATGAGCTTTGATGAAGACCTTGAGTTTGCAAAATGGCTGAGATGGATCCATTGGATTGGATCCAACCCATCAGTGAGACTAAAGTGTGAGATGAACAACACACATGGAACGTTATGGTAAGTACATAACTTCTTTTTTTTTGCTTCCTTCTGATGAGGTGGGCATCCACTTATTAAAATATGTTAGGACTTTTAAACTAATTCAGAAAGAAATTGCAAAAGTAACCAACCCCAGGAATGCAGTAGCTGTAAATGGCTACATTTGTGAAGTGGGATACATTTTATTTTTATTATTATCACTCTTATATTAGGTTGTTATGTTACTAGCATTCTGTATTTGTGTAGGTATTGCCTAAGTGGCTTTGATTATTACACTTCTCATCAATGTATTACACTTCAGTGCCCCTAACTATATAATGAGCTTGTACACCTCTCATACATATGTATATATATACAAATATTTCAGGCATAGGCAATAATGCCAATCCACCCTGCCAGTATACCAAAACAGTCATCCCCATAGTAAGTGTCCAAGCTGTTCTTAAAATATTTAAACTAGTGCTTGCTTTAGTATAATTTGGTAGCATTTTCCAAATATAATCTGCTCTATCCCACTCTCTCAGAGAACCAACTAGTACAGCTTGGTTGTCTGATAATTCTCTATGACTCTTTGATAACCCCAGCATTCAGTGGTGGTTTTATCTAAATGCCTTATTTGCCTGAAAATATTTCCTCTTAAATATCTCTATGAGACACTGTACAAGTCCAGATATTTATTTTAATCTTTTATAATGACTTAAATCCTTTTGGGTCCTAGACTTTAAACATCATTTTGCACACAATATAAGTGGTTGATATGATCAGAAAATATGAGTGATAAGTCTATACATGTACTCAGGTCCTTTAAAGAATCCATAGCTTAACTCTTCATGTGCTGCATTACATATTCACCCTTCAGTCTATGTCATCTAAAGGTATGCTTGGTTTCAGATGTATTTATATGCATATTATTCTATTGCCCAAATGATCACTGTAGTCAAGCGTTTCTTTTTTTTTTTGCAGACATAATCTGTCTGAAACAGACATAATTGCTTTACTTATTTTCAGGTTATCAGCATACAAACTATATAGCACCTCAACAGTAAAAGTGTAAACAAGTAGAGGTCTAGCAAAGAGCCCTGTTGAACACTATGACTGCAACCTAGAATTTCTCTTGTCATAATTGCTGTATGATACTTTTTACGTCATGTTTGTAAGCCATGCTGCTATCCATTAAATCATGATTACATTAATACCTAGTTTTCTAATTTATTGATCAGTGTTTTATGTATGACCCCAGCAAATACTGAAGATAAGTCTATATAATATATATCACAGCACAGTTTTTCATGTATTGCTGTTATCCTGTTGTAGAACATCATATTCAGGTAGCTAGAGATATATATTCAGTATATCCATACAAGTGTATGGTTTCAAGTCCTAACCTTTCCAAAGCTAAGAATACTTTATCAAAAATGATATCCACTATTTTTGCAGAGGAAGAATGTAAACTTATGGGACTACATGACTCTGGGTTAGTCTTATCTCCCCTTTACATTAAAGATACATTTGACAAGTGTATGTCTCCAATCGTGAGGAATCTCCCCATACTTAAATGACTTAGAAAACAGCAGATTTAATGGTACTGCAAGTTCACATAGAAGCATTCTTGGGTCATTATCATGAATTTTGTCTCCTCCTTGTGCTTTATTTGGGTCCAGTTTCCATAGTACATTTTCAATTTAATGTAATTTAATTTCAGTATCTGAAGTTACTAGGTTACTTTCACAAAATCTCTCCCTCTTTGTGGAGTCAAACTGTTTTGCATAAAATATATCTATAATCTGTTGTGTGGGAATGCATTTTTTAAACTACTCATAGTTAATTGACCTGTATGTCTTTACTCCTACAATATCTTATGTATTATAAAGTTTCTTCAAACGTTTTCTGATCTTGTCTCTTACTATGTTTAATTTATCTGCCCAGTTTGTTTATTTCTGTTTTTACTGTTATAGTTCGACCTTCTTTCCATTTCTTCTATTTTTTTCACTCATTATAAATTAAGTATATTGTTCTTATGGGACTATATCCTCCTGACCTTGTGTGCCCAGATCCCAGTGTTAAAACTTTTTTTTTTTAATTTTATTTTTGCATTCAAACATTTTCCATTTCAAAAATTAAAAGATTCATTCTGCCATATTTTCGAATATGCATTACTTCAGCTGGTTTTACATAGTGACCGATTTGCTTCTATACAGCCTGTTATTAATATTCTATGCACTGGTTTAGATTTCACCTTGGCAGAATTATCTAGTAGTAGATGAACCTACCTCATGATTACTGTACATCAAAGGTGGTAAAATTTTACATAAAGTACCAATCATCTACTTAGGAAAAGAAAAAAACAAAACAATATCAAGTAAGTTCCTTCCACTGTTTTTTTTTTTTTTGTCAATCTGCAACAATTGCTTTTATTACACATTCTAGTTAATTTCCTTAGTATTTTTGTTGTAGTATTAGTTCAAATCTGTTTCTGGAAATTTAGGTTCCCAGCTACTATTGTTTCTACCACCTATGTTTATGCAAGAAATGTATGAATTCCTCTACGTCATCAGCACTTGGCTTTTGTGATTTATACACTCCAATAATTGTATGTTCCTGTTTTTTTTTTTTGTCACAGTTACATAATCTATTGCATTGGTGTTATCATCAAAGAGGTGGTAATCAGTGAACTCATGACAATCTTTAATATCCATAATAATACCTGAACCTTATTTTTTTATTAACATGTCTGTAAAAAAAAACATTTAGAACTTGACAGAACAGGTTTCCTCTCATTGTTCTTTACCTATGTTTCACAAACAATAATAACATCGACCTTATGTGTCCTGTCTACGTGTGCACCCATAATTAGGCTTGAATTGTCTAAGAAAGGATACATTTTAAAATTAGTCAGTTTTTTCATTTATGCATTTATCCCCAAAATTTTTTCATTAATGTTGACTTGACTCTCCTTTCTATATGTGATTTGTGAAATATATGTCTTAACACCTGTGCAAACTATGTTAGTTAAGTGGGCTGTAAGTTCCCTACTGACAGTCGATAAGGGGTCTATATTAGATCACTGAACTTTCAAAATTTCTAGTGTTTTAATATCGAACCCTATTAATCGAAAATTTAAAACATCGAACATACAGAGCAGCAAATTTTTTCCTAGGGAAAAAATTTGGTATTCCAAAACACATACACACAACGCAAGCACACCAAACAAACAGCAATCCACACACATACACTTAAACTCTTACACCTAACCCTACACTAAACTATACATACACCACTTACTATCCACTTACCTTAACCCAAACCCTAACCCTAAGGTCCATAACTATCATACAGTCACCTCACCTGCGCCCTAACCCTAACTCACCTACCCCGCCCTAACCCTCACGTCCACACAATCGCACACTTACCTGACCCGCGCCCTAACCCTAACTCATCTACCCCACCCTAACCCTCATGTCCACACAATCATACACTTACCTGAACCTGACCCATAACTTTCCACCACAGTGCTGAAAATACCAAAGCAACAGAAACGGGCAACCAAATTTTTTCCCTAGGAAAAAATTTGGTTTTCTGTTTCTTTGATATTTTCAGCGTTTGCTGAAAACGGGTCAATATTAGAACACTCGAAATTTTGAAAGTTCGGTGTTCTAATATAGACCCTCGATACGTCTTTGAAGATGAGATCATTTGACATGACATATAAAAACAGCTCCACGCTTCCTTACATTAAGACATTTTAAGGCCTTATTCTCATCCTGTACTTTTGCTCCCAAAAAACACAACATTGTTCAGTGCTCATTATCCTCTCTGCGACTATATCATTTCCTTTAGTAACTGAATTTCCAATTACTAGGATATCATTTCTAACCAGATCTGAAGTGTCTCCAACTTCTAATTCAGTAATGACAGCTATTATAAAAATGATCCTCATCATCATTAGTTTTATTATTGTTAAGGGTTTTACCACCGACTTTATTTGTAAGCATGTGATTCTTGTCTAGCTGTCTTCCTACTTCCATGGCCTGAGCCATGTTGTCAACGTCAGTCTTTTTCCTCTTTTTTCTTAGAGTGATGTTCTTTAATTTCCCAAAGTTCAATTTAGATTTCTTCTTTTTCACCTGTCCCTTGCCTGTTTTTTCTCTCTTCCCTGTGGGAAAAAAGCTTCATTTTCTGTAGACTGTCTTGTACTTGGATACTGTTATCATTCCCTGAAATCTGGACATTACATATCAAAGCACTGGTCTTTTGGTTAGTACATATTCTTTTTGCACCCTAGACATTAATCAGCATTCTCCTTGCACCACATACATTAATCTATTTCTTTGCCTGCCTAGTTATTTAGTGGGAACTTCTCCCTTTCTTTCTCTTTTAGTTTATTCTGCATGTTCTGAGTATGTCTATAGAGATAGATGGGTAGCTAGATATGTATCCTGAATTCCAAACTTATCCTTCATAGTATCATATTTAATAGGGGTCTGAGTGATATTTATTAGCAGGTGACATTCGCATTCCTAAATGTGTTCTATTTGCACTTTACCAAATATTAATTATCTCATTAGCCCACTTAAAAGTATTGCATTTATTGCCCTTATGCGTTTCAAAGTTCATTGCTTATGTTGAATTGCTGATATGGTTCATTTATTGAATGATTGCTATTTGGAAGTGGCTTATTTCATTTCTTAATTTTTGTGGTCAGATGTCACACAAAATAAAAGTTGAGGGCTGTTTCTGCTAATATATATTGGTATTTGTTTGTTTAAAAACAACAAAAAGATACTTGCTTTTTTGCAGAGGGCATCATTCTCACACCCCTTTGCAGGTATAGACACCATAGTTTCCAAAAAAAATACTGCAAAAGATTGTTCATGTGAGGTACTTTTTGAGCACAGACTTTCACCAAATCAGACTCAAGAAATTGCATTTCTTTCAGACAGACTCAGCAAAAGCAGCCACCATTTGGTAAAGTGTGGACTGTGTTTCTAAATGTATCATTTCTGCCTACATTGCACATCTAGTTAAAACAAGCTAAACAAATGAATAGATCTCAGCACTGTTTTGATAAATTCTCTTAGCAAACTGAATGTTATACATTAATTCAATAATAATTGTTTATGGCAGTAGGACTTGGTCTATGAAAATAAAAAGTCAAGACATGAAAAGTCAAGTTGCCTGCTGTTCCATAAAAACGTTTTTTAAAGATATTTTATATTCACACTGTTTTTATCATATTTAATACCATCTTCTACTATATGACTCCATCCAAATGTATTGGTAACTTCACTGTGCCATAGTCTGATGAACATTCTTGATTGCAAGATGCTCTCGTATAATTACCATTATAAGCATTAGCGGTGGTGCAGCGGTAGCGTTGTTGCCTCACAGCAAGAGGTTCTCCCGTTCGATTCTCGGCTGTTGTGCGGGGAGTGCCTTCTGTGTGGAGTCTGCATGCCCTCCCCACAGTTGGGTGGCATTCAAAAGACATGCGTAAATGGTCGTGCCTTCGTTGAAGGTTGGACATCAAGCTAGTACTTTGGCGTTTGTGAAATTCTACTGCCAATCATTAGCGGACCGGAGTTCTGCTGTGGCGACCCCTAACCGGGAAAAGCCGAAAGACAAACAACAACAAAGCATTAGCATTATGTTGTGCCTTATGTGCTGGGTTTTGCAACTCATTTATTGATCTTCTATCTGGTAACAGTATAAGCCTTACCAAACAGTCTGAATATGTTTCTAGAAATAACTACATATATTAAAGAGACAGAGAAACTAAAAATGTAACAAGCAAAGTATATAGTGAAACTGATACATTTTTACTTTGTTTTGAAATAATAATTTTAATGAACACAAAGTCAAAGAACTGCTAACAAAATTTGGAGAAATAAATTAATGTCAATGAAACCTCTAAAGAATCAAAATCAAAACAGAAAGAACACATAAATACACACTTATTTTGTAAAATATGTGAACGTCCATTAACACATATAACATATAAAACAAGTTAAAATTCTAGATATGCAAGAATAGAATTGTAAAACATATATATATTTATTTAATATGAGATAATAAAATAAAGACAAGTATATTAAAACTCATTAAAATATTAGAATAAAAGGCTAGAAATAAAATAATCATAATATGTAGTACACGTGTAATAAAATTGTAAAATGCCTTTGAGGTATTTTTTAAATAAGACTGGAGATAAAACATAAAGAATAGTATTTAGGGTGAGTATTGACAAATTCAAAATGCGCTGTGAGCAGGAAATGGATTCTTAAGTGAAAATATATATTTATATGGCAAGTTGTTTTAATAACTCAAGATTTAACAAGTGATGTAAAAATAGATTATTCTCCTATTGTCCAAGTTTTGTATTTCCCAACATGTAGAATATAGGATACTAAGACAAACTATTCATAATAATTCCATGAGTAAGTAACCTACAAGAAAAAAAATTCTGTAAGTGTTTGAGACACAGCCTACAAGATATGTGTTAAATCTACTTAGCTGCATGGTTGTCATATGCAATTGCCACAAAGATTAAATTTGTAACTCAAAAGGTAGAATCACATTTGGTAGAAAGGCTTTCATGGGTGCAAAAAAGAGATAATGCACAGATGAGGGAATGCTCATTTGTGAGAATCACACACAGCTGAATTAAATTTTATATACTGTAGGTATGCAGGAGTGTACAGGAAAATTAATGTTTGAATGAAAACGTGGTTGTAAAGATAAGCACGACTGTGTTATAGCAGTTGTCATTAATGTGCAAAGTGTTTGTGGGTTAGGGTTAGAATAAGGGGTTAGGTAAGCAGATAAAATCAGTGTTGTTCATGTTTTGTATTGTCTGTATTCTGGATCCTTTTGTCTTGTGTAGTGGTACTGTTATGAAAAGGGTCTTTAGTAACATAATGTGTAGATTAGGGTTAGGAGCAGGTATAGGATTAGGATTACAGTGAGGGTTAGCACACATGAATAAGATGGTGCAGGGGGAGGATATAAAAGAGGCAGAAATATAAAGGACTACCTAGAACAGAGACTTTATGTGAATAAAATAATGACCATAAAGGTTTCCCCTGAACTTAGGGGTACCTTTTGTTGTGGTCATTGTCACAGTTTTGTGACAGTTAAAGAATTAGGAAATATAAACAGCAAAACAGTGAGATTATGGATAGAAGTCCATGTGACACTATTACAGTCATATATACCTTAACTCATTACTGCTGAGCGCACCTCCAGGCATTACTGCAGTTACCTCCTATTGATCCCTCTAGGTGTCAAATACTGCTTGTTCATATTTGCATTAATAATTGCAAAATGATGCCACAATACAAGGTATCAAAAAAATTCATCTTAAATCATACATGATGGCAAACACAATTTTATTGATATTTGACCTCTGTCTAATGCAACTAAAGACATATTGAATATTATTTGTATATAGGGTGGATTGGCAGACAGAACTACATAGCCTTATATGAAAGCTCAGAAACAACAAAAACTGTGAGTGTGTCCGTGCAGCTGAATGAAAAGCAAAAGAAGCTTATGTAGTGTAGTCGGAAGTAAACAGGCACACTGCCTTAAACCAGTTTAAGTTATAAATTCCCAACAACAATACCTTCCCAAAAAAAACCTCCTGTAGTGAAAAGCCAGGCTGCTGAGTGTTGAAAGAACAAGACTGGAGTTGTAGCAGCACACTGCCATAAACCAGTTTGAGTATTAAATTCACAACAGCAGTACGTTCCAAGAAAAAAACTCTTTTAGTGAAAACAAACAGGCTGCTGAATGTTTGAAAAACAAGGCTGCAGTTGTAGCAACAGCTTTACTTTATTTGGAATAAAAAACTTGATTTAGTAATTTCATCCCTGTAAGCAGTAATGGGACTTCTTCAGAACCAATGTTAGTTAAAAGTGCACAGTTTATCTGAAAAGGCTGCCATGTGACATTGAAAGCCACCAATAAGATGTAGTAAATTTACATGAAAAAGTTAGTCTGAGTTAAAACTTCTAATTAAAACTTCCTGCGAGATCTGCTGCAGACTGAACCAGACTTGTGAAGTAAACCAATAAAGCTTGTGCAAATACAATGTTAAAAAGTCAAATATCTAAGAATGCAATTAATTATGTGATGAATTAAAAACATGTGTAAAAGACTCATGGTGAAAGTAGCACATGTTAAAAGATACATCTTGATATATATGTGTATATATATATATATATATATATATATATATATATATATATATATGAAGTACAGTGCAGTAAAAGAGAATTTAAGAGGAAAGACATAACAAAAGTGCACGTGTGATTGGTTTAAAAACAAGAAAAAAGTTTAAGACTAATGAAACTGGTAGAAAATATGAACTGTTAAAGTTTTAAAGCATTTAACTTTAAGGTAGGAGTAATATAAACAGATTCATTGATTCCTGAGTATGCTGAAGCATTCAGCATAATTTGCCAGTGCCACTTTTTTCCCAAAGAACTTCTTGAGGAACACCCCACCCTTCCCCCCACAAGACACTGTGTTGCTACAACTGCAGTCTTGTTCTTTCAACACTCAGCAGCCTATTTTTCACTACAAGATTTTTTTTTTCTTGGAAGGTACTGTTGTTATGAATTTAATACTTAAACTGGTTTAAGGCAATGTGTGCTACAACTCTAGTTTTGTTCTTTCAACACTCAGCAGCCTGGCGTTTTACTACAGGGTTTTTTCTTTGGAAGGTACTGTTGTTGGGAATTTATTACTTAAACTGGTTTAAAGACAGTGTGCTTGTTTGGTTCTGACTACACTAAGAGAGCTTCTTTTACTACTACACTTGATCTTAGCCAAAAGGCTGAGAAGTGATTTGCATCTTCTCATATGAAAGCTCACAGCTGTATGAAGAAAATCCTGCTGGCAGTATGTGTCTTGCTTGAGTGGTTACTGAGATATTACAAGCTGTTTAAACAGCATTTCAAAGTTAATATTCACTGCCTTTATTTTGGCTTATAAAATCCAATTTAAAGCATCAAACTGAATGAATACCACTAATGTAAAGATTAATTTGTCTTGAATGGTTTATGATTTACAGTCTTCTAGTAACACTTATGGTTTCAGATATACGAGCATTTGTTTCAATTGTACAATGACAACTTCACCTTTTAAAAGCTTAAGCCTCACCCACTGGGAGTTAAAAGTACACACTTCAAAGAACTGTAGTGGAAGGAATAAGTTAAGATGTCCATGTGGATTAATTTATTTAGGAAGAACAAGAAGAAAATTCAAAACTATATTTCAGGTATAAATTAAAGACATTAAACATATAAAGAAACTTGCTCTATTGCAAAGCATTTTTCTAATACACATAATAGTGGTAGTACATTAATGAAGCCTATAATTTTACAAGTGTTTTAGAAGATTTGGATATATTTTATATATATATATATATATATATATATATATATATATATATATATATATATATATATATATATATATATATATGCAATATTAAGCAGTTTTGTTATATAAAGAGACCTTATTTATACTAAAGTTTAGTACTTTATACCCTAATGGAATAGTAATGAATGTTCATGGGAAAGTGAAGCATCTCTTTAAGATTTTGATTGGTTTAAATTATGCATATTTGTATTTAGTTAATTATGATGTTGTGGGTATTATTTACATTGGATTTATTTTTACTGATTAGTCTCCATAAAACATAGAAGGTGTTGGCCAAGGTGTTAGAGAGAATTGGTGATGAAATAAATATTTTTATTAAGATTGTATGCCATTTTATTATTAAAATGCTTAAGATCATTATAGTGCTGTGATGGATCACCAGTTAATGTTATTTTCAAATTTTTATTTAAAAATCCTTATTTAATCCAGAATTTCAAAGCTATGCCATTGACTCTATTTATTATATGTTTTATGTTTCTTTGTTATATTAGATTACTAATCAAAAGCAGGAGGATTAAAATTAATCCAGTTTTGCATGTGACCTTCCAAGTTAGTGCTACTAAGGGCATAATAAACACTTTTCATTTAATGTAGTATAGGAAGGTTTTAGAATATTAAATAGCATTAGCCATTTAGATAGTTTGAAATGAACTGCCCAAAGAGATTGGCAGAACATTTTTGATCTATTCATTTATTTAGCTTGTTTTAACAAAATGTGCAAAATAGAGATGATACATTTAAAAATTATATGTTTAAATGTACTAAAATTTTTCACAGCAATGTGTGTCACCAACCTGTTTTAAATTTGTCTTATATACCAAATAAATAAGTTTCTTTAAGCATTGTACTTGTTGTATAACAATCTTTATGAATACATTTCCATAAATACGTTTTCAAAAGAAGTAAATCTCTCAGCAAGATATTTCTTAATAATAATTTTCACTGAAGTCTAGATGAGAATATAAATCTTTTTTGTATAAAATAAATCCTAAAATGTGTCAGGAATAGCAGTCATTATTCAGTATTAGAGTTTAAAAATTAGCGCTTTAGGAAAATTTCCCCAAGTTTCTCAGATGTTTTAACTCTAGTGAAAAATAATTTTGATTGCTTTTATTTTGTGTATTAGATAAGGATGATAAATTAGAATTATGCAGACAATTAAACCAGTAAACTAATCCAGTATTTTTCCTATGACATATTTTAGTTCATCCTTTGGATCAGTATAGCCTGGCTACTCTTCATTAGAAAGAAGAATTACAAATGTTATAAGAGTGGATTGTTTTATAAATTAAATATTTCTATGTTTGAAATAATATTTAAACACTTAGGCACAAGATAGTACAGTTAATTTTAGGACACTTTGGCTACTCCCTTAGACGCTTTGTTTAACTTTCAGGGAAGGTCCGTTCCATAGGTGGGTTAGGTTTTGGTTATGAAGATTTCAATCCCTAAGATGGTTTAAGTGGAAATAACTGATTTGCAAACATACAGGGGACCAAGTAGGACAAAGCTCTTGTGGCTCAGAATCAAGACCTAGATCACCCCACAAGAGCGTATAAGAACCATAGTAGAGAGGAAAATGTTCAAGTCTTTCCTGGTAACTCAGTGATTTTAGGCCAATAACCTTCTTGGTTAGGAGCCTATGGGAACTTCCCAGTTGCTTAATTTGTCTATAAAGATGCATTTCAAGGAGGCCATGGTACTCAATAATTGATCTAATTAGGGATGCATACTGAGGGATGATGATTTATTTTGTTCTAAATTATATGTCTTTAGATATCAGTTGTGCTAAATAGAAAGCTGTTCTGACTAGTGTTGCTACATGGTGATCAAATGAGATGAAATTATCAACCCAGGTTCCAAGATCGCCAACTACATTATCATTTTGGAGTGGGGTATTGGCTATGCTGTATTCTGAAAATGAGAGTTGTTTACCAAAGTGATAATTCTACCCTTTTAGCACATATAATGTTTACTTTTTTCTGTACGTCACTTTTTTATGAGGGTTAATACCTGATGTAATGAACGGACATCATGGAGAGATTTAATAGTAATGTCTAGTTAGTAGTTATCTTCAAACTTAGTTAACAATAGGTTCTCATTGTCAGTCTGGGGATCAGAGAAGAAGGGCCCCAGGACTGAACCCTAGGGCACACTGATATTTCCCTTCATGCTTTCTGAGGCTGCACCCAATACTTTAACACTGTCTTTCAGCCAGTTAGCTGTCTACCTCGCCACATATGCATTTTCTTTGGCACTTAGCTTATCAATGATACTATCATAAGACATAATGTTAAATGATGGTGAGATCCAAGTAAGCAATATGAAGAGAATGACCACTGTTTACGGCCGATGTGACATTCTTTAAAAAGTTAACTAATGTCAGTAGGCTTAATATCCCTTTGACAAAGCCAAACTGACGTGGGACTATCCTGAAAAGTTTTTTGTTCTCATAGTATTAGGTCAAATATTGCGCACTCCATGGCTTTACAAATCAGAGTAACATGCTAGTGAGTCTACTGTTTTCTGGGTCCATGGTAGAGCACTCCTTGTAAAGGGCCATCACCACTTCAGTTTTCCTTATTTCAGGGACAAATTGTTTAGCTAAGATCATTTTAAAGATGGGCTCCATAAAGGCATTTTTGGCAGTATTTATTAGATATCTTGATAAATTATAATTAGAGAGAAGTTTTATGCTTAACAGTACCTTCAGTATGTGTTACTTTATGATGCCATGAGGCAAAAGGGATTTAGGAATTTGTCATATCAATATAGTTGTTTTGGGGGTAAAGTTAGGGTTGGCACCTTTTCAAATGCCTAAAGTGGGACATTTTTGTAGAAATGTGAAATTTTGCAGTATAAAACATACCATGGCCAGTGCAAAGGACAAAAGTTCACTTCTTTGCCAAAATAAAAGCTTATTCATTTAGGATTTAAGTTGCTTACAATATTTATTATATCATTTAGGTGTTTCAAATACAAAATAACTGAATTATGCAATTATTAAAGAAAACTTAGGAAACATTTTATATCCTAAAATCTCAGGACATTTGCCATTTTTTAGTTTTTTTCATCAGGACACAACTGCCCAAAGAGGGACTATCCCTCGCAAAGAGGGACAGGTGATAACCCTAGGTAAAGTCTGTACTACATTTGCTGGCTAGTAAATTTGGTAAGTCTACTTGGACTGAGTGGGTAGTGCCATTTTGAATAAGTTCTGAATACTTTTGGGTATTATTTCTCAGTTTTCAAGTGTAACTGAAGAAGGATTTATAATTACCATTGGTTTCAGAGGCTAATTTATTTTCATGATTTGTCTTAGTAGCTCTGATATTAGCTTTAGTTCCTTGCTGATATTTATGATACAGTCTTTAATATGAGGAGTTTTAGATATGTTGCATTATTGAAGAATTTTTTTTTTTGTTGTGGAGTTTATTTCAGTTGTTGGACTACCAAATGAGATTTGTTCTTAAAATTCTTATTATATGGGACTGGAACTCCTTTTTTTCTGAATTACTTGCTATGTCAGGTCTAAAAAATGTTTGTCCATTTGAAATCTTTGAATTTAGAATTACTGACTGCAAAGGTTTTAGAATTTTTGAAAAAAAGTTTGAAGTTTATGGTTAAACACAACCAGGGATAGAGAAACTAGAGATGTTGTACATGTAGTGACTACATTAGTTATTACCAGGTCAAGAATGTTATGTCACTTACTTGGTTTAGTGGCTACTTGCTTCAGGGGACTTTTATTAATGAAGTCTAAGAATCTATGGCTATACCTGAATTTGGAGGTATAAGTGCTCCACTTTCGCGAGGGTTAGCTGAAATCTTTTGGGACTTACTCTTCCTCATTCCTCAACAAATACAATAAATCACTCATATGTTTATACACCACAGATAAAACCAATTAGGAAATCATGGTGCAGCCAGAATAAATCAATCAGAAATTCAATAATTAATATAATTAAACAATTTGATATATTTTCTTTAAAACAGGTTTAATATTGAAAGTTTAATTTAACCATGGATAGGCATCTGCAAGGAAATAATTAATCTATTTATAGCCAATACATTCAGTATCCAAAACTATATCACCCCCTCTAATATTTTTCTTTAAAACACTGAGCACTCTGAATGTAAAACTATGGGGTCCTTACATGTCACTAACATGCTTGATAAAGTATTGCTTTCTACTCTTCTAAGTATATTTGACAGATGTTCTGCAATACGTTCCATCAACATCCTGTTGTTCTTTCTCACATAGAAATGATGACATTTTTCACAAGTTGCTAAGTATAAACTCACTCTGTTTGTTAATATATTTATAGAATTAATAGTATCGCTGCAGTCAGTTCACAATGAACTTTAAATTCATTCCATTTTATTAAATGTTACTATAATTGCATTAGTAAAAATTGTCTATTAAAATCTTTGTAACATAACTGTTCCTTAGAATCCTTTCTTCCTTATGTATGAAACTTGATTATAAGCACATAATGTCTTTAATTCAGGTAGAAAACAGAACATTGTCCAATTTTCTTTAATAATCTACTTTACTTTACTACTACACATATTATATTTAATACAATATCTAATTTTGGATTCAAAGGTAGGTGTTTTATACATTTGTCTATTATTTAACTGTTCTTCAGAGAAATAGGGCCTGGCTGAACTATTCCTCTCATTTAATACCCTCTTATTTATTTTTCCTAAAAGATCTGCTTTATAACTCCTCACATTAAATTCAGAGTACATCTCATTCACCTGTGTTAACCGGTCATCAGTGGTGTTTAACCTACTTGCTCTAAGGAACTGACTATAAACTATACCATTGTAAACATAGTTAGGGTGCATACTAATCCCATGTAAACAGCAAGATATCTGCACATCTTTTTTATAGATTTTTGTACCTATCATCCCTTCTTGAATACAAATGTTTATTTCTAAAATATTTATGTTGTTACTAGAACTAACTGATTTAAAACTTAAAAAATGTGCTAGTTGAATGTAAATATGCAATAAATTCAGTTAGAAGTTGTGAAATACACTTCCAATAAGAAAAATGTCATCAGCTTCTTGAGTGGGCAGATTTTCAAATCTTCAGCATAACCCATTTCTTCCAGTACAGATCTTTTGAGTGTGTACCTTTAACTCCCAGTGGGCATGGCTTGAGCCTTTAAAAATGAAGTTATCACCTTACAGTTCTACAAAATACTGATTGACAGAAGTCAAATATCAATACAATTGTGTTTACCAACATGTATACTGTATGTAGCATGGTTTTGGAATTAATTATTAATGTAAACATGAACAAGCAATATTTGACGCCTAGAGGTGCAGTAGGAGGTAACTGCAGAAATGCCTGGAGGTGCACGCTACTGTAATGAGTAAAAAGTGTGACTCAAGAGTTAATGGTATGCAAAGTCAAGGCTGTGAGTGAGAGAGAAAAATGAAGTCTAGAATTACTAAAAAAACAATGGAGAGCACATAACTCAAGATGTCATTTGGAAAAAATGCAAGTAGAAACTTGTGTAAATAGTGTAGTTACAGGCAAACAAAGGTACCTTGCAAATAATTCAGTAGCATCTACAGGCTTTATTGGATGTTGAGGTCATTTCAGAAGAGTCTGTACACATGCTGCAAGATGGTGTAAATGTAGTAAAGAGAAATGAGCAGAACAAAACTAGAATGTTTGTTTATTTTACTGGAAAATTGTTAACCAGGTGGGGGGATGCTATTTGAACTGTTTTCAGACATATCCCAGGTGCAAAAGCAGAAATATGATGTTAATTACCATAGTGACAACACTAAAAGTCTTACGACTTTTCCCAGTTAGGGGTCGCCACAGCAGAACTTTGGTCTGCTAATGATTGGCAGTGAATTTTTATGGTGCCAAGTTGCCAGCCATACACCCAACCTTCCAAGAAGGCACACCTATTCATGCACGCACCTACCTGCATGTCTTTAGATGTTACTTGACCATGGGGAGGACATGCAGACTCTACACAGAAGGTGCTCCAGCTGAGAATCGAATGGGAGAACCTCTTGCTGTGAGGCGACAACTTTAACCACTGCACCATCGCGGCTCTTCCATAGTGACAACGCTATTAATTCCTATTACACTGACGCATACACAGTGTAGAGCTTAACAAAACAATAACAACAGACAACAAACTTGCTTTAATAAAGATTTTTATGTGTGAGATATAGTCAGCCTAAGGGTATGCACTGCCAGACTGAGCTGAGGGATTAAAAAAAGATTCAAGAGGAAGAAAAAGTAAGAAGGAAGGAAGAAACAGTGAATAATTCACATATGTGGACCCTCCCCCCATATATACAACTATACAAATGACAAGATGACTTCTATAGTTGTAATGGGTAAAGCTTCAGTCATGGGAAGGGCTTGAGACTATTTTAACTGTCAGATGGAGAGCAGAAAATACTGGCCTTTATCAATGTTACAGAAACATTTATATTGATCTTTCAGTTGGCTGAAAAGTTTTTTTCGGAAGGATTTGTAGTCTATAGCTTGAGGAATACTTTGTGGTAACAGATTCCAGTTTAACAGGGCAATTTTACTAAGTTTTTTTTCCCTAGGTGCTAGTTTAAGGTGTGGAAATGCAAGGATGCTGTGTTATTCTTTTCACTGTGGAGTAAGTAAGGTGAGTGTTTGGTCTGCAGTTTGCAACTCAGTAAGGAGCTGTAGTGCTCATGGAAAAGTTTATGGGCTGGATTAAACAGTAGAAGTGTGGATTGGGCTGGGGTGGGCAGACAATTGACCCTTTTACAGAATGACACTGTGAAGTTCTTGTTTTAGGGAGAAGTTCAGGCTGAGGCTGAAAATGGTCAATATTTATCAGTGCACCACCCCAGTAAAATATAAATAAATGCATACAGAACTAAACAATGAAACGCACGCAGGATTTATAGTGGTCAATGTTAGTTGAATGTTATGTGATGAGTGGAGTGTAGCTATGGGGAGGCTATACTACAATTTATATTTTTTTAGCCAATGGTTCCTTGCATCAGAGGTGAGTTGATTAGAAACAGAACAGCTGACCTTATATTTAGTTTTTACCTTTTTATAATAGTTTCTGTATGTAAGTGGAAGTAGAGAGTCTGATCCATTGTACATTTTAGGTATTTTTATTGCTGGAATAAAGCAGGAACATAAACTGTGCATGGCAAAACAAATGGGAAGACTGAGAAAGAAAGGCTTAGTACTAAATAAAGGCAAAGGGCAATCATACAGGAGGAGATTATTTGCTATGTCCCTAATGTAATGACATCTGTTGTACAGTAATTTAAAGCTATTATTCTATTTGTTAGCCATTGATGTAAACTGTAAAAGTAATTGTGTAGGGATTTTTACACAGTGGCAGAGGAAGGGTCCTGTTCTGTATAGGATAATGTTGTCAGCATAAAAAGTAATGCTAGAGGAGGTCAGGACCAAATGTTATGTTATTTGTAAACCTAGACAATAGAATGGCCAAGGACAGATCCTTTGGGTTAGCTGAATTAAAAAAAAAATCTAACATAACATTGATAGCACAATTTAACTGCATACACAAATATATTCCATAGTTTGGACAATTATAAACATAACAATACAGTAATAAAAATGTGAATTCATTTGGTACTATTCAAAGTAGCAAACAGAAATGGTGATCATAAAAACTGATGATTACATGCATATCTGTTGTATTTAAGCTAGTTATTGGAGATGAATGCAATATACTGTCAAACTCTCTGATTAAGTCATTGAATTTAAATACTCAATTGTTCCAATCAGTGTGCATGCTTTTGACATATTTGTGGTGCAAACTAAAACTTCTTGATCAAGTTTGGTTGGATTATGATTATCAATACAAAGAGTACAGAATATTGTTTCAAGCTGTGTCTTTCCAACTTCCGAAGAAGCAGCCAGATATTTTTAGGTATAATACATCTAAAATGTTCAGTATGATTAAACAAATTCATGATGAACAGTTGCAGTGTGATTTATTAGCAAGTTCCTACTGCAGTAGAAACAAAGTAAAATATTAGAACAGTAAATGTAGTACTACTTAATATGCACAAAGCCTGGACATTTGCAGATTCATGGAGTACAGTTGAAATGACACTTTGCTCAAATATTCACGCTGATATTTAGTTTGTGCAGAACAGTTTCAGTTTACTTCCATACATAGTAATAATCAGGTTTGGTTTAATTTGTCTAAATTAATTTAGTCTAATTTTAGATGCTTTGAATGAATGTGTAGTTTATCAAATAATGTATTTTTGACCATGTGCATTTAGTTTTGTGATAGTTGTGTAAATTAATGTTGTATTAGATTAACTTACATGGTTATAGGTATGCTATAATGTGGGTGGTCTTTGCAAGATTTCATGCAATGCATTATGAGAGTTTGCCATTTTCCCCACTGTTATGTAGAGTTGGAATACATAATTAGTAGTGGGTATGGGGCTTGCCCCTACAAAAGCATTGTTTTATTATTTCTTTGTTAATGTTTTCCATTGTTTTGTTTTAAATCAAATGCTTTTAGACGTTTTGAAGTTAGATTAAATGGGGATTGGTGTTTTGACACAGACCATCATCAGATATATGGAGTCAGTGCAAAAATATAATGCTAATTATTATTATTATTATTATTATTATTGTTATTATGAATAATGATAATAATAATAATAATAATAATAATAATAATAATAATAATAATGTTGTTGTGCCTTTCAGCTTTTCCCGGTTAGGGATCGCCACAGCGGAACTCTGGTCCGCCAATGATTGGCAGTAGATTTTTACGTGCTGAGTTGCCAGCTCTGACGCACAACCTTTAACGAAGGTACGCCCATTCATGCATGTCTCCACACAGAAGATGCTCTAGCTGAGAATCGAAAAGGACAACGTCATACTATGAGGCGACAACGCTACCACAACACCACCACCGTGGTCTAATAATAATAATAATTATAATAATAATAATAAATAGTAATAGTAGTAGAAGGCAAAATAATCCACCCAGGTGAATTAAGGTCAGTACAGCCACAGCCCAATCAACAAATAAAAAAGAAAACATATGGACCAAACACGACCATAAAAACCAAGTTGTTTATTAAAAGGTAAGCGGTCCATGCTAAAGATCAATGCACTTCTTCAGACATAAAAACAAATACATCATGATGCTCATATGACATATTTGTATTAATTAATTGTCCTTCAGTGCATTTAAGGCATCTACCTCTTCTTTGGTCATATTATAAAATTTAAGAACCTTAATTTGTTTAATGTTCTCCAGCAAGTCAGTTTCACACATTTTTAAAAAAGATTCAATAGATGGGCTAAGAGTAGGACAGACGATACTAGGCTTCCTTAAAAGAGTCGCATGTGTCCTAGTATCATGTGTCCTAGTCTCATGTGTCCTAGTATCCATGGGAAATAAAGTCTTAAACATAATTGTTCATGCAAACAGTCTCAGTTGTAAAATTACATCACATACCTTGGACAAACACAATGGTATAAATGAGAGACCTCAAGATGCTACTAGTCCCCTGTATAGACATGTAGTTTTTTGAAGGACATACTTTTAGTTTTTTAGTATTACAGATATTTACAGTGCATACCAGAGGTGATAATATTGAGAATAGGGTAGAAAATGCTGAGTTAAGATGGATCACAAGTCTATAGGCATATAGAACACCTGGGTTAAATAGAGCTGTAACTTTAAGACCTTTACTGGAGGCACATAGATTGTTACATTAATTGATTATTGACCCAATTGATTATTTGATTGTTTCCTTATGGTACTAAATATAAGGGCATCGTACTGTATTTGCTTTTATGTCTAAAGAAGTTCATTGGTATTTAGCACAAAAGTGCTTACTTTTTAATAAACAACTTGTTTTTTATGGTTGTGTTTGGTCCGCACATTTTCCTTTTTATTTGTTAATAATAAAAGTAATAGTAATGTTGTGTCCAGCAGATCTTTGCAAGTTCAGAAGCACATGTCCCAGAGTTCTTAGTGTGTGTTAGAGAGTGCTGATGACATTTTCAAAACTATTTTGCTTTGTCAAAAGACTTGGGTTCTCTGTAAGATGAATATTATGATAAGATCTCCCATGAGGTAATGCCAGTTATCTGTGCTCTGTTAAGAGCACTAGCTGTACTATGATATAAACAACAACTAAAGTAAACCGAAGCTATTGGAGTCATAACTAAGCAAAGTCAACTAAAAGAATGGCTGGTGTGATAATATTTACTGCATCGGTTGAAGAAATAGTAAAGAAGAATGCTTGATGCTGTTGCAGTCTTCTTTGTACTTGATACTAACAGAGGTTTCTGACAAATTAAGTTAGATACAGTTAGGTACAATTATGTTTTATACATCTCCTGGTAGGTACAGATTTCTGAGGTCATTGTTTGGAATTTGTTTTGCTTCAAATGAGGTCCAGAAAGCTTTAGTAGGTATAGCTGAAGAGACAAGTGATATAGTCCAGGTAAACAATAAAAGTGTGGGAAACTGAAAAACAGGAACATAAACTGTGCATGATAAAACAAATGGGAAGACTGAGGAAAAAAGGCTTAATACTAAGTAAAGGCAAAGGCCAAATATGTACAACTTTTCTAGTGAATGCAGGATATATATTGTCTTCATACGGGCTTAAACCTGATGCTGACAAAGTTAACTCATTACATCTGAATGAAGCCACCAGGTGTCTAGGTGTCAAATATTGCTTGCTCATATTTATATTAATAATTTCAAAACCAAGCTACATAAAAAGTAGTAAAATATTTCATCTTAAAGCTTACACAATGGCAACATAACTGTATTGATATTTGACTCCTGTCTGGTGCAGGTAAAGATAAATGACTTGTTTACATAATATTTATTTATATTGTTAGAAATTGCATGTTTTTCTATACATCTCAAAAAATAAGCAGAATAGAGAGAATTGCTCAGCCTCATATGAAAGTTCTCAGCTGGGCAAATAAAATGTTGCTGACAGTATGTGTGTAACATGAGTGGTTGCTTAGATATTGTTAAGTTATTTACAAAATATTACAAACTTAATAGTCACTGTCTTTACTGTGACTTATAAAATCCAGTTTAAAACCTAGAACCTAAAGACTACTACAACTATAAAAATAGTTTGTGCTGAAGAGTTTGCCATTTAAACTTCTTTAATAATCTGTATGGTTCTGGAGCTATGAACATTTGTTTGAAATGTGAGGACATAATTTTATTTTATCAAAAAGCTTAGGCTCCACCCGTTGGAAGTTACAATGCAAACTTCCAGACCTCCCTTGGAGGGAATGATTTAAATCAGGTCTATATTAGAACACCAAACTTTCAAAATTTCGAGTGTTCTAATATCAAACCCTATTAATTGAAAATTTAAAACATCGAACATACAGAACAGCAAATCTTTTTCCTAGGGAAAAAAATTGCTGTTCCAAAACACATACACACAACACAAGCACACCAAACAAACAGCAATCCACACACATACACCTAAACTCTTACACCTAACCCTACACTAAACTATACATACACCACTAACTATTCACTTACCTTAACCCAAACCCTAACCCTAAGGTCTGTCACTATCGCACAGTCACCTCACCTACGCCTTAACCCTAACTCACCTACCCCGCCCTAACCCTCATGTCCACACAATCGCACACTTACCTGACCCGCGCCTTAACCCTAACTCACCTACCCCACCCTAACCCTTATGTCCACACAATCACACACTTACCTGAACCCGACCCGTAAATTTCCACCACAGCACTGAAAATACCAAAGCAACAGAAACGGACAACCGGATTATTTCCCTAGGAAAAAAAATGGTTTTCTGTCTCTTCGATATTTTCAGCGTTCGCTGAAAATGGGTTGATATTAGAACACTCGAATTTTTGAAAGTTCAGTGTTCTAATATAGACCCTTTAAATCAATTCTAATTACACAAAAGCCTCACAATTCATCATCTTGTATATGTTTCTTTTGCATAGTGCATTATCATTACAAGTTCATTTCTACTTTGTCAACTGTAACAATACCACTCTGTGAGCTGCTAGAGCATAACAAGCCATTGGTTTATTCAGTGGAGGAAGAGAAAATTATTAACATGCCTAATCATTTGGTTACTACAGCACCTGCACATTAATTCTGTCATGCATTACAATGTACTACTTTGTATGTAGATGCTAGCCCACAGAGTCTTGCTGCAACATTATTGAAGAAATGTTGAACAACACTTTATGAGTCAAGAGCTTTGAGTGATGCAAATAACATTCTATGGCCATTGAAGGAGATAATAGCCAAAATTTTTGGTTGTGAGAAATATCATTACTCTAAGTAAAGGTAAGACAGTAATGGTTGAATCAGAACATAAATAACTCAAGAGCTTAATGAAAATATTTACATAAAGAAAATTTCAAAGACTGCTACTCTTTTCACAGAGAAATGATCTGAAAGTTCTATACAATCCATCAAACTAATGCACATAGCTAATAATCTGTGTAGAGCATATCTACATGTGTGAAAGTAAGATTTGTTTGAGAATGATCTGGAAATCCAAATGAGTATTTTTTTAATTGTCATTGTCTGGTAAGAAGCTAGAATAGTTTAAGACATGCAGAGGATGCCTTTAAAGTGCAATTATTACATGATACTATTATATAAAGACAGTTAAATAATCAATAATTATTTTATCCAATCATTTGAACATTCTTTTCCAATAGAGATGGGTTTTTATGTATTTGAGGCTTGTTATTTAAAGGTAACAAAGTAATTATTACAACTCAACTGGATGAAAACCTTCAAAACAGAGTTCACAGATAGTCTTTATGAATGCATATAATAAAAAGGCTTATCCTGGCCTTTATTAGCCTAACATGTATGAAAAATAAAGTAGATGGTGCAAAATTATGAATTGTTGCAGCCTGCTCAGAAACCAAAATTGGAAAGAGAAGATGGCACCTCCTTGTTTTCCTTAAATAAAACTGAGAGTTGACTTATTGCAGTATAAGGATACATGTTTTCTGCTGTGTGCAAACTACTACTCAGAATTTCCACAAAATATGCATTTGGATGACATGAGTCCAACTGTTGTTACTAAGCTGAAACAAATGTTAGCAAATTATTCGATTCCTGAAAAAGTGATACAAGGTAATGGTTATCAATTTGTGAGTCAGAAATTTTGCAGTTGTGAGAATCATTGTGAATTCATACATGCTACTTTTATTCCTAAATATTTCCAAAAAGACAGGCAAATGAAGTGTTTTGTCCAAACAGTGAAACATTTCATTATGAAAAGTAAACATTATAGGTCATTGTATCTGTTTTTAATATGTATGTGCTTTCTTACAGAAATAAAACTCAGTAGTCGGTAGCTCTGTTTCTTTCACAGTTGTTAATTGGTAGATATATGAAATCTAAGCTATTTAGTTGTTTCTCTACTAGTCCCTAAACTAAACATACTGCTTTTGAATTATTACAAAGTAGGTAATGCAGACAAATATTTTGCTCTGATATATCATCAACAAAACTTTCAGTCTTACAACAAGGGTAAAAATGTAGGAAAAATCTAGTCCAGATTCCAGATATTTTTGGGAGTTAAAAATTTGTTTCAAGGTACAACAGTCAGTTCTACATTATTTTCTTATCTGTAAATAGTGCAATATCCTGATATGTTAGTATATATGAGAAAAAGGAAATGTTTGTCTAAATGACCAGACCCAGGAACTAATCTGGTCACTCTTATACAACACGGATCAGCTGAAGGACAATTTGCTGTCTGTTCCAGAGTGTGAGAATCCTTCTAAGACTGGAAATGGCCCAATGGATAAATATGAATCTCAAATGGCATATGCAATTGGAAATCATTCTAATCCTGATATGACTAAACCTTACAGTGACATTACAAATGCTAAAAGATATGACTGTTATGAAAATGATACTTATACATATATTCTAGGCTTGACATACAGAATGGCTCATTACTTTCTGCAAGAGCATACTCAGCATGATAAGTGGTCATTAGTCTACTATACACCTATGAACCTATGACCCTATGAACCAATCAGGAATTGCAGAGGTTTATACTGCAGTTTCATAAACTGGTCCAGATTCAAATATCAGGATCCCCTGCTTGTATTTATTCTTCACTTTTTAACAAACACAGCAGAAGGCTAGTTATACAACCAAAAATTTAGACCAAAGAAAAGATGGGAACAGTTACACAAGGCTACAGAACAGGTAAGAGATGATATGTCCAGTGAACAAAAGAAGCAGAATCCTTCAGAGTGCTTAAAAATAGAGAATATTAAGGAGTAGCTGCTGTTTATTATTGCAGTTATTCATTACAGCGTGTTAGAGAATAGAAAAACAATGCTAGCACTCCTGGAAACACACACTTCAGCAACTCAAGTAAATCCTTGTAGCAAATGGCCACAAAACACTTTGGAATCTGTAAAAACACTTTTTATTAAACCAAAATAACAAATAGATAAGCGCTTTTGTCAAGAACCTTCTCAACTTCATCAGATAAGATCAAATCCAGGAAACACTCAAGTACATCCTGCAAGAGCATTAAGTAATAAACAAATCCCATCACACTGACTAAAGAGGACCTCCCTGAACTCATAAATATTCATGGAATGCAATCATAAAAATATTCTTAAAAAGACACTCTAAAACCAGTATTTAAGTGACATTAACAAGTGCAAAGATGCTGAAAATAAATATAAATACAAATACACAAATAATGTATAAAATCTGTAAAATGGTGCTTATATAAAAATGAAAGTAGGTATGAAAAATGTATATAAATATTATTTATATTTTTTATTTTTTATATATTTTACCTTTCCATTGCTTTTAGTTTTAACAGGCAAACCATGGAGAGTGAATTCTTTAATCCTGGCCATTGGCGTACATTTATGTGGACCTGCCAAATTAATTCTTTCTTTGCCAAAAGCAGCCCTGATGGGCCACCTCTTTTATCCAAGTCAACAGTGTTCACAATGAAAAATTTGAAACAGTGGTCTGATTTTTCTGTGCAGTGTTTACTTAAGGTATTTGTGGATTTCCCAAGTCTGATATCCCTTGAATGCACATAAATTCTGTTTTTAAATTTTCTCTCAGTCTTTCTGATATAGAAACATTCACATGAGTTACACACTGCACAATAAACAACTCTTTCAGTATGACAGTGCACCTTCTTATTCACCTGTATTTTACAACCATTCACCAAGAATTTAAAGCCTTCCATCACAAAACTACACTGAGCACAGGAAACACACATTTTCATAGACCGTGCATGTATATTTCTGTTAGACTCTAAAATGCATTTCAGGTTCATCCCTCTCTTAAAAACAATATTTGGTTTAGTTCCAACACATTCTTTGTTATCCCCATCATTAAGCAATATAGCCCAATTTTTGAATAAAATATCCAACACATCCTTACTATTACTGTGAAAACTAGTAATAAAAGTACATTTAAAATTTGAATTCTGTTTGACATTGGATTGGGTCAAGTCAGTCCCTACTCCATTAACCAAACAGCCATCAACAGGGGGCATGCCCTGGGCAGGTATCACCTCATGGTGACCTAACAAGGGTTTAAAAAAACTCTTTCTCTTTTGTTGACCACCTCAATCATGACGTCATTAAGGAGCCATAACGGGTAACCCCTCTTGCAAAACATAGCTTTCAGATGGTCACACTCATCTAAGAAGTTATCAAATAAACTAACCATCTGAGCGGCCCTTACAAACTGGCCCTTTACTACCCCTCTTTCTTGTTTAGATGAGTGTGCACTATCAAAATGCAGAAAGCTGTTTGAATAGGTTGCTTTCCTATGAATTTGTGCTACAAAGGCCTTTAACTGACACTCTTTCTTCAGGAAACCTCATGTGTGAACTTTAAAAAACTGGTTGTGTCATTGATATATTTGTAGCACTGAAGCTTGAAAACAGTGAGGTTTACTTTACTGAAGTTCATAATATTAAACATGATGCTGTGCAGGATGGTAAATTTGCATATTTACTTAATGTAGTGTGATCTCAGAGTTGATAAATTTAATTTGTAGGGGATGTGGGGGTTGCAAGGGGCATAGCCCTCCTGCTGAAACATAAAACAAAACAACATGTTTGAAATACATTTCTGAATTGCTAAGGATATTTATGTGAACATTAGATATATATCTACAGCAGCAGTGTTTGTTAGTTTTACATTTCTTTCTACTTTATATCTTAGATTTTTAATAAAAAGCACTTACTTATGTTTTTAGGTAATACAGTCCCATAGAAGTTTATTGCAGCTCCTAGAATGTTGCACGTAATGTGTGCCATGTTGGTTACATTAATTTTGAGAATATTTAAAGGGATAGAAGGTTATGTAAACTGTTTCTGTTTGCTAGTTATAGTATTATTCAGCAAAGTAAATCTCAATGTTTTAAAGTTTCAGTGTTGTGCAGTTTTGAGTTTCTAGTCTCAAGATTTTGCAATTTGACATTGGAGTACTTTGAAATTTGAAAGTAAATCTGTCTAAAGATATATATATATATATATATATATATATATATATATATATATATATATATGTGTGCAGTTACATGAATATATATAGAGAGAGATAGCTATACAGATATGTATGTATATATATATATATATATATATATATATATATATATATATATATATATATATGTGTGTGTGTGTGTGTATATATAGATATAGGTTCATAGGTAGGTACTAGGCTATTGGCCCTAGGGCCTATATAAACCTAGCCAAAAAGGTACCCTGGCTTTCGCCACCCAAAAAAAATATTTTCCTGTGCCCCCATCGAGCAGAACCACAGAAGTAATCCCCGGGGTGAATTTCCTATCTCCCATCCAGTCATCAAGATTTGTCTTGAAGAGTGCTAATGAGGAGCTTTGTTTGATATAGATAGATAGTTTGTTCCAGAGTATGGGAAGTCTCTGGGACAGGAATCTATCCCTCCAGCATGTTCTGTTTATTGTTGTGGTTTAGGTCCCTACAGTGTGTAGCTCGGAGGGATTGGGATTTCTTTAAGTGGAGCATGTCCAACAGCTCTGGGTTTGACATAGCTTTGTATGTTAGGCAGAGATAGCCTCTGAGTAGGTGATATGTGATGGAGTAAAGCTGGAGTTTTTTTGAGACTGTCTGCGTAGGGCATCTGTTTGAGGCTGGTAATCCTCTTTGTGAGGTATTTCTGCGGCCTTTTCAGTTGTTGTAGATGCCTTGTGAGGTACATACCAAAAGGGGTATATAGCTATGGATACACTGGTGTAGGGCACTGGCTCAAATGGAGAGTGCCCTGACACCCAGTAGATCTATGTCATAACGTCAAAGTCACCAATACTGACACATTCTTTGCATGTTCTGGGGATTACCCCAGACAGGACTAAACCAATGGCAAGTGTTTTTACAGGGGGCAAGACCCCTGCACTCCCCCACCCATTGATTACTATAAATAATAATTGTGAGATTGCACAGTCCCTGGGAGAAATAAATATTCCCTACTTTGAGATGCACAACTGTTGATTCCCTGCCTGTGTCAACCAAATGGTGTCATTACTGTTTATCAGGGCACTGCCCAATCCTGTGGCTCAGCGCGCGCACACACACAAACACACACACACATATTTTATAAATATATATATATATATATATATATATATATATATATATATATATATATATATATATATATATATATATGAGTGTGTGTGTGTGTGTGTGTGAAGAACCAGTTCCTAAGTGTAGTTTCTAAGCAACCCTAAAATTCACCATGAAACAACAAAAAACATGGGCTCATGTAGTCTCAGGTCTACATCCATACCCTCAAAAATTCAACAAGGGATCTATGAGTTCCAAATGTTTATTCCACAAATGACAAAACACAAAAATACACTAAGCACTTTTGTACAAAACCATATGACTTCTTCAGATTGTCAAACTATTGGTCAAGGCATGCTATTTATAACACCATCAATTAAACAATCAACTAATGGGACCATAATGTGTAAGCAAATGTTTAAATTAGACGATAAACTCTTTTTGTGAAAACAACACATAAAAGTAAACTTATTATGTAAAAATAGACATGATAGTTTTAGTTAATAAACCATAGTATCTTAAACCTTCCCAAGCCTAAAAACGTGGAAAAATGTATTTTTAAATTCCTTGTAATTTTCAGTTACTGAGTGGAAAATGTAGCTGAAATCTTCCAGTCACAACTTGGCAGCCATCATCTTTAACACTGGGTAAATATAAATATTCTCATTTAGACTAGGGATGGAGGATGCATCTTGCCTAATCTGCCAGACTAACTTCCTGTATTCAGTTTATGTTTCCCACTGACTTCCCCTGATGTCCATAGGAATGTTTTCCAAAATACCAAACATGAACTAGTTGAAACTGATACAAGTCTGTGAGTGTTTATATAGGGTGTTGTTATCATTCTGTTTCTTAATATTATAGACATGTTTGTAAATTCTTTTACAAAGTTTATGTTCTGTTTTGCCCACATAAAAAGAGAAACTGACAGGTGCAACATACTGTCAAATAAACAAGTCCCTTTGTCTCACAATTTACCATCTCAAACTAAATTTTGGTATTAAGAAAGTTTTTCACGACAATGGAATGTTGTTACATAATAAATTTGTAATAATTACATCTTCCACATTTTTTTGCTCCTTGTCATGGATATTGGTCATTACCCACCCCATAAATTGGTTTTGTGACTTGGCAAAATTCTCATAATGTTTTATCCATACTGTAATATAAAACTGGGCATTTCACCAACCACTTCTGAAAATTTGTCATCAGTGTTTAAAATAGGCCAATCATTCTTTATAACATTCTTAATAAGTTTCCCAAACTCATTGAATTTTATGTTTGTGGAGTTTGCAAAATCTGGTGTTATTACACCAGCAAGTGGTTGTTCATTAGATATACCTAACTAAGGAAAATAGTTATCCACACCCATCCCTAATAACCTGCGTTCTAATGTTATTAAAGATAATGGGGGTGGGTGGGTAACACCTCTCCAAAAACATATCCCTCATCTATTTTAGTTCTACTAGCAAGTCGTCTTCTTTGGCGACCATATGTGCTGCTCTTATAAATTGCCCTTTGACTAAGTTTTTTTAATGTACCAAGGAAGGGTGATTACTTTTATAATGTAAATAACTGTTCAAATAAGTAGGTTAACTGTAAATTCTTGAAACAAAATTGCCACTTTCCACTTGTAAACTTACGTCCAAAATGGGTAGAATTAAATGAATATTCAAGTGTGAATCTTAAAAAAAAAAAAAGTGGAGTTATATATGCATTCCAAAAATTGATCTTTAGATTCAATATTGTCAGGCCAAATAATAAAGATGTCATTCAAATACCTCTGGTAAAGTTTCCAACAATTGTGAAAAGGGGATGCTAGTATAAACATTTTTTCCTTGAAAGCATCACTAGGTTGACATATATGGGAGCACAAGTTGCTCCCATTGCTACTCCTATAACCTGTTTGTAAGTTCCCCTTCAAAATTCAGGAAGTTATTGTGTAACACAATTTCCATTAAATCCATTAACAGTTTAATATCTTTGTTGTCTAGTAGCTGGTAATCAATTAGTGCATCATGAGCAAATTGTAAATTAATGTCATGATGTATAATCATTAATAAATATATAACATGTTTCTACCAAAAAGTCAGGTGATATATTTTTTTTAAAATCCCATGAGTCTTTCAAGACATGTGGGTACTTATCCAAAATTTTCTTCAGCTTCATGTCTAAAAAAAAATCCCAGGGATAGGTCTTAGACCCCTGTGCAGAAACTATTAGTCTATAAGGGGGGGGGTCAATAATGTCTTTCTGTGTTTTGGGGATCTCAGAGTGGGAATCACAGGATGTTGGTCGCATAAAAATTGTAAAGTGTCTGGTGTAATCAGGCCTTGTAATAAGGCATCCTCTAAATGCATATCTATTTTCTTATAACCTATGTTAATTTTATTCCTGGAAATAACTGAGTATTTTCTATCATCCTGAAGCATGTCAAAAATTTTGCTTATGTAATGTAGTTGGTTAGCTATTACAACTCCTCCACCATTGTTTGGTTTCATGACTCTAAAAGTCTTGTCATGCGTGAGGGAATCCAACAATCTCCTTTCATCTAAGGCAGATTGTGATAATGCCTCTGTTTTTCTTTAAAAATACCACAGAATTCTTTTTTGCATGCTTTTTCAAAAAAATTGATTAGCCTTATTCAAGGGTATATTATAGGCCATGGTGGTGCAGTGGTTAGCACTGTCGCCTCAAAGCAAGAGGTTCTCTAGTTTGATTCTTAGCTGGAGTGCCTTCTCTGTGGTGTCTGCATGTCTTACCTGTGACTGAATGAGTTTTAAAGACATGCAGTAGGTGTGTGCGTGTGTGTGTGTGTGTGTGTGTGTGTGTGTGTGTGTGTGTGTGTGTGTGTGTGCCTTTGTGAATGTTGGGCACAGGACTGGCAATTCAACACTGTAAAAACTCAGCTGCCAACCAATCTTCAGATTGGTGAGCCACTGTGGTGACCCCTAATGGGAGAAGCCAAAAGACAGCTTATTGAAGGGTGGATTATAAAGACTCTTTTAGTTACATATTTTGTTACATATTTCAGAAATGGCCTTAAAATGGGCATTGCTGTTTAAAACTGCAAGATGTAATTCCCTGGCAAATAATTTTAAGGCCAATATAGTTTCAGAACCAAACCTTGACTTGTGGGCACAAACTTAAATCCCTTTTCAAAAAGGGTAAAATGGTCTTTGTTAACAGCCATATCACTGTAATTAAAAATAAAAAAAAAACTTTCCGTCTAGGACTTCTACCGTCATATAGATTAGTATATTATTTACACCACCAGGGTAACCAGTTTTTTACGGACTAATAAGTTTATTGATACCTCTTTGTATTGTATGTCGTTGCCCCTCAGCCTTGGAACCATTTGTTCATTCTGGGTTGATAACCATTTGGTTGGTATGAACATTGGTTTGAATATTTCCCCTGAGTCTCTCAGGCCTACTTGGTGGGGGGGGGGGGTCTAAAAAATCTCTACTTGCATACTGCTGTGTTAAGTTAACCCCAAATTGTACCAATGTACTACACTAACAGGAAAGTCTTGCTGTTCTGTATTTGTAGCATTAGCATGAAAAATATTTATGAAATAAACATTTAGAGCTCATAGATCCTTTGTTGAATTTTTGAGGATATGGATGTGGACCCAAGACCATGTGTTTTGTTGTTTCATAGTATGTGTATATATACATATATAGATAGGGTCCCTATCTATTCGTCGACAATTCATTTCACTGACACTCATTTCGTCGACAGTTCATTTCGTCGACAGAAAGATGTGCCCCCTTCCCCAATGTTAGGTGGGGGGGCTTCACCCCCCACACCCCCCACACCCCCCCTAACTATATATATATATCAACTCCAGGGTTGCACAACATTGGGAAAGGGGGCACATCTTTCTGTCAACGAAATGAACTGTCATTAAATGAGTGTCAGTGAAATGGAATAGATAGGGACCCATATACATATATAAATATATATGTATATATATATATATATATATATATATATATATATATATATATATATATATATATATATATATATATATATATATGGGTCCCCTTGACATGGACGACATTTCAAAATGTCGAAAACCATATGGCTGAGACCATATGATTGACTTTTGAAATGCTGACCATGTGGAACCAGCATTTCCGTACAGTGCAAAATTTTCCGCACTGTAGTAAGATCTCAGAGTTGGTATATTTAAGTTATGGGGGGGGTGTAGCAGTGTTAAAGTGAGTGTTTGTTGGTTTTTTTTTGCATGTTCAACATTTCAAATGTCGATCATATGGTCTCGGTCATATGGTCTTCAGTGTAAAGTAGACCCATATATAGATATATATATATATATATATATATATATATATATATATATATATATATATATATATATATATATATATATATATATATATATATATATATATATATATCTGATGCAAAATTAAAAAAAAAGACTCCTGAAGTTCTTAAACTTAACCGATAACTTCTAGTACAGCCTTTGGATGTCTATATTGGATTATTTTGTTTAAATTTTACAAATTTTCTGTAAAAATTGAAGCAGAAAGGCTCAGATGTCTGCACAGAATGATTTATCAAAAGAACACTTTACAAGACTAGACAATGAAGAGGGAACTACAAACTTTATTATCTGCCACGCAGGATTTATCTTTGAAATTTAACAAATTGGTCACAAAACTTGACTCTTTTAAAGAAAATGCACAAAATAAATGCAACAGTTACAACACTTAACAATTCAACATAAGACTCAGATTGCTGGCATAGAAGAAACATTAAATGACACGGAAGGCAGACTCATGGAACAAGAACATCAGCTTGAATCTCTTTCAAAACAATATACTTTTCTAACAAACAAATTAAATACCCTAGAAAATAGGTCAAGGAGAAATAACTTGCATAGTTATGGACTACCGGAAAAGACTGACAGAGACAATATGGTAAATTTCCTCACATTCTTGCTTCCAAATATTATGAATTTAACTGAGTCTTTTTCTTATGGAATTGAAAGTGCTCATAGGTCACTGGCAGGTCCTTCATCTTCCAACAAAGCAGATAAACATGCAGCATCAATAATAATAAGATTTATATCTTCTCATGTCAAGGAACTGGTGCTAAAAACTACGTGGTCATACTCTCCTGTCAAATACCAAGATAATATAAGATTTGACAATGATTACTCATTGGAGGTAAACTCTAAAAGAAAAGAATGTTTACCTTAAATAAAAGAATCAAAGAAGAGACAATTCAAGGTTCACTTACTGTTTCCTACGAGACTTAAAATCTTTTTCTCAGATGGTGCAAAGACTTTTGACACCTTGGATGCAGCTGTCTTTCTTAACATCTAACAAAACTTTATATCAAACAGTAAAAAATGATTGGACTGGTTTTACCATCAAATACAGAGCAATGAATGGAAAAAGCAGACAAAAAAAGAAGAGACTAAATGACATGTAACTGTTAAATAATTATTTTAACTGTTTTTTCCTCTTATACCACACACAAATTATCTAAAGGGAATGATACTTTGTTCAGATGTCAAATATATGAAGTTCCCTAAAATGTACAACAAAAATAATGCCTTTTAACTAAAAGGCTACAATCTCAAAAGGAAAAAATGGTAAAAAAAATGTCATCTTGTTTATTACATTTCTGGGTTACTAACTTAACAGCTTAGTAATGCTTGAACAAACCTGCATAAAACTAATATCTCTTAAAGTATAGTAAATAGCAATAGCATAATACATGAAACAAAACAATGCTTATATGCTTATACCTTTTGTTAGAGTGTTTTAGTGTCATAGTCTCAGACAAGTTACTTTTAAAAAAGAAAGGGGAAAAAAACTTAAAGTAAATGAAAAGTGTTAAGTAACACATCATACTGCATGTTTTTCTGTGTAGTGTAGACAAAGAGTTTTTTTGCAGCTTAAAAAGCCCTTAAGTAAACATTTAAAATGTTTATATGAACAGACAGTCTAAATATAGATTTCTTACTAAGTTTTAAACTTTAAGAAACAGCAGCTATGTGCCTGTTTTGTAAATGTTTGTCTGTGAATGTTTCATGGCTTAACTGATTTAATAATCAGTATATGCTTAAACAGGAAAATAAATGTTTTTTTTTCTGTGTCATGTGAAATGAACAAGGCTTATTACAGTTAAAATAAAACCTGTCTCAGGTAAATGTAAACTTGATTCTAGCTACAGAGACATGTTTGGGCTTTACAAACAACCATTTAGAAGGAAGAAAAGCTCTCGAGGGCTCCTCAAGAATTGGGCATGTTTAGAAGTACTCATATTCCTATATTTAGAAGTTGAAAATTCTTTTCCAACCATATGAATGCTTGAAAATGAAAGTAAATGTCTCAGGCATGATGTAAGCACTTGGGTTAAAGGTTAACAATGATCTGTTTGAATTTCTCTGCTTCTTAAAGGAATATTTACATATTAACCACAAAACTTACAATTTGAATAAGAGTAAAATCAATGAGAGATTTATTAACAAGTAAATTAGAGAACTTATTAAAGAGACACACTATATTTGATTTTAATGTACACAGACAGGAAATTGTAATTAGATCATATACAATAAAGAGATTGATGTGAAGCAGACTGGGTTGCTACACAATATAATAACAGCAGGTTCACTGGGTTTAATTACAGTGATAGAACCTTGTTATACAATTTTGCTAATTAGTTAGATTAAACTGAATGACAGATATTAATTTATTCTTATCAAAAATAGTTTGACTAATGGACAACTGCTGTATATTATAAGAAAACACAAAAACTCATTGTAACATGTACTATTTTGATATCAAATTAATATGCTTAATTTAGTAATATGGTTATGTTAATTTTTTTTTCTTGGTTTTAAAATAAAATTTCATGAAAAATGTCTTATATGAATAAACTATAAAACATAGCAAGCTTTTGTTAGTCAAAATGTTTAGATAATTGAGTTGAGAAATGATTCTTGGAATGGGTGTTAGAGGGTATGCATTAATGGCTAGGCTGTTCAAAGCTGGGGTTTGTTTCCACATAGAAGGGTTAGTTTGTTTTTTGTCTCAATCGTTAAGGTTTTATAGTTTAATTCTTTTTTATTATGTGTCTGTAAGTTGTAACTACTTTGCTACATCAAATGAAAATAAGTAATTCTCCTTAGTTAAATCTGTGTGCTTTTACTTAAAATATATACACATGATTAGCGATTTGAGTGGCAATAATTTAACTATGAAATATATTTCCATTAATGTAAGTAGTCTGAATAATAATTGTAAAAGGGTAAGTCTCTTAAAATATTTTAAGATGTTTAATGCACAGATTATTTTTCTGGAAGAAACACAACTTATACAAGAAGACATAAATAAAATTAACACAAATAACTATAGAGTTTTGGCATGTTTGCACTATAAAAAGAAAAGAGGAGTAGCAGTCTTATTGAAAAACCCAGTCTTAATGCCAAAAAAATTTAAATATATATTATAACAAAACAGGAATGTTCTGTTTAGCCACAATATCTATAAATGGGAAGATATATACTCTAGTAAACATTTACTGGATACCTGGATTAGGTGTCAAAGTAGCCAAGCAGCATTTAGAAGACATTGTACACCATGTTAAAAGAGAAATAATCATAGCAGGAGACTTTAATTGTATAATGAATGATGAGGACACAGATGCTAGAAACATATGAAAGAAAACAGCAATTTCTAAGGTGCTATCTGCATTTATTGAAACTTTTTAATATCATAGAGCTTAATGAATATGCTGATCCTAATACATTATTCTTTACACATTACCCTAATTGACATGGCCCACATACAAGAACAGGTATAGAGTGCACATATCAAGAGATATAACTACAAAGTTGAATAAAGTCAAAGTAGTCACATGCCCATTGTCAGACTGTAATGCAATTACTTTTGATTTGCATTTAAATACAAAACAAAGAATAACTGTCACTAGAATTCCCTCATACATAACAAACTTAAAGGATTTTAAGGAGTTTTATATTAAAGAGATACAAACATTTTTAGACATAAATTTTACTGATGAAGTGTCAGAGATATATATTTGGGACTCTGTGTAGTCATACTTATATGGTAAAGCATTAACATGGTTTAAAAACAAGAAAAAGGCAATGGGACAAAGACTTACTGGAATTCCAAGCAAGAATCGATACACTAAAGTTAGACATTCAGAAGAGAAAGATGAATTTAATAAGTGAATTAGATGACAAGAATAAACAATATTTAGAGACATTACATCATAAGACAATGATAAATTTAGAGAAGCTCAAACTATGTTCTTATTCAATGAACCCCAGAAACCAGAAAAGAATAGCAAATACAACTAAAAAGATCATAAAAGCTAATAAAATAAAGGAAATATACATTCTAGATACCAGAAAGAAAATATCAGATTTAGAAGGGATACTAGAAGCATTTAAATTATACTTTCATAAAGTTAATACCCAAAAGGAAACAATAGAACTGCAAAACATTTAGAAAACATATCAAAACTAAACTAAAATATGATCATATAAAAATAGACAAACAAATAACTATGACTGAACTTAAATCCCAGATTCAAAATTTAAAGCCAAACAAAGTACCTGGCATAGATAATATGATCCCAGAAATTTTCAAATTAGTAACCAAAGAAACTATTAAAAGTACTTACATTAGTAAAGGAAAGCAAAAAAAATATTCCTACTTCTTGGAAGTATACAATAATATCACCTATTTTGAAACCAGATAAAAATGCAAAGGAATGTTCATCTTACAGAATTATATTTTTACTAAATGTTGATTATAAAATGTTTATGGAAATACATGCATCTAGGATCAAACAACTACTTCCATTATTAATAGACAAAAAAATCAAACTGGCTTTATAGAAGACAAAAATACATACAAAAACATTAAAAGAATGATATCTTTAATTGGTTACATTAATCATAGAAAAAAATAACACGAATATAGTCAGTTTAGACATAAATACTGCCTTTGATTCTGTCCACTGGGATTATCTATGGTCGTTCTAGAAGAATATGGATTTTTTCAAAAATTCACACTATTAATTAAATCACTTTATTAAAAATCCTTAGCATATATAAGGATTGAATCATGTTTTTCTAAACCTTTAGAAATTACTAAAGGTACAGGACAGGGGTGCCTCTTGTCTCTATTATTATTTGCCTTACTAATTGAACTTTTTGCAAATTATATTTAAATGGATTAAAATATTAAGGTTATACAAATTGATAATAGTTTGGAAATGAAGGTTCAGTTGTTTGCAGATGATATTTTGTTAACCTTAAATGTTGATAACAATGCTCTAAAATTATATAAAATTTAATTGAACACTTTCAGAAACTCTCTAGCCTTAAACTTAATGAAAATAAGGCACAGATATTACTTATAAACTTTTATAAGAAAGACATAGATAAGGATTTCTCTAAATATATAGCTTTGACAATAAAATACATATGGATTAAATTAACAGGTGAACTAGATAAGACAATAACAATAAACTACTCTAATATTCTAAATAACATTAAAACAATCATTCAAAAATTGAATAAATACTTTTTTTTACAATGGAGGGCAGGCATTATATAACTAAGATGATTATTTTTCCAAAAATATTATACTTCATACAAGACTTTTCTATACCTCCTCCTAAATCTTAAATAAAACAATTTAATAAACTACTGCTTCTTATGGTGTCCCAATAAACCCAGAATAGCTCTGAATCATCACTTACATTACTTGGAAGCAGGAGAAATCAGTCTTCCAGATATAGAAATGTATGCACTGTCACCTAATATAAAAACAATATTATGGGTAAATAATGCTTATTCTGCCAGATGGAAACACATACATGGAAAGATATGGCTAAAATCAGGTCTTACATTACCATCACAATATACTGAGTTGGTATCAAATAATTTAATTTTCTTTGGATGATGAGAGAAAATTTTACAGAAAACAAACTGAAGCACATAAGCTCCAAGTTTGTAAAAACACATTGCAAGGATATAAAACAATTATGAATAAAAATCCCAACATAAAAGCTTGGTCATTCTTGCTATATTCTATTGCATGCTCACAAAATAACATTAAAACGTATGATATATATATATATATATATATATATATATATATATATATATATAATCAAGACTCTTAGAAAGCATGAACTGACTTATTGGCATCAGTTACTAGACCACGGAAAAGTTTTAACAATGGAACAAATAAGACACAAATTTGATTTAGGTAATGATCTATGGCTAAGCATGCAGGATATAAGAAAGTATATCTTAAACAGAATAAAGACAATGCAATTAATTGCAAAATATACCTAAATTTGTATAACACTTGGTCTTTTCAACAACACAAGCTATTCATGGAAAATGTTACTTATCAAACATGTATAAAATAATTAAGAAAACAAAGTTATATCATACAGAGAATCTTTGGGACTATTATTAAGCAATAAATAATCAAATGCCAAATGAAAATGACATGAAATTAATGTTTCTTTCCACAAAGCAAACATCTTGTTCATTGCAATGGAAACTGTTCACATGGAAATGTATTCATAGGTCCTTTATAACCCCACATAAAATGGGAATAATGTTTAAGCAAAATATAAGATGTTAAAGATGTAAAAGGAACTTGAGAGCAGATTGGAAGCATATGTTTTATGATTGTCATTTACTTAACCAGTTTGGGATAAACTTAATTTTTTCTTGCAAATATTTATTAATGATAATTTATATTTGTCTAAATCTTTGATTTTGTTTAATGCTCCCATACCCCAATGTGTTGATAGATCAAAGTTTTCACTTTTAATGACACTACTGGCTAAAGCGCACAAAACCATTACTACAAGTTGGAAGTGAGACTTCACCCATGTTTAAAGAATATAGAAACATTATTTTGAATGTATCATGAATGGAAATGTGAACCATTAGAATGAGAACAAAAAGAACCATATATTTTTAGAGCTTATGGAAGAAAGTCAAAGAAAGACTTCCCATACATGTCAAGCAAAGCACCTTACTGGCCCTCTTCAAGAGAAATCTTGATGAGTGGATGGGAAATAGAAAATTCACCACAGGGATCACTCCAGTGGCTCTGCTCGACAGAGGCACTGCAAACTAAGGTTGGGTAATTCTATGCGCTAGGCTTGTAAAGGCTCCAGAGCCATTAGCCTAGCACATACCTATGAACCTATGAACCTAAATAATGGAGAAAGATGACTGTAATACCTCATGAAATTAAGTTTTAAATGTAAAAAATGTATTATGTCTTTTAAACCTAGGCACTTTTGTAAATAGTTTGTTTAGGTTTTATAGTTATTGACTGTATGTAGTTGTTAACCTGTGTAAATTAAACCCAGGGCAGTAACTAAAGAGCTTCAAGCCTCACCACTGTCTCTGATAAGGAAGCATCACTGAGACCAGTGATAGAAATACACAATTTCCCCTAAAAGTCCACCAGGAACAGGCTCCAAACCTGGGACTGGATGATCTGCTTCACTCCAGGTCCCCAAATGAGTCTTCACACTAACCACCGCAGAGCACTGTGTTTCAGTTCTAGGTATCTGACACACTCAGTCTTAAATATTTCATATTCACACATACAAACACTCTTGGGAAAGACTGGTACAGATTTACCTGCTATGTCCTCTTTCCCAAATTACAAGGTAGTGGCTGCCACCAGTCAAATACCACAATACCTTTCAAAAATAGTGTTCAATTATATTGAGTAAAATAAATATTGATATAAATGGTGACATGTAATCCAAGCAGTAAGGCTTTAGAGTGGCCCTGGTGTTATCACAATAAGCATAAACACTCTCAGGCTATTAAAAGCACATTCTAAATAACCAGCCACAATAGAAAGTAGTAAAATATTTAATAAATAAAATGATTTAAAACACATATACACTGAATAACCGATTCCAATAAACCACAGAGTTTCACACACAGGTATTATGAAATAACACTGTAAGATAGGTTTCACACTGATTGTATAAAAACTCTAACTATCTAACTGTAGTTCTCTGTTTAAAGATTAACTGTCCCTCTCTAATCTACTTAACTCAGCAAGACAAGACAATAATCTTACTTCTGCAAGGCAAGATCAAATATTTTATGCCTACTCTTCAGGCTGTTGACTGGTCCTCAGCAACTGGAATAACAACCCCTGCTATTATTGCTGAACAGCTCTGGAAAACAAATTGAGTGGTAACTACTGATCTGGAAAACAACAACTGACTACTGAACAACTACTGAACAACTGCAACAACTACTCAACTTTAAATGACTCAGAACCTGCTTTTATAGCAGAAGTTTTAAAAGTCACAGAAAGCTGTTATGAGAATTCTGCTCTCTCATATTAGACTTTAAAAAATAAACAACACAGCTGCTGTGGAGATTATATTCCTTTCAGCTCTGTCACACAGTGACATCACATCTAGGTCAGCTGACTGGCATAACTCACACTCAGAATTCTTTTTTAAAAAAAATGTACATTTTGTCAGCCAGAAGAACATTGTTTGATTCAAACATCTTACATAAATCAAAGTAATAATAAAAAAACATAAACTTATTTACAAAATTATAGCTAGTCATGCTGGCTATTATTACACAGGGTGATTTACAGTTATTTACAAGCATTTACAAAACTTCATCTAGTCATGCTAGCACAGATAATAATATCTAATATCCTCACAATTACTATTTGCATGTCAATGGTATTATGTCAAGAATTGGTAACTCTGGCAATAGAGACTGAGGTGTTACTTCCAGGCTGTGTGTGGTTAAGGGTGCAACATGAGATGCATGTTCCATTATTTACTGATGATTGCTATTGTATATTATGTAAAATATAACATATATTCATATTTTATATTACAATGCATTAATGGGCATTGCAGCAAGAGAATAAGTGTGCCAACATGAGTACACAGGATGGTATTAAATAAAATGACACTGAAAGGGTGTATATGTGAGTGACATATGCGGATTATGATCTATGCAACTTTATTAGTTGTCTGCTTTATCAGTAGATGCAGATGAATGGTAATATCTAAAAAATGGTAGCCTCAGCAACAGGGAACAAGGTCTCATCTGCAGGCTGATATGAATTACTATGTGTGCGCACTGCAAAATTATATTCAGAATATACATTTTCTGACTTACTGATGTATGTTTGTTTGTGAAAAGCTAAGGAAAAAGCCCTATTTTGTCATATTTGGTTTAATAAATCTTTAATGAATTTTACAGCTGCAGTAAAAGTATGAAGGCTTGCATAGCAATGCAGTAAAAGGATACAAAAATAGGAGGTGGGTAACATACCAACATCTTGAGTTGTGCAACTTTGTGTTTTGCTGCAATTATGTATATTAGCAGTATTTTTGTATTACTGGATGTATTTTAAGAATGGTACCTTTAACAATGGGGATCAAGATGGTACATAGAGCCTGTCATCATTTTGTGTACATGGAAAGTGAAATTGTCACTTCAGATATTACATCACTTTAGCAACTGAACAATGTTTGCGTATGAGTATGGAACATATGAAATACTTCCGTAATTGCATTACCAATGCAAAAATGGAGAGTAATAAGATCATGCTGGAGGAGCTATGCAAGTAGTGTGTTTTATATAAAAAGACAGCAAAAGCAGTGGGGTTCGATAATCAAAGCATCCGATGACGAGATTTGTAGGCATGAGAGTGAAACTGTCACCAAAGGATGTACAAGACTTGTGTTAATAAAGAATCCTTGGGAAAGCTATGAAATGTACTCCAGATTTAAATTAGTAATACAAGAGCATAAGGGGAGGCCTAGGCAAATATTCTCTATTGAAAAATTATTCAGAATGTGCCATATGACATGATGATATCATTATAAGGCAGTTATCAATATTAGCATAATTTAATATTAGAAGGAATACTGAAAAAGCTGTGTGACTTACAGGCAAACATATGCTTCATTCTTATATACATTTAGGAACACAAGTCTGCATCTGGTACTTGGCATCTAACATTTGTTGTTTTGCTGATTAATACTGTTACTTTGAAATATTATGAAAATATTGCATGCATAACTTGCATGTTTTGTAGAATATCACAAAACAGCAGTGTGTTACCCACTCTTGCCATATATCATAGGATTATATAAAGTTCAAGGCTACTGAACATTGTGCCTTGTTAGTTCCTTTCCTTGACTGTACCCCCACTTCACCCCCTCCGTAGGAGGGCTGGGCTAGTCAAGTCCATGGTGAATTTATTAATACCCATCCAATTTTCCAGGTCTCCTATGAAGGAAGATAGTAATTTTGCACTGCTTTTTTTTTCTGCAAGGGGAGTCTATTCCAAAGTTGATAGAGACACTGACTGACAAATATGTCTGTTCACCTTGTTTTACTGATCTGTTAAATCAGGTTCAGACACCTTCTTCTGGTATTTGTGTGACTGATTTGCTAATATACAAGAGATCCTGGATTACTGAGTCTCTGCTCAGAAAGCAAGTCATAGGTCTTCTCGGCTGAGCCTACGTGAGACAGAAAAGGGGAACAGTGCTTGCTGTCATTTCCTGGTCGCTTAGGGATTTTAAGTCAGTGATCCTCTTTGCTAGGAACTTTTTGGGTCTTCCCAACTGTTTGACGTCTGTTCAGATACATCCCAGAAGAGTGAAATGCTGGATACATGGGACACTAATTTCTTTAGATTTTGATGGCGTCTCCCTGCTAATCAGCAGCAGCATCGAGAAGAACTTCCTCACCATCATCAATGGAAGCTCACAAAGAAGTGAATAATTTTCCAACTGAAATCTTGGTTCCGTTGTGCATACTTATAGAAATATATCCCTTTGTTTGGCCATAATATTTGTAATGTTTGGTAACTTGCATAATTTATGAATTATTGTACATAATATAAGGTATGTTTTCAGTACATGGTTTTGGCAAAAGATGTGGTTTCCTGGCTATACAGACTTCATTAAACAAGGGTATTAATTAACCTCCTCCTTTTTAAGGCTCAAACAGTTAAGAAAACTGAAATAAGCTGACAATGCATATTGCAGAAGAAGTTTCAGCTTCTAAAAGTGTTAGGTGTATAGATAGAGCTATAAGTGCATATATTTGAAAAATCCCATGTCTTGGTTTTCAATATTGAATGTGTCCTGTGTGTTTCACTGGGCAGAATTAGTACAGTTCTGTTGCAGTCGTCTTTGAACTCAGAGTTTGGATATTTGCATAATACTATGCACTTCTTACTCTTTCATAGTACGGGGCTATTTGAAGTAGTAGTAGTAGTATATATCTTTAAGGGATTTAATCCTAATTACTATTGTATGCTATGTGACTCTTGTAATCTCAGACAATCATCAGTAAATCTTCATAATGTTGACATTGGTATCTCTCTCAGTCTCCCCATTTGGCAGTCCTTGAATATAAATAAGCCACCTTTATACATTTATTATGCTTGTCTCATCAGGAAACACTAGAGGTTCAGGGAAGAAGTTGTCTGGCATGAATGTTGCACTTAATCCCCTTGTGGTTCTTAAATTGTTTTTGAAGGTCGGCCATTTTTATATATTTTCTTGTGTTTGAAACATGTAGGCAAGGAGATTTTAAAGCAGACACTGAGTTTTAGAATAGACCTCTTGACTTTTGGGCATTTTAACACTTAACGCCTCCCAGAAAAATGGTCTTATGACAGGATATAATTAAGTGTATTTGTTTAATTAGTCTTAATTCTTGTCATCATTCTTATCATAATGTTTGTGCTGTTTAGTTCATTTAAGTATTGAAATTTCTGTCATCATATATTTGATATTTGTGTTTTATTTCAGTAATTTCTCCAGGAATAAACTATCCAATCTATCCAGAAAGACATTTCATCACCTGAATTTGACCCATCTGTAAGTACTATTGAATGGTTATTTTGAATTAGAATGTATACTATGCTATTAATGAATCTGCAACTGTATGCAAAATGTTCATATGCACACATTACTACTCTGCAAGCTTTTCAATCTATGATGGATGAGAAATTTATGCATGTATTTTTTTAAATTAGGATTATGTTTCCAGGTATTTCTTTTAAAGCTTTTTGTGCTTTCATAATTTAAATCAATGGATTCACATAAGTGCACTTCAGACATCAGATAAATGAATGATGTTTCATCATCATTAACCCCCCCTTTCCCATTTTCTACTTGAGGTTAGGGTGTCATGTCAGCTGTCACCATCCCTCTCTATTCAGTGCCATTCACCTACCTTCTTCAACACTCATGCCTGAATGTCACAAGCCTTCTCTCACACAATACATCCACCTCTTTTCTGGACACCCTTGTTTCCTCTTGCCTTCTTCCTGTCTCTCCCAAATCTTCTTTAGTAGATTGTGCTCTGCCTTTCTGCACATGTGCCCAAACCACAATAGTCTGATCTGTTTGACCTTTTCTGTAATTGGAGCTACTTTGACTTCCGTTCTTATGTCCTCATTTCTTCATCTGTCCCACACTGTGCATCCTAGGCCCTTTATTGCCATCACCTCTAGCTTCCTCAGTTACTCTGCCTTTATTGCCCAGGTTTCTGTACCATACAGTAGTACTGGTCACACCACTGTTTGTACAGCTTTCTTTTGAACTTCTTTGGCATTCTTGTGCCATGCACTCAACCTGCCACTCTGTGTGCAGCCCCTCTGATTCTCTCTTTGACCTCCTCATTCTGGCTTCCCTTCTCCTCAACCATCTTGCCCAGATTCTTGAAGCTGTTAACCTGTTCCACTATTTTTTCTTCTATCTCAATTCTCATCTTCTTCTGATGTCCCCTATTTGCTGCCATTACAACTTCCTTATCTATTTCATCCCATGTGTCTTCAATTTTGTATTTCATTCCCCTATCCTTTGCCGAAGTTCTTTCTCAGTGTCTGCTTGTAATGACATGTTGTCTACATACAGCATCATTGTTGATCTCTCTCCTCCAACATGTTTGCTAATGTAGTCTGTCACCAGTATGAACAACAGTGGACTCATAGCTGAAACCTGGTGCACACCCACTTCATCTGGGGCCTGCACTGTATGACCAAACACTGTTTGTACTTGAGTCATTGGGTGCTTGTACATAGCTTGCACTAATTCTAACAATGTTTCTGGGACTGTGGTGGTTTGAAGTCCCAGAAACATTGGTAGAACAAATGTTCACAAATCTTGACCCGCAAACATAACTAAAACCAGGCATACTAGCAAATGACTCAAGTATGAACAGTGATCGGCCTCACAGAGGGGTTCCCAGTGAGAGCAGGTGTGTACCAGGGTTCAGATCTGAGCCCACTGCTGTTGATACTGGTGATGGACTAGTTTAGCAAGCAGGTTGGACGTTGGAGGGGACAGATCAACTGAATGATGTTTATTAACAAAAAACATATGTTAGCATTCACATGGCAATTTTTTAGTAATATTATTATTATTATTATTATTACTACTTTTTGAGTAGAGACCGAGCCTTATGCTATGCATGCATCTCCTTATTTAATTTAACAACTCCAGTTTTTAATGCAAGTCAAGGTAAGGGGAATCTTGCCCAAGACTGGTGTCAGTGAATGGAATTCCACCATGATTATTTGTCGATTATTATGCAACTAGCAGGTCCTCATTCTTCTGGCCTCCATTTATTTGTAATACACATGTAATGCACTGTAATGCAGGAGCAGGTACTGATGCATTTTAAAAGCAGTTAATATATTTGTTTTGAAACTTCTCATGGAAATCACCTTGGAGAACTTTGTTATGTCTCGGTGGCTGCATTTGAACTGTGAGCAGTGTGTGACTCTTGCCAAATAGATTGGATAAGTGAATGGCACTGAACTCACATTCCCAACATTGATAATGTATAACAGATATAAAGGGGGTACCATACTGATGTTCAAATATTTTATATACTGCATTAAACTCTGTTCTTATGACTTTTTTCAGATGCTTAGAATGATTTCTTTGCTATGTGGCAAAATAGAAGTGAAAAGTGTTTAATACTGAGAAATGCTACAAATGCTAACTGTATGGTTTGCACCAATGACCCTTTTCCCACATTTCCAAACTGTAGCCAAAATAGGAAGAACTGGTTATGCAGTGTGACTGTCTTGCCTTGCTTGAATCCACATACGCCTCAGATAATATTCTGATCTGACACTAGAAAGTAGCTCCTCATATTTTTTTTTCAGTAATTTAATAAGACGAACAACAAATTTTCTTTGCATTGATTAGTAATGCTAACCATCAAAGTGATGTTGTTTATCAGTTTTGATGTTGACATCATATGACTTTATTGACAAGTTTTAACCTGGGAATCATTAACAATCATGTAGGCTTTGTGTGAAGCATACACGATTTAAGCACATTAGTGCAATGAGCAGCAGAGCTCATTGAATATGCATGATGCTCATCACACTTACACATTTATAGGTACCTTTTAGTGGCTAGCAGTAGGGCTGGCAACCACAAAAAAGTGCAGGGAAACATGAGCACACAATGCAAACAAAATGGCTTCCTTGCAAACAAGCCTATTATGCAAGTGCACACAGCTTAATGAAGTAAGGGAAAGTTGATTACAAGAATTAAGATGCAGGGGACATTAAATCTGGAGAAAGAACATAGAATAAAATGGTAGTACTGCAGACATAAGTAGGAGAGGAGGATAAAAAGAGAAAATGTACGTAGGTAATGCAGTCAAATGTGTTTATCTCACAAAGAAACATTTTAAACATAAATCTTTCCATACTGATATAATAATAATCATTCCTGTTCACAAATCTTGACCCACACACATGCCTAAATCTGGGCATGCTAACAAATGATGTGGGGGGAGGCAAAAAGTAAGACTGTAACAAAGGGAAGTAAATGTGATATTAATGTTGAGAACATGCTGAATTGACATAATAACAAGGACAGTGGATAGATTAGGGGCTATTTGCAAAGACTACAGTTATTGAATATGACACGTATAGACAAGGAATGTATCACTGTGGTTCTGTGTTAAACAATGGCATCGATATATTCTCCACTTTATCATGTATCAAAAAAAGAATAAATGAGCTCTACAGCTGCATCATGTACATTAGAAAGGGACATATTTTGCCATGTGTTGTCATTTGGTAACCATAGAAAGGGGGTATATTACCATAAAATATGTATTAGACAAGCATGCATTGTCCTAAGCAGCAATATAACAAAACTCAAAATGACAATACAGATCTGATGACGTTTCAATAGTTCAAGATCTCCATTTGTAAATGGAGCGCATCTACTACATGATTATACTGGGCATGCCCACAAGAAATTGCTGCGAACACTGCCAAAACAACATATAAACAACAGAAACACACAAGAAAGTGTCCTAACACAGGCCCAGTCATACTTTATGATGATCTGGCATCATGCCATACTGGAAGACATGTTATATAAGTCCTTGTGTCCTATATTGTTCTACAGTCTGAAGAAAAGCATTACAGTAATACATGAATGGTTCATAGGTTAGTACTAAGCTAACTGCCCTTACAAGCCATTTTAAGCCTAGCCAATTGTCTCTTGTGAGACGCAAACCCTGCACCTAGTGTTTGCAAGGCAAACACCTTAACCATTACGCCACCCTCTCACCCCTTGCTTGCAAGAAGACGTGCAATACAGAGCATTATTGTTTAAAAATTAAGTAATCCTGTGAACAGTCAATGACATATTCAACATCTTCACCTTGCCAGACTTGAACACATTTAAATTAGTAGAAAAACAAAATGTGAGTCAACCACCACATATTCAACAATTTGTGGGTCACCTTTGGCAGTTGGCTTGCTTGTGTTTTTATTTTTTAGACTTGAACACATGGCAGGACAGATATCCGAAAACTGTATCAACCTCTGATGCCACAAACATAAGGATACAGTGTGTGTCATGATGAACACACTTGTAGAACTCACTGGACTTTCCTATTATAATAGGTAAGGATCCCCTACCTTGGATGATGATACCTTAAAAATGTGGCCATCTTACCGTGCCATAAATGCTTCCTTTTCCTAAGCAACTCCTATGTGACACAGTTACCTGACAGACAGATGTTACCAGATTCAAACCCCTGCCTATCATACTGCATAGGCTACAGAGCTGTGTATGACTTCATCTGTCACAGGGCATAACAGTGGAGTTTGAGACAAATAACTGGAATTAATGTGTGATGTAAGAATGGCAGTCATGCACAATGTGTGGATAATCAAAGATTCATATCCAAGCCTTACTAAGGCAAGAGCATACAGAACATTGTCTCATTTCCTTACGCTACAGGAAAAGCCTTAATAGTCTAGTTTGGAAAGCCAAATGTTATCCAATGGCATAATAATTTTCCAATAAAGCATTTCTGTGTGAAAAATGAGCAGAAATTCTTGTAATAGGACACCCTAGCTCTACATGTACACAGCAGATAGCTGGATGACAACACATGCACATTTACAGTCATACTGACGCAAGTGAGTTTAATAAGCAATGGCTGGATTTGAACTGACTACCTAAGATCACAAAGTACAGAACACTGCCTGAATTCACATGCCACATGACATGTTGGTTCAGTGGCAGCTGGTGACTTCAAATCACAGGGGGGCTGCAGGAGACAGCTGAATGGGTGGGGTCAAGGGGAGGGGGTGTGGTCAACCATAAAGGGGAGGAGCTATGCACAAAACCACAAAAAACTAACTTTAATTAAATACGCTGCCCTGGGTGGCAAACCATCATTATGAAAGTCCAATCAAGACAAAAATAAGTGTAGAAGAATAAAAATATTTCAATGCATTGGCTGCATGACAGCTTACTTAATATCTAGATGGAAACAAAAGGTTGTGAGGCATGAAAAATAAATTACTTTTAAATACATTACTGGAATGCCAGTCAAAATCAAGTATAAGAAAAACCAGAAGCACTCAACTCAAACCACTTCTCCTTGCACTGCAGTTCTAATTATAATATATTCAGCTTTATTAAAGTACCAAGTAACATGCTGAAAGTAGAAATCTATGTGATGCCCCCACTTGTAAAAATGTTTCTTATCCAAAAAAGACCTGCTGCCTGACAACTTGTTTCATGGGGAAAACATGATAAAAGTAAAAAATGAAAAGCAAACAAGAAACAAGCTCAAGATACATTGCTTAAAGGATTACTGTACAGGTTATGGACCACACATGATTGGCATTCTGTTTAGTTTAGGGGTAAAGTCTGTAGAGATGACTGGAAGTCTCCAACAAGTGTAATGAGCTTTTTAAAATAATGGAATCCTGTCCTTTAATACCCAGGGCTTATACATTATCTAGTCAAGTATTCTCTGCATGGCAACAACAGAAAGGCTTTCAATGTTGGCAATTCTTTAACAGTATGCTTATTAAAGCTTACTTGCATCTTACAATGTCAGACAAGCTTACCTTATGGTCATTAAAGCATTGCTACTTAAACACAGAGCAACAGGCACTTTGAGTAATAAGCATAAATCAACAGTACAAAAATATGACAGAAACCAGACCATTCTGCAAAATCAAGGACAGATGAAAAGCCACTGTAGTACTTATGCAGTGTGTCCTCCACATCCAAGGTAGATACAACTACTCCTTGCCTTGCTTGGACACATCCAGAGTCACTACATGGGGGAGTGCAACAAGCATGTCACAATTTGAAATCTCTCTGGCTGACTGTGATGGCCCTGACACATTTGTCATACCTCTCAACCTCAAGAGCAAGAAATCTGGTCAAAGCCATGCACAGAAGTGGGACAAAGGCCCAACAATAAGGACATTTTTTAAATATTGCTCTAATAAACTTAGAAAGATAATAGAATAGGTCTTGCATTAGTATGAATTTTCTGAAGGGTATAAAATCTGAAACTCAAATGTCTGTCATTTTCTAACTTCAGTCTTTAGTGATTTGTCACTAATTTGCCAAAACACAATTTTATGAAAATGGACCAAAAATGTGATGCAAAAATATAAAATAGACACACAATACAGCTGCTACCTGTCAAAGAAGGGACACTTTAATATTAGTACTGCTACCTTGAACAGCTGACAAAATAAAAGAATCTACATGCATTTCAAGTAATCTATAACTTTGATTATTACAGTTATTTCTTAATTGTAAACCCTCCATGTTTTCTTCCAAAATTGCTATTTTATGGAGGGATTATTAGGGGAAGAGCAACATTTTGAGCCAAAAATTGGGGACAGTTGAGAGGTTGGCTATGCCTAATTCTATAAAGCAATTTATTTGCATGTACCTCTCAACCTGTTAATGCAGTAAATCTGAACAAGGCCAAATATATTGGGGCACATATAAAGAGTGCTAAAAATTGCTCTTGTATAAAATTGAGACAGTTGATAGAACAGCTCTTACTTTAACATGCATTTTTCTGAAGGTTATGAAGTCTGAAACTTATTATTTAGTGACTTCTGGCAAATCATTTAGGAATTAAAACTACAAATTTTATGAACAACAAACCAAAAATAAGAAGCAAAAATCTATTCATTCTTTGAAAATCTGGACAGTTGGGAGGTATAGTTCAGCTGGGCCTGTCTGAGTTTGCTGCCCTTCCCCCCTGACAAAATAATGGTTGAATGGAGCCTCTGCAGCCATTCCAATGAACCATTACTTGGCTATTTCACTCCATTTACCATAAACACTAATGTGCATACTGCTTTACTTCTATGATGAGTTGGACTTCATTTGAAAGTTTTATTTTGTATTTTACAGCACAAACATTAAGTCATCTGTTAAACAAAGCAATGCAGTCTCACAATGAAAACTTAGCATTAAAACTTCTCTGCCCTTGAAACTCACATTCATTGAAACAGCATTGAAACCCACATTCAAAGAAAATACATTTTGCCAGTGGCAGATAAAAATTAATTTTGGGCTGTTTTCGAATCATAGGCCCCTTGCATATGAAACATACATGTGCTCTTTGATACACCTTCCTCATTGTACTAAAATTATATTCCTTGTACAATACAGTACACTTGTTAGAGGGTGTTTTAAATTTGTTTTGAACATTTTTCCAGTAAGCAATGAAACAAACCATATGCACCCATAATGGCAAAACTGCCCAGTTGAGATCATTTATCATAAAAACGTCTACTCAGACTTCCACAGTCCACCATTATTAGTAAATATACACAATTCTACAGTCCACCATTATTAGTAAATATGCACAATTCCACAGTCCACCATTATTAGTAAATATGCACAATTCTACAGTCCACCATTATCAGTAAATATGCACAATTCTACAGTCCACCTTTATCAGTAAATATGCACAATTCTACAGTCCATTATCAGTAAATATGCACAATCTCTGAAGTAAGTCATCTAAATAATTCCACATTAAAGAAATATGTAACTAATGAAGCGGTTGCTGCTAGCAATCACCTTTATATTTCATGGTTTCATTGAAAAATAAAGTGTCTGTTGCCCCTCAGGAATAAATTGCCTATATTACATTAAAAAATGATAAGCTAGTAATAATATTGCAAGAGGAAATGGATGGCAAACTGATATCAAACTCATAGTTAGTATCTTCACCAAGGAGAACATTCTCAGTACGGCAGCATCCACCCCTTCTGGGAGTAGAACCCACAGCCTTCTGCATCAAAAGCAAGTACACAACCTGTTGTGCTATAGTATTAACTAGGCAAAGCACTAAACTTCTATTCCCCTGCAGCTCTCAGCTCCTTGTAAAATCTACTCAATACTCAACTGCATCTCAACTTCGCAGCTCAAGAAAACTGGAAAAAGCCAAAATGTATTGGGGGGGGGGGTCAAAAGCCCAAAAAACAGGGACACATTAAACATTGCTTGTATAATCTTGGAAAGTTGCTAGAATAAAATGTTGTGTTGCCACCATATATTTTACTGCCAAGGTCCCTGAGCAAAACAGTCAGAGTAACATACCACTACACCACATCAGCTGCTTTGTAAAAGAGAGGAAGACTGAAACTTAAATGGCTATCATTTAGTGAATTCAGTTCTCACCATAGCTGTCAACCTCTTAGTACAAAACACCTGGACAAACCCAGTAATGAGGGAATACAGCCCTCAAACATATTCAGTGAATTCAGTTCTTGACATAGCTGTCAACCTTAGCACAAAAACCTGGATGAAGCCAATAATGGGGGAATACAGTCCCAAAAATAGGGACAAATTTAAAATATTCATCTTATAAACTTAGAAAATTGCTAGAAAAAAAGGTTGTGCTACTATGTATTCTGAAGAACATGAAGTTTGAAATTCAAATGCCAGTCAATTTTACTGCGGACAGAACAAAAACAATTTTCAGCAGAGATGCAGGGATTAATACTGCAGACACGTCTTTTTAAAATGGCAGGGCACCAGAGCAAATCCACACAAACACAGGGAGGAGATGCAGACAGAAGCCACCCCAACCAAGAATCAAACCAGAAAACCTATAGCTGTGAGGCAACAATACTACCACTGCACCATCAACTATCCAAGGAATTGAACATTCAGAAACCTGAAGTCTGAAATTCAAATGCCTGTCAATTTTACTGCAGACAGAACAAAAACAATTTTCAGCAGAGACGCAGGGATTAAAACTGCAGACACATCTTTGTAAAATGGCAGGGCACCAGAGCAAATCCACACAAACACAGGGAGGCGATACAGACTCCACACAGAAACCACCCCAACCAAAAAACCTGTAGTTATGAGGCAACAATACTACCACTGCACCATCAATTATGCAAGGAATCAAACATTCAGAAACCTGAAGTCTGAAATTCAAATGCCTGTCAATTTTACTGCGGACAGAACAAAAACAATTTTCAGCAGAGACGCAGGGATTAAAACTGCAGACACGTCTTTGTAAAATGGCAGGGCACCAGAGCAAATCCACACAAACACAGGGAGGAGATGCAGACTCCACACAGAAGCCACCTGAACCAAGAATCAAACCAGAAAACCTATAGCTGTGAGGCAACAATACTACCACTGCACCATCAATTATGCAAGGAATTAAACATTCAGAAACCTGAAGTCTGAAATTCAAATGCCTGTCAATTTTACTGCGGACAGAATAAAACCAATTTTCAGCAGAGATGCAGGGATTAATACTGCAGACACGTCTTTGTAAAATGGCAGGGCACCAGAGCAAATCCACACAAACACAGGGAGGAGATACAGACTCCACACAGAAGCCACCCCAACCAAGAATCAAACCAGAAAATCTATAGCTGTAAGGCAACAATACTACCACCGCACCATCAAATATGCAAGGAGTTAAACATTCAGAAACCCTTAAGTCTGAAATTCAAATGCCTGTCAATTATATTTAACATTTTTTAATCAGGACAGTCTGACTTGGAACAAAAAAACAATTTTCAGCAGAGGCCCAGGAAGAAATAATGCAGACATGTCTTTGTAACATGGGAGGACACAAAACCAAACCCACACAAACACAGGGAGAAGATACAGACCCCACAAAGAAGGAACCCCAGCCAAGAATCAAACCTGAGAACCTGCAGCTGTGAGGCAACAATGCTACTACTACACCATCAAAAATCAAGCATCGCAACATTTACAAACCACAGATATTATGAGGAACAGATCAGATCGAATATGAGGCAAACATCTGTAATTCTTTTGCAAATGGTGGTGGGTAGGAAACTCAAGCCTTTAACACCTGCATACAGGGTACAGGGTTCAAGCCTGAGGTATTCCCTACCACACCACCATGAGCACCTGGGGCTTTTTCACACACACACACACACACACACCCATTGTAAAGTAAAATGCACCATACACACACACTAAGCATTGTAAAGTAAAAAGCACCATACACACACACTAAGCATTGTAAAGTAAAAAGCACCATACACACACACTAAGCATTGTAAAGTAAAAAGCACCATACACACACACACTAAGCATTGTAAAGTAAAAAGCACCATACACACACTAAGCATTGTAAAGTAAAAAGCACCATACACACACAATCCAGTATAAACATAAAAGCACCATACACACACAATCCAGTATAAACATTGTAAAATAAAAGTAAAAAGCACCATACACTTACCTGAATATATCCAGCTAACGTACATCCTGCCCGCGCAATACTCCAAAGACCCACGAGATCCCAAAGCTCCTTCCTGACGACGAGGCTGTTGCAGTCCGGACGCGACCCATAATCCTAACGAGTCTGTGCACTTTAAAAGTGCACAGATGTCTCCTTGTGTCCCCCTATGGGGACTGCATAGACCGACAGTAGTCGGACTAATTTCAAAAAATAATTTTTTTTCTATTTTTTATTTTGAGGGGGCTGCAGTCCGGCAGCCCGATGCCACGAGCCGCCCCTGTGTTCGTTTACAATTGTGACAGTGCACATTTGAATGGAGAGCATTACCATTATTTAAAATGGTGATGTTCTTAAAAGGAAAGAAGGTGGCTGAAAATCATAGTAACAACACACAATACAATATGCATGTAACATATTAATTTAGTAACAACATACTATATGCATTAGATACCTTCTCAACACAGAACAACAAACACGCACTCACAGGCAAACCTCATATCTATTTAGTTACTTTGTACAGAGAGCACAGTATCAACAGCCAGCATCACAGTAAAAGTCATACTACAAATGTGATGTAGTTCATTTTTGAAAGTGTAATGTAACCATTGTGTTTCAAAAACTGGATATTGCCTGGGGGTAATAGAAATTTATAGGGTAGCCCTTTGCCAGTGAAAATATGTCTCCTAAGTTCAACTTTACATAAAGCGTGTTGTCACAGAACCAATTGTACATGACAGTATACAGTCAACTAGTTAACCAGTGTAGGATTCAAAACTCCTGCATATTTAGTTTCATGGTCTAGAAAATGCAGTTTTAGCTGCAAGTGCCACAGGGGAAGTCTGAATTTTATAGTGAGGGAATGCACTTAGGATGACCTCACTGTAGTGCGGAGAATGTTTGTGTAAAACGTGGGATAAGAGGATGGGGAGTCTTTTCCTAGATTAAATTCTCCCGAGTGGAAACTGATACAACACATCTGTTTAGGAAACTATTAGTATCTGACACTGAAGCCGCATACAAGTTCACTAGTGTAAGATTTGAACCACTTCCCTAACGGAATACACAATCTAGAGAGCACAGTATGAATTGCAAGTGCCATGGGAGAAGTATGAATTCACTAACATGAAAATGCACATTTGTAAGTATTACAGATTCACTGTTTGGAGCATCAGTTACTGTGAAACACATGTTCTGAGACAAGTGCGTGTCTGTGGACAGGCCAGTGTAACAGCACTGTTCTTGTTACATGTAATTACATACTTTTCTGAAACATCTGTCTACTGTTATTCATGTACATTGCATTACTGTCAGTAACATGTACCTGTCCCACATTAAGGTGTATCAATGCAATCGCAATTGTAAAACACTGGATTGTCAAGCAAGTATTCAAGACAGTTCATACCAGGAGGACTGCATGCAAGTAGTAGCCATTTATTATGTCAATGCCAGTTGCCTTGCCTCATACTTGCTGAATGTGCATTGACAAAACAAGCAGACACTTTCTAAATATGACAGTTAAATTCTGAATAACAGTGATGGATTATGTCTGAAAAGGTTACACATCATTGTAACATGGTTGCAAGTGTAACTGTTGGAGTGCAGACATACTGTACATTAACAGACTGGGGAATTATCTCACCACCCCACACATGAATTTATAAATCATTACATTTAGCAGCTTAATAATTATTAGACTAACTGTTTTAAAGTAATACCTTTACTCTGAATTCACTCTATGTTGCTATAGTGCTGTAGTGCAGCAGATTTAAGCACATTTGCATGAAGGGGAACATTGCTAGTGCAGCTAAAATTAAAATCTTCAGCTTTTGCCATGGGACATTAAATGCCATTCACAGTCCAACAACAGAGGATACAACACAGAGGGAAGAATATGACAATTTGCAGCATGATGTTTTGAAAGCACCATAGCCATCCACTTTTTCACAACATAAATGTAGAATTGTACACAGAATTTCATGACTTTGGAGGGTCGCCACACTAGGGATGGGTAACAACAACAGAATAAAGTTGTATAGCTAATTGGACCAAATCAAGTGTGCCAAAATGACACATGGTTGAAGTGGAGAGCTATGCATGGGGTGTAATTTTTTTTTTTGCAGGATATGCCCCCCACATTTTTTGGAGATAAAGGAATGTTGGGTACATGCTTAGGAATGAGAGGGTCAGGCATGTAGGGTATGTTAGATAGCAGGCTCAGATATACAGGACATATAAGACAGACACGAATGGTGATAGACATAAAATGTTGAGGGAAACTATGATTGGGTATAGGTAGGGAATGTCAGAGATGCATCCATATCCAGCATGAGAACACTGAGAATCTAGTTCTCATGATCAGAACTGTCATCATTTCATCATCTGTCAGTTGTCTGAGACAGTGTCAGACAAGTCATCATTTTGGCAATATGATGCAGGACCTTTTCAACCCTGCCAATTCAGGCATGAAGACCCCTCTTCATTATGCCCTCTGCCAGCTGTGTCAGCTCCTGTCGGGTGATAAAATTGCCATCTCTGCTACTACTGCTCCTGCCCTGCAGGGTACCACTGCACCAGCAGCCAAGGCAGAACTACCAGATGATGGTGTAGCAGATAGGCAGGAGTTGTGGAAACATTGACAGGTTTTGAGCCAGATGTGCTGGGTGTCTGTGTTGCCTGTGGTGGTGCAAGTGCAGTCACCTATGGAGGCATGAAGGGATGAACCACAGTGGTCAGTCTAGCTCCTCGTGCTGATGGTGATTTTTTTGCATCAGCAATGCATTAAAATTAAAAAAAAAATACACAAATAACTAAAAAAGACAAGAAAAATACAAAGTCATGGGGGAGACAAGAGATAATTAGATGAACGGCATGTCACATTACTTTTTATTGGAATATATAAACAAGTATGAAAATAACTGTACATCTTTAACACACTCATTTGTGATGGGAAGACATTAATGTGTCATAAAATCAATCAGTCACACTGACTTTTAGAGTTAAGAACTGCATTTTCAAACATTAAATTGTTAATGTCATGCAGTATTGTGTTTAATATTTTATAAATAATACCTTTTAAAAACAATTTCTAACATCTGCTTTTGGGTATTGAACCCACACTATTAAGCTGATGTACTCATTGCCTAATGTAATAACCTAGAAATATTGGAGCAGGATTATATACAGTGACAGCCTGAAAATACTTCTCTACCTTGCATTGAGATCTAATGCAGATTACCCTGTGCCTCCCTTAATCAAGTTAGTCCCTCTTGATGTGCCTCATGGTTTTCTGCTATCTCTGGTTCATGCTTCATGGACTCATGGTGACTTCCCATACTCTGGAACAAACTACCTATCTATATCAAACAAAGCTCCTCATTAGCACTCTTCAAGAAAAATCTTGATGATGGGATGGAAAATTGGAAATTCACCCTGGGGATTACCTCTGTGGCTCTGCTCGACAGGGGCACAAAAAAAATAATTTTCTTGGGTGCCAAAAGCCAGGGTACCTTTTTGGCTAGGCTTATATAGGCCCTAGGGCCAATAGCCTTGTACCTACTTATGAACCTATGAACCCATTATGCTAGCTGCTCTTGTGGGCCATTATAAGCATAGTCAGTTTCTCAAAATAGTGAAAATCAAACCTTGTACCTTGTGTTTGTGAGGTAAATGCCTTAACCATTATGTTAACTCCAACCCTGTACAACTGCAGCTTTGCAGTAGAGAAAAGAAAAAAAAAAGATATATTAAAGCATAATGAATAACTGCATTGTCTGGCTAATTAATGACATATTATAGACAGGCAATAGATTAATGTACTTATACTAATAAGGGGTGTTTGCAGTCTTATATTCATACTTCCATCAGCTCAGTAGGTCCTGCTTGCACCTCTTCATATCACTCTAGTGTCGACATTGTTCCCCAGTGTGTGGGATGCCAGCCGCACAGGAGACAGCCTCGGCCCAGCTATTCAAAGCCTTAGCCATATACTGAGACTAAGTATATTTCCCCTGCAGTAGCCTCTGGCTGTAGCACTTCACAAAGAGTGCCACAAAAATCCTGGATTCCTCAACACCCCACCTTTGTACTCTAAATGGAGGACCATCACTATCATTGCTAGCTATGTCTGTAACGGTCAAGCTAGAAATATGGTTCCGAATTTGTGCCGAATCAGATATCATATGTAACAGCTTGTGTGCAAAAGCACACAGCCTTGCCAGCTGCATTTGCACAATTGAAAGCACAGCAATAGCTTGCCAGACACATTCGAACTAAGATCATCAAAAAGCACAGAAAGTGTGAAATATGGCAGTAAGATTTGGCCATGTGTGATGCTCAAACTATTGACACAAGTTTCAATGTTAATCAATGAAATGCTTTCTGGTGTTTATTATAATCATGGCTGGTTGGAGGAAAGTTGAGTTGTTTGACTTTTGACATATGGGCTGTTGGGACTTACCTACTAGTAACTGAGTTGTGCAATCTGCAGGACCAATCTTAGGCCATTTGGCCCAATTTGGCCCAATAGGGCCTTCCTCCATCTTGGGAACCTGCACTAGGCTATGACAGGGTCATTATGCTTGACATGACCCAGAGATTTGCCTAACAGACACTGCAGCAAAGCACAAGGGATTTCCTTCTCTAGTCTTGCTGTCATAGTTCTTACAAGTTCAGTATTAGTAACTGCCACTTCACACCTCTTGTATGGTTTACACTGTTAGATACTCACTCTTCCATAGTAGTCAGTTATTGTGGCTGAATGTTTAAAGGGTTTTCAACCCAAAACTGGTTCCATTAGCCATCTGGTTGGTCCGCCACTCTACTTACTATATCTGAAGATAAGACCATGCTTATTTTGAAGACTGATAGGAAAGTACTGTTTTATTTTGCTTCTCTTTCTCATATTAGGTTAATGAATGATTGTTAATGAATAAAGTTACAAGAAAAAAAGTGTAATAGTCAGTCTCAGACAGCATGAAAAGAATAACAAGCCTAAAAATACAGATACTGTGATGTGAGGAAACTTCTGATCAATAAGACTTGTGACATATTGTTTCCAATTCAACTGTGTGTCAAAGAACTGCTTGGTGCAATCAGAAATAAGAGCAAAATAATCACTGTGAGGTGAAATATGTAGGTGTATGTGCTGAGTGGTGGGAAGCAGAGGAGAGCAGAAAAAATGGTTAACTTTGCTAAATGTGTTAAAACAGTAGGAAAGTAGAAAAAACCCCAAGAAACAAGAGCAAGCACGCCAAAAAGTATAAGTCAGGCTTGTGTGTAGCACAAACAAACCCAATAATTCATTCAGTGGAATCGGTAGTAAAATAGGTATGAAATGTACCTCTACACTGTCATGACATCATATAGTATAAGATTCCAATGGTGAAAATAACATATAAAAAGTATTTGCAGCGTGCTCAATTGTTCAGCATGGGATATGAAGGCGAATAAGGCATAAATCAAAAGAGGAGAAGACAGAAAAAGAGACAGCCATGAAAAATATTAAATATTTAAAAAAAGTGTGAGGAGGAAAAGGGGAGGTGTACTGGTATTTCCTACCTAGGTTCAGGATATCCAGGTAGTAGTACAGACTTTGTCCGTGTTTACTGGTAAACCATGGTGTTCCCATCTGATGACCCACCATATAGACAGAGATCCTCAGTGGCCCAAAAGACAGGCTCCTTTCAATGTGCCTGAGTGAGTTAAGTAAACCTTGAGAGGAATAACATGACATGTTGGAAGGGGGGGGCGTAATCCAAAATCCTGAAATTTACGTTTGCTTTAACATGTGCTATGCCAAAACACAAACTAATAAATGAACATATTGTTATACTTTAATACACAGCAATAGCTTACATTTCTGATACCTAAAAGCACAAGTGGAGTGAGACATGCAGTGGTAGATAAGGGGTCTTAATAAAAATTATCCATGTTGGGCCCTGCAATTGCTAAAGCCAGCCCTGGCAATCTGGGAATCAAACCCATAAGCAAAACAAGGATAACATGTTAAATGTTGCTTATTAACTGACAGTGTCATAGGGGAGCGTACTGTTTAGCATGATAAGTAGAGGTTTACTAATTTAGGAATGAATGGAGATATACTTCATTCTGTGAATTTACTTGGTCATGGGACTGCATTCATATGCAAAAAGCAGCATTTATGTCTGTAAATACATTTCAGATGTATGCAGTTGCATAACCTGAGTAATACATGATGGATTATGTAACATGCATATTTTGCAAGACATACTGTCATATGCACATACTTCTGATATGTGATAAGTCATAATATTTATAACAAAGATATTGTGCACATCATATCTATGCATGTACATTCTACATTAAATATCATCACTGTCATAATTAACATAATTTATACACATTATATTGGGCTTCTATAGCAACCAGTAATGATGCATTATTGCAATAAACATAATTATGATACTCACATTTATTGCTACATTCCTAATAAAAATGTTATTTCAAGTGGCATTTTGACCCTTTCTGTAAAATTATCAGTAAACTGGGCTGAAACCCCACTTCAACTGTTCTATTTGTTTAACCTTACTGCACTTACACTTTGTGCCACTGAGAAAGTTACCTGATTGTTGCATTTTATTCACTGACTACAATCCAGAGTGCTGACCAACATATACTGGCATCAGGATCATTTTTCTTATAGACGGCAGCCCAAGTTACATTTTTCAATTTTTCCTTAGGAAGTGAACCATGTTTGTGTGCTGCTGAGTAGAGTGCAAATGCAAAAGGCATTATAAAAATAGGAAATTTTGAAAGGAAAATTAAATCACTCAAAGGGTATATCTAGCAATGTGAAAAGCAAGAAGTGCATCGGTGTGCCACATTCATCTTTTTCACATCTCCTTGTCATATCAGAACTTTAATTTTTGGCACATATTATCAGGACTTTAGGTAATGCCAAATAATTGGAAAGGGTATGGACAACAGCTCACATGTTGTTAGCAATACTGAAAATAGTTGAGCTGCAAGCAACAACACAATAGCATAACAAAATGTGTGTCAGTGTGCATTCAGACTCCCCCCTGTAAAATTATTGTTTAACTGAATTTGAACCCTGTATCATCTGTCTTCTTTATCTAAACACAATTCACCCACACCTTTTGCCACAGTGATTGTTAGCTGACAGGTGAAATTTATTGCCCAGTTACTGCACTACAGAAGCTGGCAAAAAATATTTTTTTCACTTTTTTTCCTCAGGAAATGAACTGCATTTTGCTGCTAAGGGCTGCTACCAGTCAAGAGTATGTAGTGCCAAATGTTGTGCAAACAATGAAGATAAAAGAAAAAATACTTAAACAAATGAAACATTATGAAACAAGTAGTTAAAATGCATAGATCTGATGTTTCTTCAAGTTTGCTGTCCTACAACATGAGCATATGTCCCTTAAACACTAGCATGTGCACAAAAACATCACTCTCTATCTGGATTTGAACCCCGTAACACCAGGACATTCACAACACACATTTAAGAATATTATCAGTATTTATCACAGATACATGCATATACTGTGAAGGGAAAAAAGTAGGTTACACATACTAAAGATGCAACATAATGTTAGTTGGCATTACAGGTGCAACAGAACCAAGTTCTGAAAGTTTTCTTGTGCAAGTTACAGTTAGATGTGGCTGTGATACTGGCAGAAGTTAAGCTAATCTTTTCACACATAATTTATAATAAAAATTAGCAACATTGCAACTCTTTTCTTCTGTTTATTTTCTGGGCATTGCTCCTTTATCTATGATTCTCTAACAAGACTATGTGATTTGTCTTGCTGTTGATATCTGTTTCAATGGGTACTGTACTTCCTTAGAATTGCAGACGAATTTTACTTAGAGGTGCAAATTGTGGTCATAAAATTTCATAAAAATATTAGGAATGCTGCTTTCCTAAGTCAATGTGCTTGCAGGCTTTCTTGTAAGTCTCTTCTCCCTGACACATCCTCTATAAGTGTTCATCAAAGAGGACTGACTGTGAAACCCTGCCTGTTCCTGCAGTCAGACTATTCATTCACACTTAAAAGCCTTTAGAAGATAACACTTCTCAATAATCATCCTTGCACTGCTAGGGTATGTGCATGCAATCATGTAGGTCCTTACACCATGTTTACCTGCCCTGTACTTAGTTAATGGCAATGGGTTCACACCTCATTTGAATACTCATAGTGTTGAAAGGATTACTCTGCACTATATAAAGGTGATAGTATAGGTAAGGAACATGTACCCTAGTGGGGAGAGGCTGCTTGAATCCAGAGTGTTCAGTACTGCTATTTGCTTTTAAAAAAACTTGTTTCTAGTTTAATAGCTGACTTGCTGCAAAGGTATGTTACTGTTTTTTTAATATTTATGTATTTTAACCTTACTGAAGGACAGCATTTCACAATACACCTACTGGTTCATATTCTTTATTTTTTCTCATTAGCTGTTGGCGTGTATATCAGTTGCTTCTTGATCATTAAATTTTTTTCTAAAGAATGTTAACTGATTTTTAATGGGAAGCTTAAACTGGGAAGCTTACCAGTTAGCGCAGAAGAGTGTTGTATTACTTATTAGCAAGTTTAGAATTGTTTTTGCATTATTAGCACACAAAATTGTGTTACGCCTGTGCTGTACATGTGGCTGCTATAACAGAATTACAGAAATGTTTGTGCTGTTAACAATTTTTTTAATTCATTTCTTTGTTTGCCACTGGTTGGGGTATGTGGGAGAGGGAGATCTGTATTAAGTTGTGTGTACTCATCTGAAACCTTACTTTTTCATCCATTTTGTATATGATGAATGGATATATTCATAGATATTTGCTTTGTTAACAACCATTTTTGTGTTATTTATTTTTTTTTCCTTTTATGCTTCCTCTCATATAGGGCTATGGTGCCCAAGACATCTGCAACCCAGGAACTGACATAAAGTGATACTGAGAATGAAGTGATCATTCAGGCATTATGCCACCACTGATCATTTCCCTTAGAAAGAGACAGAGGTGACGAGTCCTCCCATGACCACATCTGGGAGCAGATGGTCAATGATGTGAATGCTCTTGGAGGTCATAGATGTACATATTCAAAAAAAGACATAGGACCAGTGTTATGATCACACAGGTCAGACATAGGCCAACTGCAATTGCTGAGGAATGTATGGCTATGGTGGGTGGTCCTGCTTCTGAAACAGAAGAGTCCCTGTGCACTGTCAGAGACCCCAGCAGCTCAGCACAGGATTCACACAGAATTGTTGATGTTGAGGCTGATATGGAAGACAACCCAAGTGTTGATACTGCAGAAATGTCAGATATGCAATATAATTAAATAATTCTTATATGTAGACAGAGTTGGTTCTCTTTTTGCATGACCTTCTGCACATGATAAGCACACCTTGTGTGTTCTTACATAAGACTGAGGTGTGTGTGTAACTGAAAGTTGTTTTCATTGTATTTAACATATTATTTAATATAGCATGTTTGACTTTTTTATTCTATTTTTCTCTTTGTTGTTGATTACTTATTATCATAGGTGATCCTGCAAGTGGCACAGTGGAATCTTTACTACCTGATGTCAGAGTACCAGTGACCTCTGATGATGATAATGATGGTGGCAATGAAGAGGCACAGTCTGGGGGATCAGAGGATCAATATGTCACTGAGATTGTGCCTCTAACATCTCCTGCCCTGTTTTGGACACAGCCAGTATATCTACACATAGTTATGACACAGAGACCTCTGACATAGGACAGGTTGAGGGTGAAAATAATTGATCAGGTAGTGTGGGAACTCCAGTTGCAGAATGGGTTGATTCTATCCAGAGTCACTGTGAGGATGAGGTGTTACACAGGCAGGTTGGTAGCAGTGCTCAGAGGTGGCCTGCTGTTCACCCTCCTGATGTTGATGTGTCAGTACATGTCACATGACATATGCGTAAGGCAGTCAAGGAGGCACCATCATATTTCAGCAGCGCTTCAGAAGAGATAGTGAGAGTACAAAACATTATACATTCTGATGTGCAGGACTGCCTGAACCATGTGGGTGACTCCTTGGACAAGATGAATGTCACACTGGATTAGGCAGTGTTTCTAATAGATTGTCTACTGGAGAAGGGTCAGCATCCATGTGGCTGGAGAGCCACTATATCATCTGGTGTTAGCCAATGTGGCTGTATCAGATCCTACTCTTAAAGTGACACTACTTCCACTTCTCCATCAGTGATTGCAGTGTGCACATCCAAATGTGGTAGGCCATGTGGCCATGGTCTAATACACAGCTGTAATGAGAGATCATCCAGCAGACATCATGCACATTCAGATAACACCACAAATTCTAGCCAGGGCCATGGAGCTAGCAGAGCATCAACTGACAGAGGTAGTTCTCATGCCCGGGGGCAATTATGCTGAACTTAGTAGTTTACCAAGCGTGACTCACACCTGTCCAAGATGCCAGGACATAGTGCTAGCAGAGTGCTCAATTATGTTCATGCAGACACACAACCACATTCAACAAATACTTTCCCATAACACTACACACGCACACACACACACACACACACACACACACACACACACACACACACACACACACACACACACACACATCACTTATGTAAGCAGTACTGTTGACTGCTAACATATCTTGCTACTGGTCCTGAAAAATGGATACTTAAGAAATAACATTTTGTTTTACCTACACACACACACACACACACACACACACACACACACACACACACACACACACACACACACTTACTACTTTGGTGTCAGGCTTGTCCTCCTATGCCCCCAGTCATGCAACTGATGACTTTGCACAGTTATTTGTGATTTCAGGTTGCATATATGTCTGATGCATAAAGTATATAGCTAATGTTTGCTTACTCAGAAGGTTCCTTTAATGTAAACATATAGCATAAAAATGTTTTTATTCAATACTATGAATCAGTTGTGAATGACTGCTTACGCAATTGTTCACTCTTTCTGCATCTCTGTTAGTATTTTTACTGATGCAGTCAAAGTAGCTATTTAAGTATTGCTTATTGGTGTACTTGAGCAAATTATGCTATCATTCACCTGCTCACTGGTTGACACACAGTGGGCAACTGAAATGCCTGATGTACAGCACTGGGAAAAATACATAACTACATATTGCAAACATTAGTCATACACTATTACCAACATTACTGTGCACCTCTCGTATCAATCAACAGAAACAACACCAGAATATCAATAACCAAATGGTCAACTACCGTCAGCTATGTTTATATAAGCTAGCGAGAGAAGCATGGCTCAGACTAAAATAACACTTCAAATTACTTTAATAGTAATGAACATATGTAAATAAAAACGAACAACTGAGTTAAGCGCTTTCATCTGCTGCAATGCAGACTTCATCAGAACAGTTACAATGTATCAGTACACTCCATTTAAAAAGTATTTGGCGCCAAAATGCATTTCACTATTTAAAGTACAAGTGCCTACATTGTTCTTATATAAACCCTTTTAAAAAATTAATAGCCTTCGCTCAATATGTTTCAATACATAAATAATTAACAATGTTTGATAAATATAATACATCTAAATGATCTAAATTCATAAATAAGCATATAATAAAACTATTAGTAAAAACTGCTTAAACATTCTACCATAATCAATACATACTAAATAAGAACAGACTGTTGAAAACTAATAATGCAACTTACTAGAAGCACTTCAGTTCACCACACCTCTCTTAAAACATAAATTTGTTGTTTATTACATAAAAAACGAACAAAGCACGTAATACACTAAGCGCTTTCACCCAGTAACAAACCGGGTTTCTTCAGAGTGAGTTTTCATAAGGAGCAGCTATCATTAAATACTCTTGGTTAATTGATTAAGATGCATTCAATAGACAATCAGTGTAATTAATTAGTTACAAAGCCATAGCAACTTAAGTAAAGAACTTTTTTTCTTTTTTTCTCTTGTTTTGTTTACCTCACAAGCTTAATGGAATGAAATTAATACCTGACTTTTGGTATAAATATATATATGAACATAACAATTTTACACAACTAGTAGTCTCTTTACAACATAAAACAGGAAAAAAGAAGAAGAAGAATTTTAAGCAGTGTAAATATGCAATAATCAACATATGCTGTCATAAAATATATCTACTTCTTCATTAGTAAACTGTTAAGAAGACTTTTATAAGAACAAGTATTTATAAACAAGCATAAAAAAGCTTTTATCAAATACATCCAAGACAAATGGCATAGCATAATGTAAATAGGTCTTATATTTTTATCGTATAGTTTATTAAAATCTTTTATAAAAAATTAATCAATTATATTTAAAAAATAAATAATTAAATAATTAATGAATAGTTATAAATATTAATAAATATATTTAAATATCTAAATACAATCCCATGAATCTTAATGCATTAATTAAAAAGCATATAAAAATAAGTTAAACTTTAAATATTATTAGATTTCATTTTCAAAAAACTACTTATTGAAATGCAGTCAGATGCCTGGTTTTGTGCATCTAACCTAACTGCCAGAGACATTCCTTCATTTCTAACAAATTATTTATAGCCTTCATTATTTATAGTTTCAGGGACCCTATCTATAACAAAAATAGAAATTTTTGAGTTTGGACACCTAATTACTATGTACATATAGGGCATTTGTTGTTTTCTTGTTTTTGATGTCCCTGTTGTGTTCATTAATTCGCTCTCTTAGTTTTCTTATAGTCTTTCCTATGTAAAATGCCTCACAGGATAAACAAGATCCGAAATAAATAACTTGTTTAGTATTGCAATTCACAAAACCCGGGCATCTAATGACCCTATTGTATCCTGTTGTTGCCACATATGGGCAACAACAGGATACAATAGGGTCATTAGATGCCCGGGTTTTGTGAATTGCAATACTAAACAAGTTATTTATTTTGCATCTTGTTTATCCTGTGAGGCATTTTACATAGGAAAGACTATAAGAAAACTAAGAGAGCGAATTAATGAACACAACAGGGACATCAAAAACAAGAAAACAACAAATGCCCTATATGTACATAGTACTAGGTGTCCAAACTTCAAAAAATTTCTATTTTTTGTTATAGATAGGGTCCCTGAAACTATAAATAATGAAGGCGACATAAATAATTTGTTAGAAATGAAGGAATGTCTCTGGCAGTTTAGGTTAGATGCACACAAAAAACCAGGCATCAACGACTGCATTTCAATAAGTAGTTTTTTGAAAATGAAATCTAATAATATTTAAAGTTTAACTTATTTTTATATGCTTTTTAATTAATGCATTGAGATTAATGGGATTGTATTTAGATATTTAAATATATTTATTAATATTTATAACTATTTATTAATTATTTAATTATTTATTTTTTAAATATAATTAATTAATTTTTTATAAAAGATTTTAATAAACTATATGATAAAAATATAAGACCTATTTACATTATGCTATGCCATTTGTCTTGGATGTATTTGATAAAAGCTTTTTTATGCTTGTTTATAAATACTTGTTCTTATAAAAGTCTTCTTAACAGTTTACTAATGAAGAAGTAGATATATTTTATGACAGCATATGTTGATTATTGCATATTTACACTGCTTAAAATTCTTCTTCTTCTTCTTTTTTCTGTTTTATGTTGTAAAGAGACTACCAGTTGTGTAAAATTGTTATGTTCATATATATATTTATACCAAAAGTCAGGTATTAATTTCATTTCATTAAGCTTGTGAGGTAAACAAAACAAGAGAAAAAAAGAAAAAAAGTTCTTTACTTAAGTTGCTATGGCTTTGTAACTAATTAATTACACTGATTGTCTATTGAATGCATCTTAATCAATTAACCAAGAGTATTTAATGATAGCTGCTCCTTATGAAAACTCACTCTGAAGAAACCCGGTTTGTTACTGGGTGAAAGCGCTTAGTGTATTACGTGCTTTGTTCGTTTTTTATGTAATAAACAACAAATTTATGTTTTAAGAGAGGTGTGGTGAACTGAAGTGCTTCTAGTAAGTTACATACTAAATAAGAATTAATAAAACATAAAACAAATTATTAAAAATGAATTTTAACAATCATATACTATTGCAGTTTGTACTATATTATCCACAAATATTTGCAGGTTCCTTTAATGTAAACATATAGCAACAGTGGGCAACTGAAATCTGCGATGTACAGCACTGGGAAAATACATAACTACATACTATTACCAACATTACTGTGCACCTCTAAGTTAGCAATCAACAGAAACAACACCAGAATATCAATAACCAAATGGTCAACTACCGTCAGCTATGTTTATATAAGCTTTTCACTATTTAAAGTACAAGTGAATATGTTTCAATACATAAATAATTAACAATGTTTGATAAATATAATACATCTAAATGATCTAAATTAAACATTCTACCATAATCAATACATACTAAATAAGAATTAATGAAACATAAAACAAATTATTAAAAATGAATTTTAACAATCATATACTATTGCAGTTTGTACTATATTATCCACAAATATTTACATAAACTGTGGTGTATGTATATAATTATTTCAGCTCCAGAAATGGTTTTATAGATATATAATCATTTAACCCGGGTTCCCTGGTTGCATCAGTATGAATTTGCCAAACTGTCAGAAAAGAACCATTACATGCAGGCATAAGTTTTAATATTTGTATGTACTTAGGCTCTTAGGTTTTCACTTAAGTAGTCAGTGTGTGTGTGTATGCTATTATTTGCCTCTTAAACAGAGCCACGACATATTATGTACATGTATGTCTGCCATCAGCAGCAGCTGCACTTGGTGTTTCTCCCTCAGACTCAATCTCTGTATCTGCCAGAGCTGCTGGCCCTACCTGTGGTTTTGGAAACTGTGGTCTTGTCCTAATTGCCCTTATTGAAGCTATTTCCTGAGAATGATATTATGCATCATGCAGCAAACTGTGAGTATTTTGGCAAAAGTTGTTGTGTCATACTGCAGGGTACTTCTTAATGTCTCTAGACACTGGAACCTTGATTTGAGCAAGCCAAATACATGTTCTAGGATATTCCTAGCTTGAGCATGGAGATCATTGTATCCTTGCTTGGTGGGATTGTACAAGCTTCTCATTGGTGTTATGAGCCAAGGTTGCAGTGTAAAACCTGCAACCTCCACTAAATGCCCTTGTGAAAAGTCACCCATAGCAAACCATGTGCACAGCTCACAGATGTGCCATATGCCATGGAAACTGTCAGGGTTACCTGCACAGATATTGCAGATAATTTCTTGGGCAGTACAGAAAACCTGACAGTTTACAGAGTGGTGTCATTCCCTGTTAATGTACCTCCTTCCTTCTTCACTGGATGGGGCTTATACGTCTATGTATGTGCAAACTATGGTTCCCAAACTTCATGGAAGTGCACTATTGCATACAATCTCTGCATAGTTCTTGCTCTCTCCTCTGGGGTGCATGAAAAACAGATATATTCCCTTGCATGTTGTAGCATTGCATTTAGAAACTGATATAATATTCTGAGAGTTGAGGCCTGTGACATGTCCAGTATATCCCCTGTGGGTCTCTGGAAAGTACCTCTAGCTAGTCTACATAAAAGTACACCTTTGTTTTGTATTGGGATGGGGTCTCTATGATTTCCCTAGCACCACAGGTGAGGGGATAGAGGTTGAAAATTTCTTCCAGTGTTTCCCTGTCCACCTGGTATCACTCTACAGTTTCTGTGTAATGCAATCCATGACAAGTCAGATGGGTGCTAAATACCCTTCCTGTTCCTGGCTGAGGTCTGGCAGCAGCAGCAGCAGCCATAACATCTTGAGTTAAAGACTGTTACGTATACAGGTTAATGATGGCAGCAAAAACCCCTAGCATTTTTTTTCTAAGTGCAATCATGTCTGTAATCCAAATAATTTTGGAATTCCGGACAAATGACTACACTGAATGTACATGATTGCATTGTAAGTTCCTGAATAGCTCTGTCATATTGGATTGGTTAATTATCATGTAATTCAACTACTTATGCTTTCATTAGCATATTATGTTGTTTAACCTTGTTTTGTGGTCTTACACTAAGTGTAGAGGTGTTTAATGTATGACAAATTGTACTCTATCATGTGTGTAGTGAGACATGCAGTGTACATGATAGTCGCACTTAGTGTAGTTACTCATAAATCCAGTCAATTGCCCTGCAACCTTTCCTCCGTTTCTGTCCATCCACCAAACCACTTATGCTGTCCTCAGCTTTCTCTCTTTTTGATAAGCTACATGATTCCACTGATACAAATTTTCTGCATAAAACATGGAAATTTCTGTAACTTTTATTTAATCTTTATTAAAATGAAACAGATGATCTACTGTTAGGACTCCTTGTTCACAATCTGTATATAGAATATTGCATTCTCCAAAACTTGACGTTTTTAGCCCTTCCCACTTTGTACATTTTTTGGTAAAAGATTAGTGCTCCTGCTGTCTCTTAGAATTAGATTTATATTTCTCCCTTCTTATACATAAAGCATTTTGAAGGCTGTGATGAGCCACCACTGGACCAGTAATCAAGGAGCTTCAATGCTCACCCCTGGCACCAATGGGGGACATACACTGGGACGATGACAGGTATACACACATAGTATTTCCAGATGCAGCTCTCTGCATCAAGTGCAATTTCCCTTAAGAGCAAACAGAGACCACAGTCAGTCTGGGGCTGGTTTATCACTCTTTCTCCAGACCCCCAGTAAGACTCCCCACTGACTCAGCTATAGAGTTGAGATCACAACTGAGTGGCCAAGCCAAGACCTCCAGTACCCTCTCTGTCCAACCAGTGCTTTGTGTTCTTGACACACACACACACACACACACACACACACACACACACACACACACACACACACACACACACACACACACACACTCTCTTGGGAAAGGCTGGCACAGGCTTACTAGCTATGCTCCCTTTTGCCCAAACTATAAGGTTATCACTGCCACCAGCCAACTCCTTATCAGCTACTTTAAGGCTCAAAAAAATATAAACACAAAACTAAACTAGTAAACAAGTCGTCTTTTTAGACTTTTAAGCTTTAACACACTGCTCAAACTACAGGTCTCATTTATACCTGGTAGATTATATGCATTAAGTCTAATCTGCCAGAATAGTTCCAGCTCTTCGAGTTGCAATGGTGCAGGACCACCTCTAACATCGAGCTCTGGCTGGTCTATAAAAGTCTAAAAAGATGAATTTAGGAAAATATATTAATATAGAATGTCAGGATATTCTAATTAATTATTATTCATTTTTATATACATCTGGTTTTAACATGAATTAGATATAAACATATTTTAGATAGGAGAAGCTGTAAAGTGAATTGCTGATATATGTTTGATTTATTTATATTGAATGTTCACACTGAAATCTACTCTAGTATGGTTTTACTTATAAATAAGAAATGTTCTATACACAAAAAAGACACATATCGATATATGTTATTTAGTATATATAAATAATATATATAGATATATAGTTTTTCTTATATCTACTATTTTTATATCAACTATTATTATAACTATTAGTATTATTAGAATTTCTTTTTATTTTTAGATTTATTACTACCACTATTTGGTTGTGAATGCTGTTTAGTATTTTTGCATAAGCATTTTACTATTTTCAGCGGATGGCTCTGTAATTAGAGAAGTTGGTTGCCTCTGTAAATTAATTGATTAATCAACTAATTAACCCAGAGCAAAATGTATATATACTCACAATGTGATTACTTTTGTTGTCTGAAGAAGTTTGCTGACAGAGCAAACGAAAAGCGCTTAATCTTATTAAATCTTTTTGGCTTTTACTGGTCTGCATTGGTTTTGCTGCTACCCGACTTGTTTACTACTTTAAGGCCCTTAACAAAGGGTGCCCAATCTTACTGTGTAATATTAATATTAATACAAATGGTTGTTTGACCAAGAGCAAAGCTATTAAGAGTGGCCCATATAGTGTCACCAAATAAATATGGAAGTATTCTCAAAACTTAAATATCACTAGATAGATCAGCCACAATGAAAGATTTAAATATATTTAATAATAAATAATAAAAGAACAAGAAAATATTCTGTATATATCCACGTGACACCAGAGTTCAAAATTACAGGAAATATTTAAAACAACATTGCAGGACAGTATCTAATAAATAAAGAAAATATGTAAACTAAGTTTTGCTATATTCTGACTGTATCCAAGAGAATTATACTGTTCCCTAGAAACTTACTTACAGGGCAAGGCAAATGTGGTGAATGGTTTGTGTCAGGTCAAATACAGATTACAGAATGCCCTGTCTCTCTAAGAAACTTTTTAAATTAATATCTCAAATATTACTGCTGGGGCAGCTTGCAGAATGACATCATTTCTTGTTATCCGAGTCTGTCCCAGGTGAAACCTCCACTGCTGGAAGCTACCAGTATTTAGCATCTACCTGTAAAAATACATAGACCTCAGATCTTTGGCAAATGCTGGAAGTCATCAAACAATTGCATTCCTTCATACTTTTAGAGGTAGTAATTAGTTCACTCTGAAGACAATACAGAAAGCTGTAAAAAATGTCCACAGAGGCAAGGGCTCACCCAAAAGATGCTTTATTCCAACAAAAAATTCACAACCTTCACCACAGCTGACCTAGGTTTCGTCTGTATGACTTCATCAGTGAGTGTGGTGAAAAAGCGGCTCACCACAGGACACACTGACGAGCATACCAACGCATGAGCTCTTACAATACAGAAAGCTCCCTAGTACAGACATTATGTCTCTTGCCTAGCCTATACAGTAATTTAATTTCAGCTATTTTTCTGAAGTTAACCTCCTGTATTCCAGTTTCCACTGTTAAAAATATGTACATTTAAACAGTTACAATAGTGCATGTACATTTCTGTTCTTTTCCAGCAGGGCACACTGTGGTTACATTTTAAACAGCACTTTGCAAAAACCATTTTAACATATACTTCAGTACCAGTAGTCTGATGTACACATGGCATACAGTTCTAATACATTTGTAACACAAGCATCTTACACATATTATTTTGATAGTCACCAATGCTGGAAAATTATTTACAAAATTCCAGATAGGTGTGCTGGCAGTATTCTCCTCTGTCACATAGGCTCTTAACTTCTGCACTTCTTTTTTTGAGTTATATTCCTTATATTAAGACTAATATGCTAATTTATATGTCTATTTGCTTGCTATTTGCTAAGTGTGCTTGTCCATAAACCATTTTCAGCCATAACCTAAGCCTAAAGCAATATATAAATGCAATAAGATATATCAGCTTAAAATTATTATAGTGACGAATAAATAAAGCAATTATTACTATACTATAAAATGCTGAAGGTGCCACAAATGTCCCCATTAGTAGACTGGTAAGCAGACTAGTAAGACTTATTAGGCATGTCTAAAGCTGCAGACCAAATACTATCAGACTTGTACAACCTAGTTGCCTATCTGGTATACTAACTAGTAGCCTATCTGGTTCAACTGCTTGTTCTGTATACTTTGCTTCCTGGTGTTTTAAATATGCATAAAACCATAATTTTGATCAGCAATACCTCAGCCCTTTAGTACATTTTCAGTGAGGTTTGTAGTATAGTATTATACTCTCACCAGTTAGCTGTTGTCACTTAAACATAACTTAAAAAAAAAAAGATTGTAGTCTTTGTTTTGTATATGCTTTGTATTTGTACATTGAACAGAGGACTTGCACATTATTATATTCAGCTGGTTATAAAATAAAAGCTTATAAATAAATGCTTAAAATAAATAAATAAAAACCCTTTTTTAGGGTAGTAGCCCTACTTGGATGTATAATAAATGTACAATTGCAAGACTGAAAATTAGTTGAGCATGCTTCCACCAGCATATTCAATGCAAGAAACATGTCTGCAATGGTGTAGTGATGAGTGGTACATCTAGGCATAGTGACTATAAGGATAGAGGAGGGGTCTCAATTAGAATACCATGACTAAGTGCAGGTAATCTAAGTATGAGCCATTTCCACCACCCCATATGTGCTTTATCTGCAAATGCATTTTTTCTTTATAGATAGCTGCATTTTAGGTTTTTTTGTCTTAGACATATTTTAGTTCCATAGTTCTGAGGTTACAGTATTCTTTGTTGTGCTTGTGGTGGAGTAAACTATGCACTTTACTACTCAAACATCACTTGTTTTTTCCCCAGTTTACCCAAGTATAAAACACTCAGAATCCACTTATCGTATTATAAATATACACTGGAACAATATTAAATCTAACTAAAAATGTCAGCAATTTTTTAAAATAATTCATAGGGAGTTAAAAAGCTTCAATATTCATGATAATAACTGATATTGTTTTTCCAGAATTTTTTAAACAATACTTTTCTTAGAAATAAGACTTTTAAACAGCTCTGCCTTGCAAGTGAAAAAAAAAACGTAAAGAAAGAACCACAGATCTACATACAAGAAAAATAGATGCACTTCTCAAATTACAATTTATGTCATAAAGCTGAGTTATGGAAAATGCTGGCCCAGTCTGACTCTGACAGATTACTTGTAAAGCCTCCTGTCCATTGTCAGTTGCATGGCTGCCATTTCTCCAAGGTTCTCTACTCAGATGACCAAATGAGGTCGAAGTTCCCTAACTTCTTTGATTAGGATAAGGACCTCTGCAATCTGAAAGGTCTGATGGGACTTCCAGTGTCTCATACATGCCTTTTTCAACACCAATAACAAGATTAAGATACAAGCTTTTAGGGTTATGGCTCCTAAATGTAATGACAGACCAAATTAGAACTGTGATTCTATGAATAGAAAGGGTTCTGATAGCAATGTGCTTCAATCTTTCTCCAGAAGAAACTTATATCAAGGCTGGTAAAGCAGAATACTATACTAGAGTGTCTTTGTGTCCAAATAAAACCCTGAATCTATTCTGTTCTAGAGCTTCCTCATAATTACTTCTATTTTCAAATTCATAACGAACTTGTGAACTAACTCCCTCTCTTGATTTGGCTTTTCTCCTGAATTTTTTCCCCTCCTTTCTTTCCACATTTCCCATTTTCCTTCTTTACTTATCTTACTTCTCTCCTGTCTTTTCATTGTCCTATAACTATTACTTCTCCCCCTTATACCCCTTTTTATTGTTTGTCATTTACCTGCTTCTTTTTCCCTTCCCTACCCCTTGCCATTATTAACTCATACCCACACACCTTTCTCATTTATCCTACATTCATGTTTTTCTATTGACTGATCTAACTAATGCACCATATTTTATACATGTTTCTTTCTTCTGCATTAAACTGCTTAATTCTCATATAGGTTCATAGGTTCATAGGTAGATACTAGGCTATTGGCCCTAGGGCGTATACAAGCCTAGCCAAAAATGTACCCTGGCTTTCGCCACCCAAGAAAATTATTTTCCTGTGCCCCTGTCAAGCAGAACCACAGAAGTGATCCCCGGGGTGAATTTCCTATTACCCATCCAATCATCAAGATTTTCCTTGAAGAGTGCTAATGAGGAGCTCTGCTTGACATAGATAGGTAGTCTGTTCCAGAGTATGGGAAGGCTCTGGGACAGGAATCTATCCCTCCAGCATGTTCTGTTTATTGTGGTGACAAGATTTAGGTCCCTAGAGCATGTAGCTTGGAGGGATTGGGATTTCTTTAAGTGGAGCATGTCCAACAGCTCTGGGTTTGACATAGCTTTGTATGTTAGCCAGAGATTGCCTCTGAGTAAGCGATATGTGACGGAGTAAAGCTGGAGTTTTTTGAGACGGTCTGCGTAAGGCATCTGTTTGAGGCCAGTAATCCTCTTTGTGAGGTATTTTTGCGGCCTTTCCAGTTGTTATAGATGTCTTGTGAGGTACATACCAAAAGGGGCGTTGTACTCTATAATGGGTCTAATGAGTGATGAGTAGAGGGGAACAATGACCTCTTTTTTTCTGGATGAGAAACCTTTTGTGATGAGGTGTGCCACGTAGAAGGATCTCCTGACCACTTTGGCGATGTGATTATCAAAGGAGAGACTACTGTCCACCTGTGTCCCAAGGTCTCTTATCACAATTTTGGTGTTAAGTAGACTACCACCTATGTGGTAGTTCATGGGTACAGAATGTTTACCAAAGGGGATGACAATGCACTTTTTAGCATTCAGCTTGAGACCATGTCTTTGACACCAGGCAATTGCCTCAGTGAGGCCCTTTTGTAGGATGTCCACATCATTAGGAGTTTCAAATATGGCTCCTAGTTTGCAGTTATCTGCGAATTTAGTTAGCCAAAGACCTTCTGTGTTAGCCTGTACTTCAGAGAAGTAGATACCAAACAGGAGAGGTCCCAGGACTGAACCCTGTGGTACTCCACTTGTCACTGGTCTGAAGTTTGATTTGGAGTCTGCTACTTTCACAGTGTGGGTTCTTTCAGTAAGCCAGTTGGCAACCCATCTTGTGACATAGGGATTTATACCTAGTTTAGTGAGTTTTTCTATAATTCCAGAGTGGGGGATGGTGTTGAACACCTTGGTGAGATTTAGATAGGCTGTGTGAACCACCTTACCCTCATCCATGGCCTTGGTGCCTACTTCAAAGAAGTCTATCAGGTTTAGGAGACATGATCTGCCTTTTACAAACCCAAACTGTGTGGGGTCCAGGGTTTAGGAGATCTCCAATGTCTTTGTTTATGAGCTCCATGATGATACATTCCATGGCCTTGCAGACGAGGTTCGTCAGGCTAATGGGGCGGTAGTTTCCAGGGTCTGTTGTTGCCCCCCCCCCTTTGTGGAGTGGGATAACTGTCGCGGTGCACCATTCAATGGGCACAAAGCCTGAGGTGAGGCTATGATTGAACATGGTACTTAGGTGGGGTGCCAGTTCATTCTGTAGTTCATGTAGAAGGCAGCCTGGGATGTTGTCAGGTCCCATGGATGCTGTGTTCTTGGCTTTGGAGAGTGAAGTTTTTACCTGTGCAGCCGTGATTACAGGAACTTTGCATTCTTCTGGTATAAAGATGGGCCCTTTAGGGGTGAGAGGGGTAAAGTTAGCACTGAACCTATCTGCCAGGATGTTGGCAATATCAGTTGGTTCTGTATATTTAGTGTCATTGTGCTGTAACTCAGAGCAGATCTGAGTGTTGCCATTGAGATTTTTAACAAAGCTATAGAATGCTTTGTGGTTGTCTTTAGAATCAGTGGCAATTTTGTTTTCATAACTAGCTTTGGAGGATTTTATGAGGGATCTCAGCTTCTTACTGAGGCTGACCAGGGAGTTCCTCCAATCGTGGGACTTTACACTTTTTTGCAACAGTTTCTTTCTTCTGTTGTAGAGTTTGTTTATGGCAGAAGACCACCAGATTGGCTTCCTTTTTTTGGAGGATAGCATCTTGGTTCTGTTAGGGATAGCACGATCCATGCACTCATGTAAGTGCTTATAAAGTGCATTTGTGTAGGATTCAGCAGTCATACCTCTATTGTCCATCTGCATGGGTGTCATAAAGTTTGCCACTTCTGTCTTAAGAAGCTTGAAGTTGGCTTTCGAGAAATTTTTTACGTTGTTTTCCTAATGGGGGGTGGGAGCGGGATGTGGATGTCTAGGGTGATTAGCTTGTGGTCGGATCTGACCAACGAGGAGCTGACCTCTGGTGTGGAACACCAGTCAACCATGTTGGTGATGATCAGATCTAGGATATTGCTGCCTCTGGTGGGGGTGTGGATAAGTTGATCCAAAGCGTTGGAATTGATGATTTCCAGAAAACGTTGATCAAAAGAGTTGGTACATGAGTAGTTTTCCCAGTTAATGGTAGGTAGTATTTACTCTGTACTATTTTCAAGTTTTATTGAGCTACATTACTATTACTATGTCTAACTTTCTATTGATACATTGTTTCATTCAGTTGTACTTTCACTCTGTGTAATTTTATACACTTTGTTGTACTTTTATGTATTTTACACATTTTTAATTTTATGTATTTTTGTTACATTGAGCTTTTCTCTCCAGGTGTCCACTGAAAATGTGCTAGTCTGGCCCAGTGGACTTTCCCAGTAAATAAATGCCAATAAATAAATACATAAAATAATAAATATTCATCAGAAAGGTCCCATGCCATATATTAGGTAGCTGTAGAGTTCTCTCAATGACCCAAGAAAGTTAACACCTATTTACAGGGACAGGAATCAGTCAGTATTAAACTCTATATCATTTCCCTGGGTGATATAAACTATCCAGTTATAGAATGTGTCAGAAGAGTAGCTGTCTCAACTACCACCCTATCTAAGTACTATGTATGTAAAAACCTGCCTACTCCTAATTGATACATTGGCAAACTTCACATACCCTTAAGTCCAGTTAATTCCACTGAATATATGGAAACATGTACCACCACACTATACAAGCATGTAAACAGCTGCATAGATACAGCTCTAACCTGAAGGAACAAGTCCAGGGCAAACCCCAGAAACAAACCCACATGGTGGAAACATAATATCAGCAAGCTTTGTAGCAAAATGAAAATAATTTTGACCAAATGTAAGAAGAGTAACTCCCAGAATGATAGTGGCCTCATCTTTGAAATAAGCAAACAACTCAGGAGCTTAATAAAATCTGCCAAAGCCAAGACCAAAGTTAAAATAGCCACTCAAGCCAAAAACAATCATAAGGCCTTTTTAATTATGTTTGTAATGTCAGAAGCACAATGCAGCAATGTATGTACTGATCTGTTTGTGAATGATGTTATCTACACTGAGGCTGGAGAAATAGCAAATCTACTGGCTAATAAATTAATTTCCAGACTTTACCCCCCTCTCTCCCCTCCATCTGTCCCACAAATTATACCTGAAACTTATTCACCTACAGCTGTCGCATAAGACCAAGTCCTGAAAGCACTATCAAAAGCTAAAAATACTACATGAATGGGTCTTGACAATATAGGTTTATAGGTTCATAGGTATTACTAGGCTACTGGCACAAGACCCGTTATAAGCCTAGCCAATAATACCCAGGCTATGACCATGTTATATCTTAATTCCCCAGATATGGGATGGGGTAGTATCAGGTAGTGGCTCTTTATGTGCTGGATCCTTGAGTCATACAGACTGCCTTTGTCCATAAGAGGCATGGGCAGTACCCTAGGAGTGAATTTACAGTTTTCCATCCATTTAATCAAATTCTGAATTCAGTTTTGAAGAGAGTGAGGGCTGGAATTTGTTTTATGAAGATGAGAATTTTTTCCATACATGAGGTAGCCTTCGGGATACGAATCTGTCTCTCCAGAAAGTTCTTAGAGTCATAAATAAGGTTCAGGTCCATGGAATTCATAACCCTTCTATAATTTTTCTTGTGAATATGTAACATTTTCATGAGGACTGGATCAGAGAATGCTTTATGCATCAGGCATAAGTCACTTCTCAATAAATGATATGAGATGGAGTAAAGGAATTGGGCCTTTAGCTGGTCTTTATAAGACATGTGTCTTACACTTTGTATTTTTTTTTTAGTGTAAAATGTCTCTGATGCAACATAAACAGCATAAAGTATGTTTTTACTACTCATACTTAGCTTACATAAAGGATTTGTACCACGTGAATGGAGAACAGCTATAGTCATTCCCCTGCATAAGGGAGGACCTCTTGTACCCCTTTGTCACCCAATGGATTGCCAACTGGCTCAGAGATAGGATGCAAGAAATCAAAATAGAGGAAATTATCACCACAAACAGACATGTCACCAGTGGAGTCCCTTGGGGTTCTGTGCTGGGACCTCTGACTAAGTTTGCAGATGACTGCAAGATAGGAGCAGTTATTGAATTTGCAAATGACATACCCATCCTGCAGGAAGGTTTGTCCCAAACAAATAAAATGGCGCCAGAATCACGGACTGAAACTAAATGCCAAAAATGTCATTATCACATCCATTGATAAGTTGTCTACCTTGAGGGAACTACCACATTGACAAAACTACTAAGATGTTTGGTTTTCAGGAACATATGTGGACAGCGACCTAATTTTTGACCAATATGTGTCCATGGAAACAAAAAAAAAAAAAAAGTCCTTCTATATTACACAGGTTATAAATAAAGGGATTGCAACTAGATCTAATGATGTTATTGACCTCCTTTACTCAGCTCTCATTAGGCAAATTATTGAGTATAATGCTCCCTTTGGTATGTATCTGCCCTGACTCAAGCAACAACTAGAACACCCAAAGAGGTACCTCACTAAAAGGATGCAAAACCTCAACAACATGTCCTACATAGACCAACCCAAAGCCTTGTCACTATACTCAGTATCATAAAGACTGCTAAGAGGTGACTGTGTCTGACATACAAGACATCTTCTGACCAATACTGATGGGTCTACTGGCATCAGAAATACCTGGTCATGGGATCTAAACCTCTTCTGCAACATCAACAAAACAAGTTAGGGGGGGGCAGATATATCTAAAGGATACCACTGCTCTGGAACAGACTGCCCATGTAAAACAAACTCATCCCTGTCCATATTCAAGTATAGCTTTAATCTATGGTTGGGTAATATAAAATTTACCCTGTGATTGTCCCTTGTTCCGCTAATGGATAGAGACTACTCCTGAGTGTTTTCTCCATGTATGCATTTCCCCAAATTATCTATAGTATGATCCCAGCTATTCTTACTAATTACCAACCAGGGGATGGGTAAGGTTAGTCTAACACAAAATGGGCTAGGTTAATTCAAGCACCAAAAAAGAAACTGGCTAAGTTTAAAATGACCCACAAGGGAAACTATCCTAGTGCTTACCTATGAACATATAAGTGCGTGTACAAATTTGGCACCTTCCTCTTAAAGCTATCTAATGGGGGACACACCCAGAACACATGAACCTAGTCAGCATGAGCACAATTGCTGCACACTCCTATATGTTGAAAGCTTAGGGATTATGCAATGCGCAATCTCTGAACTCCCCTCCCATATGCTGAAAGATCAGGGATTATGCAGTGCACTCCCATATGTTGGAAGCTCAGGGTTTCTGGAGTGCACAATCTCTATACTTCCAACATATGGGACTAGCAGCTGTTAATAATCTATGAAGTCCTTTAGAGACATGAATGAACTTAAAAAGATTTTGCCAGTTGAAAAATCTCTACCTTCAAGATTTAGTAGCACAGTTGGGCATCAGTAACATTTAGACATTGCTGAGGGAAAATATGTTGGCCCAAAGCTGACACTCGTGTTTGCATATATCTCCTAGTAGCACTGATTGTTGTAGGTATTAGGATTTTATAAATGCACTTAAGTATCCCTTTTGAGGGGGCCATATCTCTTCTATGGTACAGTATCCATTGCATCAAACTTGAAAGGTCCTGAGAAAGAGCTGATGCGACCCTCAGTTTCACAGAACTCTGTATATTCAATAATTCTATGGCTTTCCATTAACTTCTCTAAACATTTTAAGTTTCTAGCACTAGCAACAACCCCTGCACCTTGAACATTTACTAGTCTTCAGCTCCTAGCTGCCAAGATAGGGGTTAAGTCAGATGCCAGTCCATTACCCTGTCTTACACTATGGTCCACTTTGCCTGTTCTGGAATGCTAGAGGCTAGATTCTGGCCAGGTAATGACCCAGACACTACCTGACCACTTGATATATTCATTATTAGCCACAGAGTAGGAGCAGGAACAAATCTTTCTAGCAGTTCAAAACAGAGGAAGAATGCATTTGATGAAACAAGTTAAAACATACTGCTGCCAGATTTCAAACTCTAGAATTCCCAAACCCCTTAACATTGTGGGGAGAGTGAAAATTTGCTGGGGCATTCTTGCTTTAGAGCTTGCCCATATAAACTTCTGTACCAGCTGTGTTAATTGTCTGAGGTCATTAGGTGGAGGGATAGCCAAGCCCTTTCAGAAATAGACAATCTGACATGAAATAATGAAATTCCCAGTCTGGAATCTCTGCAGGATGCTTAAGCAAATTCTTTTCCATCTCTTCATTAAACTTTTGGCTTTTTTCTATATTTCTTTGAATGTTATCTCTGCTGTTTTAGTCAGGATGGTTACAAGTATAATCCCAAGGTATTTGGTTATCTGATAAAAAAGAAAGTCTGTTTATAATAAATGTGTTGGTGGGAATTAATGCAAATGACCTTACTTTTCATCCCTATTAATCTTATATCTCACCAGACACCCAAAACATTCTGATTCCCAAAAAACAATTCTAAGGTCCCTTCCCGGGTCAGTTAAAATGATCAAGATATCATCTGCGTATAGAGCCACCTTTTGTACGCGACCATTCAGTGAAAATCTAAGAAAATACATTTGCTGCAATCTAACAGATGGCTCCAAATATATTGCAGATAGTAATGGGGTGGAAGGCATCCCTTTCAATTGCCTCTATAGATAAGAAAGGTCTGAGAAAGGCAGCGTCATCTCTTAATCCTAGCTTTTGTCCCTGAATATATTGTTCATATTAATGAAACAAATCATGCAGCAACAGACATGGCAAGCTATAATAACATACTCACCGTAGCATCAGTTCTCAAGTCTCATAGATCTTATTAACATACTTTTATATTTTATAATACAATTATCATGATAATTTTGACCACCACAACACTATCTCTGACATAACTGTTAATATCAAGCACCTGACATTTGTATAGCCATTTAGGAAGCAATAAGTTCTTCACAGACAGTAGAAATTCCAAGCAAGATGCAGCTCAAAGTATATCCTTCAATCTTAATACTTATTATTGTGCCAGTCAATTAGGCAAGGACCTACCATATTGGGTATTAAGACTAAAATATATTTCTGATGCCAGTATTAGGGAAGCTGATATTTTTTAATGCATAAGTTAAGGTACTACAAGAAGTCAAGATATTTCCACTAGGAAATCATGGTTATACAAATAGATCTCCCTTTTGATGAATAGATAGCAATTTCTTCTTCTTCTTCAATGACATATTCCCCATTACTCCAGCATTTCTCTCATTTATTTTCTTTACGTTTACCTTACTATTTCGTTAAGGTACACTGATGTCCTTTATTAGTGCCACTTCCTTGGGAACATCCCTTTTCTTCTCGTTTGATGGTTGAGGTGTTTTATAAAGTGAGTCTTCACATGAGAATCTGTAGCTAAACAATGCACAGCTGAATTTCACAGTGAATATCATTGTTAAGTTGATAATGCACATCATTGCCTTTAATAAAATTACAGAAAAACATTTTGCAATGGAGCACACCTTCATTGAGTTCCTAACCTCCCTGCATCTCTTAGTCTGTTAACTCTGCCATCAATAAACTTTGGGATAATAAATGGCTTGCCTCCACAGTTATGTGATCTTACAGAAATAATTACCAGCGCTTTACTCAAGCAGAGTAGTCAATTACAAACTTGGATAATCTCATTTTGAACAACTATGATGCTTTATTCATTGATAGTCCAACTACTATGAGACAACTCTTCTCTTAAAAGGATAAATAGGCCTCCTTTTGCTTATATTTTTGGTTTTCTGTACTTTTGGAAGTCACAACTGGAAGATATAACTGCTTTGAGTCATTATTTCAGTGAAGAGGGTTTTGGAGTTACAATTACTTATGTGTTCAAAACTTTGTACAGTTTCTTTTTCCTTTTTATTTTTTACAAGTTCCATGCTGGCTAGCACTGTGACATTGAGTGATAAAGCCATAACTATGGTCTAGGTGACCCAGGTTTGATTAGCAACTTAGGTGTCTCAGACTCTGGCATGGAAAGATGGGTGTGCCTATCTGGGGGGGGGGGTGTTCGCTGAAGAGAGGTGTAGCCCTTAGACATTGTCAATGAATGGAGTAGTGGAGGTTTAGGGAAATAAGGGTAGGTAATAACTAAAAGAAAAAATATCCCCTTCCCATCAACAGCAGAAGCAGTTACTGACATCTCCCCCAGATGCCCTTAAGATCCACTTTGGCCTCAGCTCTCTTAGAGTGGTCCAGAGAAGGAATGATAAGTAGGTAGACTTGATGAGGGACTGGGGCACTGGGATGGCTGGAAGAATCAAGCAAAAGAGGAGGGGGTAAAAAAAGGATAAACCAGTACATTCTACTAAACTTTCATTTATGCTTACAATTGTGTCATGCACTGCAATGAGTCAAATCATCCTAATGCATTACTTTTGTCTTCATATTAAAACAAATCTGAAGAGGGCATTCTGCACCTTTCAATCTATAAAGTAGCATTTTTTCTTTCATTTCAGGGACTTAAGTATTGAAGCAGTCTAATCAGTTGCATGCTTATTTTGCTTATAATAAATTGGGTACTCCAGGAGCACACTCACAACTGCCAGTTTGGTTATATACTGGACATACCTGCATTTATTATACTGACAAAAACAGAAGATGTAACCAAGAATATAACTGAGTTTATTTTGCCAGAGGGGGTGTTAGGGTCTCTGCAGCCTTCTTTACAGGGTTGTTGGCTGCCGGTAACTGCAAAACACCAACTTGATCCACTATACACATGTTTACAAGACATCGTAAGCTGCATTCTGTGCCCAAATCAATGGGAGGGTTTCCCATACCGGTTCTCTAACAGCAGCCTTAACCCAGCCATTTAGGGTTTAGCTTGGTTCTTCGTCCTTTATATAAATGTTAAAGACAGAGTTGAATATATGAAAAATACAGATATATTATTTTTGAAGTAAATTTAAGCATTCATCATATCAATATTCAAATTGCTCTTTTTTAGTATCAGGTCTCTCCCTGCATTCTTTTGTTGACATATATATATATATATATATATATATATATATATATATATGTGTGTGTATATATATATATATATATATATATATATGTGTATATATATATATATATATATATATATATATATGTATGTGTATGTGTGTGTAAATATATATATATATATATATATATATATATATATATATATATATACATACGTGTGTGTATATATATATATATATATATATATATATATATATATATATATATCACTAATGCTTTTGTTCTGTCAGGCATGAGTTGCATTTATGTGATGTTTAGTAAGTTGATGTTACAACCAGTTTAAGCAGGTATAGCTGCAGGTGCTTATCCTGCTGGGAATATAATGACCTTTGACTTTCTTCACTGAAGTTGTGATGTCTCTGTTAAGTAATTGTAATGTGATACACTGAAATGGCCTGGTATGGCTGTCATCTTAGTGTAATAAATTCTGAGACTCAGGAATGCTCTCTGTAGGTAAGGTGATTCACACAGCCTATCTAGATCTTACCAAGGCTTTCAACACCATCCCCCACTCTGGAATTATAGATAAACTCACTAAACTAGGTATAAATTCCTATGTCACAAGATGGGTTGCCAACTGGCTCACTGACAGAACCCACACTGTGAAAGTAGCAGACTCCAAATCCGACTTCAGACCAATGACAAGTGGAGTGCCACAGGGTTCAGTCCTGGGTCCTCTCCGGTTTGGTATCTACTTCTCTGAAGTACAGGCTAACACAGAAGGTCTTTGGCTAATGAAGTTCACAGATGACTGCAAACTAGGAGCTGTAATCAAAACTCCTAACGATGTGGACATCCTACAAAAGGGCCTTACTGAGACTGATGCCTGGTTTCAAAGCCATGGCCTCAAGCTGAATGCCAAAAAGTGCATTGTCATCCCCTTTGGTAAAAACTCTGTACCCATGAACTACAACATAGGCGGCAGTATACTTAACACCAAAAGTGTGATAAGAGACCTTGGGACACAGGTGGACAGTAGTCTCTCCTTTGATAATCATATCGCCACAGTAGTCAGGAAATCCTTCCACATGGCACACCTCATCACAAAAAGGTTTCTCATCCGGAAAAAAAGAGATCATTGTTCTCCTCTACTCATCACTCATTAGACCCATTATAGAGTACAATGCCACTTTTGGTATTAACCTCACAAGACATCTGCAACAACTGGAAAGGCCGCAGAAATACCTCACAAAGAGGATTACCAGCCTCAAACAGATGCCCTACGCAGACTGTCTCAAAAAACTCCAGCTTTACTCCGTCGCATATCGCCTACTCAGAGGTGATCTCTGCCTAACGTACAAAGCTATGTCAAACCCAGAACTGTTGGACATGCTCCACTTAAAGAAATCCCAATCCCTCTGAGCTACACGCTCTAGGGACCTAAACCTTGTCACCACAATAAATAGAACATGCCAGAGGAATATATTCCTGTCCCAGAGACTTCCCATACTCTGGAATAAACTACCTATCTATATCAAACAAAGCTCCTCATTAGCACTCTTCAAGAAAAATCTTGATGACTGGATGGGAAATAGGAAATTCACCCTGGGGATCACCTCTGTGGCTCTGCTTGACAGTGGCACAGGAAAATAATTTTCTTGGGTGGCAAAAGCCAGAGTACCTTTTTGGCTGGGCTTGTATAGGCCCCAGGGCCGATAGCCTAGTATGATAGCCTAATACCTACCTATGAACCTATGAATCTGTATGCACCTCAGGTATAATATGTGACAGAGACAGACTTTTGTCAGACTCACTGGTAGTGATGAAGCAGAAATCAGAGCCCATGGGTACTGACATCTGTAGAATTCAGTAGGTGTTTTCCAAGATGCTTGTTCTGATAACTGGATATATCATGCGTAAGGTGTCTGACCGTTTCTGTTTTCCAGTGTTTGGCAGCACCTATAGGCAATCAGGAATCATGTGCTGTTTACCAAAAGCTTGTCAAAACAGGGACTGCAATGCCAAATAATACAGGCTATAAGGAGGGCCTAAATGCATCCCATATGGGTTGATATAGGGAGCAATACTTTCTATGCCTTCACCTTCATACTGATATAAGCAAATGGACTGAAGCTTATTTAGAACAGAGCAACAAAACTGACTGCAGTCTGATCCCATTAAAGGGTGCTATCAGAGACATAGACCTGGTGGTGTAGATATGGCTACTGCCCCAGATACCATGCAGTGGACACCAATGGAAGAAACAGCTGAAAGGGCTCTTTACTTAAAAAAGTTATAGCAGAGTAAGAAATTGCAAAGTAAAAATAAAGGGAGGATAGATTAAAGGAAATACAAGACAGTATTTTATAAGAATAGTGGTGGGTGATCACAACTATAAGGTCAAAATCTGACAGAATTCAAGAATGTATCGAATAGATATGTCAGTTCTTATAGGGTGTTAATCTTTCTGGATCTATTTTCAATGATATACTGAATATGACAAGTTCAGTCACTGCATCTTATCCACACTAAAGGACTACTGGCTGTAAAAATTCCAGGAATGTGGAGCAGATGGTTGTATTCTTCATTACAAACATGTTGTATGTTTAAAAACTGAGTGTAGTAGCATGAATATTCAGAAGTGCAACCATTACAGTTGAAAAGAGTACATGGTGAAGCCTTATACTGCGTTATTTGCATATGTTTCACAGATGCATGTTTCATTGAATATACTATGCTACATGCTTTATTGTAGATGTCTGATATCTACTGTTTTGTGTCTCAGAACTTTATTAACAGAAATTGGATAATTGTTTAAAACTGCAAATACTGAAACTTCCTTTAATGCTGTTTAATGTATTTGCAGGATGTGGTAATATTAAAACCCTTGTAATGATAATTAAAGGACTTTCACAGGTGTTGAGCCCCCTCTACCTGTTATTTGTATATAAGTAAGGGGGGTGGGGACACTCTGACATACAGTAATCCTGACCTTAGTATGTACACAATAATGTTAGCACTTGTGCAGTCACCATTCTCAGACTCACAAATGTAAGTGACATGCATTGAATAAATTACATATATACAAGGTTCCATGCATGCATCCCATTACGTATTTCTGGGCATGTAAGGCAGCACGTATGCTAGGGTAACCAATCCATATACAAAGGAATATGAGCAGCATCACTGCAGGATTGTGTGTGTGTGTGTGTGTTGGGGGTTAAGGGTAGAGATGGAAAGGAAGAGACCTTGGAAAAGCTTGTCCCTTTCACATCATTACTTACCATTAATGAAGCAGCAGATGTTGCAGGAATGATGCAGGAGCTACCGAGTTGCTAAAACTGCATCAATATGCTGAATTACAATGAATAGGGTCTGCCTCTGTGTTTCATGGCTTCTCACCCCATAACCAAATTATTCGCTGGGATAGTACGGTAGAAGGTTAACTTTCTTTCTGCCATGCTACATTGAGTTGCATTGCTAAAAAAATAAATAAATAAAACTGGCATAAACCTCGTACTCTGAGTTACATGAATATTAGAGACACATTTACATAAGATGCAGTCACACTACCATAAGTCTTGTATTGTAAACAGAACCCGAAGGCACTGAACAGTTAGTGTTGCCCCACAGAGATGTATTAAGTACCATCGTCCTTAAAGCTGGAGCTGTATTTTCTTTTTTTATTCTGAATCTGTATGCCTATCATTATGCCTTGATGACACAGTCCTAGATCATTGGATAATGTCAATTTAACCCATTTATTTTTTTCTTCTTCTTAATACTTTATTTTGACTATTTTTATCAGCACAAATTAATAAATAAAATTAAATGAGTTCCCTCTGCAATTTGTTTTACAGTCACTTATTATCAGCAGTAACTAGATAGGTAGATAAATGTAAGTTACTGAGACATACACCATGTAGCTGTAAATGTTTACTTGTTAAAGACAAATAGTTCTAGGCACAAGTTCCAGTAATGGCCTTAAAGACTGATAAAAAAGCAATAATTGGATGTCACAGAATAGGGTAACAAGACTGTGGTCCAGAAAAGAATGGTACTGACAGTGGGTGTTTTTGATTACAAAACAAGAGTATTATATATCCTGTTTACTTGCAATTAAATGTTTGCAAAGTTCTTTTCCAGACCATGAATGTCACACATTATTTATTAGTTAGTACATTAGGGCAGTGGGAGTCTGCAACAAAACTGCATCAAACTGTTGTTTTAAAGTACAGATCAGAAAGGCTTGTTTGAAAATTCTTCTGAAGGCTAATGCGTTCATAGTCACAAGAGATTCTGAGTTTCAGCTCAGCATCCATTTCAAGCGCCACTTGAACTAAAAACTGTTATAGTATGCTACATTATAAAATCACTTTACTCACATAATATAAAACAAAATCATCTAGTGGCATTACCTGAATGCCATTTAGTAATACAAACATGATTTAAAGATGCACTCATTTTCTGTAGTGTTTTTCAGCTTGTAGCACTTAAAAGACTTTTTTAAGAAAGTTCAGTAAAACAGTCACTTAACTTTTGTAAATAAGCCCTTTTCATTTGATTCCATTTGTATCAGCAAATTCAAATACGACATCATACATGCAACCATATTATGTCCATTTACTTAAATGGATTTATTATTCATTGATTTATATTTATTAATTGTGTAGTTAAACGGGTAACCTCAGAAACAATGTAGAGACAGTAAGAATTCAACATACTGGGAAAGATAAGCCACCATATTCATAAACATATAATGATAAGAAAGAAAATCACCAATGCGTACTGAATGTCCAGATAGGAAGAACAAAGCCTCATAAAAAACAGCAACTGGAAAACAACAGCGGGAATCTTCACTTTAATAAAACTGTTAGGTAAAAAAGGACAAGCACTTTCACATAAAAGGTATGCTTCTTCAGATCCTATAAATAAATTAAAACAATAGCATTTTTATATAGTACAATTCAACCAATCAAAAGCATGAAAAATTGGCGCCAACAATGACATCATAGCTAATAACAATTAACTGAATCAAAGATATTGTCTATTTTTTATTATATATTTTTAATTTCTGCCCACTTAAAACAGGTTTGATATTAACCTGATTGTTCAATCCCGAATGCTTATGTGCTTGCATCCTAAGGATCCACTTTAATAGTAATTGCTCCAGATAATTATTACTGTCACCACCCCTCACATTTTTAAATACATGTTGCAGAACTCTAAAAGAGAACTGATGTCTAGGGAACTCCAGCTGATGTTTGGCTAGGCCATTCTTAATGTCAGTCACCCTTCCTCATGTCTGAGAGATGTTTATATACTCTATCCCTTAGTCATTGAGTGGTCTTACCGTCATAAAAACAGGAACATGAATTACAGGTGGCCAAATACACTAACTGCATGGTGGTACAGTCAGCATAGAATCTAGGTATAAATTCAAAGGCTATAGTGGGATGATGAAACACTTGCTCTTTGGTCAATACCTTGCATACACTACAATGTCTACAAGGATAGGTCCCTAGTCATTGACCATTGTGTACCACTCTCCTTTTCTCATTACATAACAATTGTTTAAGATTATTGCTATTCCGATATGTAAAACGTGGTACATCTCCAACCAGACTAGTGGTTTTACTATCCAAAGTTAATATAGACCAGTGTTTCTGTATGATATTTTCTATAATGTTGTTATTACTGGTAAAATTTGTTACAAAAGGAGTCTGTTGCCTTCTCTTCCTTCTCCTATTGGTATCACTAACCCTACTGGTCATCTGACTTGGTGTATTTACAACTGTCATCAATTGGTTTTGACTGGGACCATACAAAGTTGCATTCGAATCTTCCATGATATTCTCATGGTTAGCTATCTGGCCAGCTGTGACCATGTCCCATGCCTCTCTAACAGTTGTATTATTGTATCCTCTCTCGATAAACATTTTTTCTAATACATCAAACTCATGCTCAACATCCACTTCATTATTACAAATCCTAGATACCCTTAAACATTGACTTTTAACTATACTTGAAAATACGTGCCCAGTATGCATGCTGTCTCTGCAGAAGAGACTATTACGCCAGCAGGGTTTCCTATAAAAGTGGTGGAAATTCCACCTGATGAATCCCTGGTCAAGGAAACATCTAGAAAATCTACCTGTGTGTGGGAATAGGTAACTGTAAAGTGGAGGAAACTAGTAGTAGATTCTAAGTATTCAATGTATAAAAAAAGGGACGTGACATCTCCCTCCCAAAAAATAAAAACATCGTCCACAAAACATCTGTATAATCTAATGCCTCTATTTAAAGGACTCCCACATAAGTTGTTACAGTCCCAAAAATGCATGACTAGGTTTGCGTATGAGTTAGCACAAGGAGTGCTTATGGCGACACCCCATTTATGTGGATATAACTGTTCTTCAAATAAAAACACATTGTTACTCAAAATCAAATCCAATAGTGTACAAATTTAGTTGACATAATAACATGATTGGTATTCATTGCTGCTCAAAATATATCTAATAGCCTCCATCCCATAATCATTGGGTATGGAGGTAAATAAATTCTTGACATCCATAGTAACCATTAACAAGTTGGCAATGTCATTGTTACTAATGAACTCATCCAGGTCATGTAAAAAGTGTGTAGTGTCTTTCAATATGGTGTCAACAGATAAAACCACAGAGTTGAGTTGTACCTCCACGTATATAGAAAGGGGCTCAGTCACTAGGCCCTCTCCGGCAACTATAGGTCTCATATGTGGAGCTGTCCGGGATTTGTGGATCTTAGGTAGCCCTCTGATAATGGGCACTGCTGGAGAAGGCACCTGAAAAAACTGATGTAATTTCTCATTAATTACCCTAGTCATAAGTAATTCAAATAGACAGTCACCCACATATTTAACAATTACTCTCCTTCATGGCCAGTCTATCAAATAATAAACTTCAGGATCATTCAGTAAGTCAAACATCGCCTTTAAGTAATCACATTTGTTCATTAGCACAATAGCGCCACCTTTATCAGATGGCCGAATGATCAGATTTCTATTATTCATCAAATCATCTAGTGCTTTATGTTCATTAGCACTCAAATTATAAAAAACACCAATATTGCAGTTATTTAATGTCACAAATAATTCCTGTTCACATGCCTGCACGAAAAGTTCAATATGTGCTGGTATAACTGGTGAAAAGGTACTAGGCCTCCTATACACAATGCCTTGATATTCATAAGAATCACCAAATAGCAACTTTAATGCCAATTTTCTTGCAAATAACCTCAAATCAACTAGAACATCACTTACTCTGGCTGGAGTCGCTGGAACAAAAGTTAATCCTCTGCCCAAGACAGAACGCTGAAATACAGTTAAGTAGTGGTTGGATCAGTTCACTACTAAACCCTTCATTGTTACAGCTTCCATTGTGCTGGAGCTCGCTCTGTAGAGATTTTCCTCTTCTGTCTCCCTCTGCTGACTGAACGAGGGTACTGTGATCTCCTCTGTTGCACGGGAAGTGGTAAAAAACTTTCCATATTAATGGGAGTAGGTTGTTTTGGTTTTGCTCCTGTTTGAGCATAATTCTCATTTTGTTGTTTCAACGCTAGTTGATTAGGAGGAGGTATACTTCCTTCATTCCTATTGTACACTAGAGAACTAGTCTTCAAGGTCATGACTAATTCATGGTTCAGATCTCCCATATTAACTGATGTATCAGGCATTACATTTTCATCAGATAGCTGAGGTAAATCAGGCAGCTCTTGTTCTCTCTGTTCCAATGTCACTCGATCAGCTCTCCGTTGGTTCACATTGCTTCTCTCAGGGAACTGTTCATTAAAGTTCGTAGGCCAAACAAACACATTATTTTGAGCAGCAATGAATACCAATCATGTTATGATGTCCTCTTCATTTGTACACTATTGGATTTGACTTTGAGTAACAATGTGTTTTTATTTGAAGAACAGTTATATCTACAGAAATGGGGTGTCACCTTGGGCACCCCTTGTGCTAACATGTATGCAAACCTAGTCATGCATTTTTGGGAATGTAGCAATTTATGTGGGAGTCCTTTGAATAGAGGCATTAGATTATACAGATGTTTTGTGGACTGTGTTTTTATTTTTTGGGAGGGAGATGTCACGTCCCTTTTTTTATACATCGAATACTTAGAATCTACTACTAGTTTCCTCCACTTTACAGTTACCTATTCCCACACACAGGTAGATTTTCTAGATGTTTCCTTGACCAGGGATTCATCAGATGGAATTTTCATCACTTTGTATAGGAAACCCTGCTGGCATAATAGTCTCTTGTGTAGAGAGACAGCATGCATCCTGGACACATATTTTCAAGTATAGTTAAAAGTCAAATTTTTAGGTTATCTAGCATTTGTAATAATGAAGTGGATGTTGAGCATGAGTTTGATGTATTAGAAAAAATGCTTATCGAGAGAGGATACAATAATACAACTGTTAGAGAGGCATGGGACATGGTCACGGCTGGCCAGATAGCTAACCATGAGCATATCATGGAAGATTCGAATGCAACTTTGTATGGTCCCAGTCAAAACCAATTGATGACAGTTGTAAATACACCAAGTCAGATGACCAGTAGGGTTAGTGATACCAATAGGAGAAGGAAGAGAAGGCAACATACTCCTTTTGTAACAAATTTTACCAGTAATTATAGAAAATATCATACAGAAACACTGGTCTATATTAACTTTGGATAGTAAAACCACTAGTCTTGGTGGAGATGTACCACGTTTTACATATCGGAATAGCAATAATCTTAAACAATTGTTATGTAATGAGAAAAGGAGAATGGTACACAATGGTCAATGACTAGGGACCTATCCTTGCAGACATTGTAGTGTATGCAAGGTATTGACCAAAGAGCAAGTGTTTCATCATCCCACTATAGCCTTTGAATTTATACCTAGATTCTATGCTGACTGTACCACCATGCAGTTAGTGTATTTGGCCACCTGCAATTCATGTTCCTTTTTTTATGTGGGTAAGACTACTCAGCGACTAAAGGAATAGAGTACATAAACATCTCTCAGACATGAGGAAGGGTGACATTAAGAATGGCCTAGCCAAACATCAGCTGAAGTTCCCTAGACATCAGTTCTCTTTTAGAGTTCTGAAACATGTATTTAAAAATGTGAGGGGTGGTGACAGTAATAATTATCTGGAACAAGTATAATTAAAGTGGATCCTTAGGATGCAAGCACATAAGCATTCGGGATTGAACAATCAGGTTAATATCAAGCCTGTTTTAAGTGGGCGGAAATTAAAAATATATAATAAAAAGTAGACAATAACTTTGATTCAGTTAATTGTTATTAGCTATGATGTCATTTTGTCACAGATTATTCATGCTTTTGATTGGTTGAATTGCACTATATAAAAAATGCTATTGTTTTAATTATTTATAGGATCTGAAGAAGCATATGTTTTATGCGAAAGTGCTTGTCCTTTTTTATCTACTAACGGTTTTATTAAAGTGAATATTCCTGCCGTGGTTGTCTAGTTGGTGTTTTTTATGAGAAACATATAATGACGTGAATGCAATCTGTATGCAAGGTTTTGTTTGTATGCAGATATGGTGCTGATGCACGATGCAGTGTAGAATTCTGAGGGTAGAGACAAAGAGCCCTTACTTACTTTTTCAGCTCAATTGAGGTACCAACCTGTCCTTCACCATTGACATTTATTTCTTCTGCTTTCCCAAATGCCATTGCCCCTTTGGTGGCTAAGAGAGGGATATCAGCTATACAATTTTCACAGGCCTTAGTGAATTTTCTTGCCACATCACAGATAAATGTCAGTTTTCAGGTGTCTGAGGAGGGCTAGTCAAAAGTGTTTACCAACACAGAGTGCTCCCCTTCTGTAGATATTCAGATCTTTCCATTCAGGAAATTGCATTAAAATCTCAGGATTCCCTAACATCTGTGAGTCAGACAAAAGTGCCTGAGGCTCAGGCTTCAGTCTCCATGGGACAGGCATCTGCGCTTAGACTGCACCAGCATGTTTGATTGCTTTGATTGGGACACATGGCAGTATTACAGAAAGTGCAGGTTCTTGTGCTATACCCCCAAGACAAACCCCTCAGTCACTTCCTCTTAAAGGAAAAATAGTCTTTAACCCAAGTGATCATCTGATGCAGATTTGGGGAAGATGAGAACCGGGTTTTGGATTTCAAACTAGATTTCTTCTCTCTTGGGATATGAGAGTGAAGAAACCAAATTGCTTTCTTTTGGTGCTTTTCAAGATGACAGTTCCTCTAGACAGAGACTCATTTTGATGCAAGAACATTTTTAATGGGACCAAAATGCTACCTGTTATTGAGGATTCCAAACAAATGGCCAGTGTTGCAATCTTTCAAACATTTGCAAGTGCCTTTGGTAGTGTTTTATGGGTACCAGCTAATAGCACCTTCTCCAGTAAGAAGGAATTCCACACCCTAGTAACGTGTAACATTTGGGAAGGAGATCGGTACTTCCTCAGACAGATCTTTGCCTTGAAATATCAGTCAAATATTTTATGACATATACAGAAAGTGATGAGGGTATACTAGATGTAGCTCTAAAACAGACTTTCTCAGACTATAATAAAAGATAATAAGTATGCAGTTAAATGCATTTATGATTCTATTCTTGCGTGTGTTAGGGTGGTACCCTTGGGTTCAGTTATTAGGCGACTATGTATGACTAAAATGTTAGTCTTCATTAGGTGACATGAAAAGATAACTCTTAAATGCATTCTTATACAAAAAGACTAAGTCTAAACCTACCTCTCAGGAACTGTTTTTAAGACTAGAAAAAAGCAAAAAAGCAAAACAGCAGTTTATTCTTCATTTCCAAAATATAATATCCATTTTCTAAGCAAAAATTGCCATTTTACAAAAAAAAATACTAAAATCCCAACTATAAAAACATTCAGTGATGAGGAAGCAAGGACAGAAGTAAGAGACAGGACAGATGCAAGAAGAATGACACCCTTCCATGCCAAGAGTGTGCCTCCCAGTTTTGATGAATGATAACTCCAGGAATACAGACTTCCCAACTACTGTTTATTTATATATTTATAGTTATTAACCAGGATAGTCCGACAAAGCTGAGAACCCCCTTTCAGTAAAGTCCTAGGGAGAAAAGCTCTAACAAAAGCAGTTCAGGTTTAGTGTTGTATATTAAAATCTTATGAACACTTTTCAATTAGCTACTAGTGTCATCCAGTTTTCTACAATAGTATGTACAATATATGCACAGCAATATAAAGGAAACATATCAGTGCTTTGCAGATGTTAAGATGTATTTAAAGTATGTAGGAATTAAGACTTATGAAATGTGGAGGTAATAGATGAAGTAGAAGGTTGATTATAGGCAAGGATCAGTAGAGGTATGGGAAGGGTGTAAAGCTGATACAGCTGAGGTAAAAGAGTAGCATTCATACTGAAGTGGGATCCAAATGGAGAGCTAATAATTCATCAAACAAAGGCGAGTAGTATTGCTGGAATTGAATTCATCCTCAAGTCTTGATGAGTACCTTCATGAAGTGGACCCTGTTTTTCACAAAATATCACCAAGACAACACTGACATATAGAGTGTATTTTTATAGTGTATATCGTGGACAGAAGTAAGTTATAAAATAAAAAGGATAGCTGGGTGCACAAGACTCAGGATAAAAAAGTGCTCAATCCTGATAGGCGCACTGGTGCCAGGATTGGAAAAAATGACAGTGTAGAATTCTCAAGACATGGAAACATTCCTACAATGCGGCTAGGCCAGGACCAGGTGGAGGATGTCTCCCCTGTTGTAGAATGAAGTAGCATTCCACAAAAATCACAAAAAAATGATAGGCCAAAAAGAGCCATACAGATGATAGAGTGGACTATTGAGGAAAGGAAAGAAATTATGTATTTTTGCTACTATACAAGAAGCCCAGAATTTCTAGACAGTAGATATATAAAAAGATTGAGGGAAATTAGAGGAAAGAAAAATACTTTCACAACAAAAACTGTTAGAAGCTTCAAATGTAAATTTGTTTATTAGTACTACAGATCCATGAAAAACACTGTATACACCAAGAAACCTTGGGATGTTTGGAAAAAGAAGTGACTGAGAAAGTGCGAAAATATAAAGAACAAAATCTAGAGACTTTTGAAAGGTATAAAAAAGAAATATGGAGATTAGAAAGAAAGAGAGATCTGATATGATGCAATATTTATACAAAGGAGAAAGCTAAATTAATCAATGCAAAAAAGACAGCCCCAAAGATATTCAAAGAGAAATACAGGCAAAGGCATCCAGATATGGAAAGTTTCACAATAAAAAATAAGATCACAAAGAGGGAATATAGAACAGAAGATTAGTCATGTAGAAGTTAAACAAATAACTGAAGTTATGGAATATTTCCAAAGTGAAGGATTTGGTGTAAAAAGTCTAACACCGGTTATATCACAGCATGATTGAATGAGTCCCCAAATTAAGGAGAAGCAGGAGACGTCTGAAGTAGAAATATAGACATGGGAAAGAAAAGGAGATTTAATATGGTGAAGTATGTATGCAAAGGAGAAATCAAAACTAATCAATGCAAAAAGAGCAACACCAAAGATATCTGAAGAGAGATACAGGCAAAGACATCCAGACATGGAACATTTTATGATACAAAAAAATAAGAAAAAAAAGAGGAAAGTAGAAAAGAGGATGAGTAAAAGTGAAGTTAAAGAAACAGAAACTGAGGTTATGGAGTACCTGCAAAGTGAAGGATTTAGTGTAGAAAATGTAACTCAAATAATATCACAGTAGGATATAGCAATGGGCACCCAAATTAAGGAGAAACCAGTGGAAGGGGAAACATCTGATCAGTTGCCATATGAAGATACTTTGGAGCCTTCCACAGGAAAGCTGTACAAACATTCAATTGGAGTTGGACAGCAAGAGAAGGAACAGGAAACTGTAGCAACTCTGATGCAGTCAATGCTGCGGAATGACAGGCCAGTGAATTCCCATATGAAGGAGCAATGGATGACACAGGATGAAAATGAACAGAATGTGGCACAGGAAGATGCTCTGGAACTTTCTGTAGAATGCCCACAGGAAATGCAGAACAAAGAATGTGCCCTCAGTTTAGAAGAAAATGATCTAAAGGAAGAGTTGTTTGATTTAATAGAGATGGACAGACATATTAAGATCAATGAAAGGAGTATACTACAGAAAGTCAATAAAACCCCAGAAGTTAGAAGTTTGACAAAACAAATGAACAAAGTAATTAAGACTGTTCATAGAAATTCATGCAATAGAACAGAAGTAAATAACATATATTACTGTGCAGCTAACAGATAGTCTTACCACAAAAACATACAGCAGTAGGGAAAGGAAAGGGAGACATCAAATGCCATTATAGAGAAAAATATAAATTAACTAAGGCAAGAAGTGTCACTGTTAGAAGAGTATAGAAGAGGGAACAAAAATACTCTGAAAGATAGACATGATAAAAGCAATCTGCAGTATTATAACAAATCAGGATCTATCATGCACTATTGCAAATAATAAACTAAAAATATCAGCACAGGCACAAAAGCTTAGAAGATATGTAGATAAATGTAAAGAAAAAGTATAAAATAAGCAATTTAATGATGACCCAAAAAAGTTTTATAGAGGACTGGGAAATAAGGCAAAAGTAAATGAAACACCACCAAAAAAAAAAAAAAAATAGACACATTTTGGAGAAATATCTATGAAGATCCTATGGAACATAACAAAAATGCTAAATGGATAGAAGTAAAAGAAAGAATAAGAAGTTCAAACATACAGGTTATAAACTGGGATGAAGTAACAGCCAGAGAAACTAAAACAAAATTAAGAAAAGCTCATAAGTGGAAAACCCCAGGCCGGGATGCAGTACCTAACTTCTGGCTAAAAGTATTAACATATTTGCATGAACATTTAGCAATGAATAAGAACCATTTATACACACAACCCATACACTAGCCTGGTTAAGAACAGGACGAACAATGCTCCTACTTAAAAGTGAACCTGCAAGCTATCTTAAAAACTATAGACCAATAAATTGCCTTCCGACAACATATAAATTATACACTGGAATTGATGCCGACATAGTTTATAGTCATTTAGAAGAAAACTCAATCATGGTAATAGAACAAAAGGGTAATTAAAGAAAGTCATATGGAACAAAAGATCGTTTGTTGCTAATTTGGATTCATAATGGAGAACTGTAAAAAGGGGAAGATTCCAAGTATGGCATAGATAAGTGACAAAAAAACACTTGACAGTATCCCACATTCATAGATGAAAGAGTGCTTAAAAATGTATAAGATACACTCTACACTGATCGATTACATTACAGTAACCACAAAACAGTGGCAAACCACTTTACCATTAAGCCATGATAAAGGACAAATTATTTTTCCAGGGATAAAACTTTAAATGCGGATATTCCAGGGTGACTCTCTGTCACCACTGTTCTTTTGTCTTGCCATTAACCCATTAAGCTGTCTGCTTACAGTTTAGGTCATGGCTACAATTTGGGTCCCAGAAAACAACAAAGTGCAAAGACTTCTGATCTTCTTTTTGTAAATGATTTAAAACTATATAGTTCATCAGATGAAGAACTGAAAGCACAACTGCAAGTGGTTAAAACATTTTCAGATGATATAAGAATGTCATTTGGGGGCAGCCACGGTGGTGCAGTGGTTAGCATTGCCGCCACGTCCTCGGTTTCCTCCCAGTGTGCCCCCCACATCCCAAAGACATGCTGCAGGTTGATTGGACACTCTAAATTGGCCCTAGGTGTGCGAGTGGAGTGTGCCTTCTGTGGAAGGTTGCTGGCTGGCAACTCGACAACTCAGAAAACTCTGTGGCGACCCCTAACCGGGAAAAAGCCGAAAGAAGAAGAAGATAAGAATGTCATTTGGACTTGATACATGTGCAAAAGCAACCTTTAAAGCAGGAAAGCTGTAGCACCAAGAGAACATCAGTTTGGGACAGGAATGTGATATAAAAGAAATTTAGCAAAAGGGAGTGTATAAATATTTGGAAACTGATGAAGGATCAACAATAAAACATGAACAAATGTGAATAAAACTTAGTAAGGAATATTTTAGAAGACTTAAATTAATACCAAAAACAGCCTAGACATCAAGGAACAAAGTTCAGTCTTTAAAACAATTTGCTTTTCCAATCCTAACTTAAAGTTTTGGAGTGATTGATTCACCCCAAAAGGTGTTGGACAGGTTGGACATGAAAACAAGAAGGATGCTTCATGCTCATAAAATGATTTATAAAAATCAGTGCACACCAAGATTATATAGTCCCCATTCTGAAGGAGGTATGGGCTACTTCAAAATTTATTACATGCATAGATCTGCAATTATGGGATGGCATACATATCTGCTAACCTCACAATACCCAAACATAGTGAAAGTTTTGAAACAATAAGTCTAAGATGACTTCCCTGCTTAGTTTAGTCAAAGCATATCGGTGCCAAGCAGGAATGGAAATCAAACCAGAAGTAGATAAAAAATCAGGCAGCAACTGAATGTGCCAAACAACAAAACAAAACAATAAAACAAAAGAAAGAATATGAGGTGAAGGATTAGATGAGAAAGGAAGAAATGTCAACAATGCATAAATATAGTTGCAAGTATAGAAAACTCTTGAAACAACCTTATGTTGATTAGGATCTAATGCAGGGATGGTTAAAGAGAGGTGAATTTAAACCAAAAGACGAAAGGTTAATATTGGCAGCTCAAGATAGTGGACTACATACACAACAGTTTTATAAAGTCCATTGACCATGTGGGAGAAACAGATAAATGTATGTTTTGTAAAACAGAACTGGAAACAGTCTCACACCTTGCTGCTGGTTGTGAGATACTAATGGCAGAAGCACTGTATACTGAAAGGCATAATAATATGTCAAGACTGCTGCACTGGAGATTCTGCAAACATTATGGTACTGAAGTGTCTGAAAAAGAATGGAAACATGAGCTTCAAACCACTTTAGAAAATTATGAAGTTTATGTCATATGGGATCACCATTACCAACAGTTCAAAATTAGATGTGAGAAAACCAGATATAGTAGTTCATGAAAAGAAGACAGAGGTAGCCTTGATCATTGAAATTGCTACACCCAGTGACTACAGTGTCTTGTGTACAGAGACACAAAGTCATAAAATACCAGGATTTGCAGGCAGAAATGAGGGCAATGTGGAAGAAAGATAGCCGGACAGTTCCAGTAGTAATAGGAGCAACAGGTCTTATAAAAAAAATTTGCAATCAGGGTCTATATTAGAACATCGAATATTTAACAGTTTGAATCACTAAAGGTCGACATTTAGTGATCGAACTGTTAAAACATCAAATGTTCACAAAAAAATAAATAAAAACAACAACAACAAAAAATAAATGGTATAGGCAGGGGGGGCAAGCCCCCCCTGCACACCCCACACCCTCCGCTACTTAAATATACCAACTCCGAGACCGCATTACATTGAAGTAAATGGAAATATTATTGCAGTTTTCAACGTTATTGAATAGGATTTTTTTTGGATGTTAGAGAAAATAGAAAGGGTGCAATAAAGTTGGGAGTAGTAGAGTTTGTGCTGTTGTAATTGCACTTTAGGTGTTGTATGTAGTTAAAATTTACATCTCCTGGAATGGTTTTATATTTCTACATGGATCAGGCAAAGAGACAAAGACATCAAAGCATAAGCCAAAGTAGCCACAATAAAAGAGAGGGTCAGGGATAACATATTAAGATGGCTTGGACATGCGCAAGAAAGTAAAAGATGATTTGTGGAGGAGATATGGGAATGCAGGAAAAAGGTGAAAGAATAGGAGGATGTTTAGCCAAGACATAGATGGATTGTGTGAGAGAAGACCTGAGGCAGGCAGGCAGGCATGACTATCAAAAAAAGTAAAATTGGCACTGAATCAAGTTAAGTCAGAAAAGCTGATATAGCACCCTGAACTCATGTAAAAATGGCAAAAAGAGGGTTAATGATGATAATGCTGAATGATTCCACATTTGTAGGCTTAGCTGAGCCATCTGTTTTATCATTTTTATGGCAATTTTGTACTTTCTTGATGGTGGTGCAGTCACTGAGTTAGTACATCTGTATATAAGGGTGTGTGTGTGTGTGTGTGTGTGTGTGTGTGTGTGTGTGTGTGTGTGTGTGTGTGTGTGTGTGTGTGTATAATATGTATATAAAAAGGGTGTGTGGGGGGTAAAATGTCAAAATGTTAGCAGGCAGCATGATCATGCTGGATGCTGAAAGGTCAGGAGGCTGTAGGTTCTATTCCTGCCCCAGGTGTGTAAATCCATATTCTGCTGGTGATGCTGTAGTGGGCCATAACGTGGTGCTATCCTCCTGAGTGTGCCATTCTTCAGATGAGACAGTATCATCTGCCTGAGTAGTTGGTAAATAAGGTGAAGATTGAATTGTCAGAAAGCTGGTGTTCTTTATTCTCCAGTTCACGCAATTCAGACATACAACTCCAAATCAAAGTTAAAATAATAAAATACAAATTTATATAAATATTTGTATATCATTCCAATTTATTTATCCATGCCTGTACATTAAATTACTAAAAAACTTTTACATCAAGAGCAGCTTGCGAACATGACATGACAAGAGTCAATTCAAATGCTTAACCATCCAGTCCTAGAGCATTTCAGTTTTTCAAAACACCAGCACTTGGAGAAATTCAAGAAGAGTATATCTGAAATGCAATTTCATTTTCCAAAGCAAATGAAGAAAATAATAAGATAAAGATCTGATTTTGTGAAAAAACAAATATGCTGCTTTTGTTCAAGTAATGGTGACTTAGAGAGCAATTATAAATGGGGATGTGGGAAGTGTAGCGTGAAGGCTTGCTTACCACATAAAGCATTCATTTCAGAAAGCATCTTTTTACAGTCTTCCGATTGCTGTTTTCTGTAATCACCGTGAAATGTATTCCATTGTACTCCGTGACTGGTCAGATTAGGGCCAAGTACAGTAGAACAATGATATCCATGGAATTAGGTATCATACCTTTGCTTATAAGTTGCGTAACAGAATTATTTTCTTACTTCTGTAGACACATTATTGTCAAAGGCCAGGTTACTGTCTATATGAATTCCCAAATCTCTGACCACTGGGCCTACTCCTAGGGATGTATTACCAATGTGGCAGTTTCCAGGGGTAGCCATCTTCACAAATGATACTCATGCATTTCTTGCCACTGGGTTTTAGACAGTGGCTCTAGTACTGGTTATTAGCCTGTGTCAGACCTCATTGGAAGGTATTTGTGGCTTTGAGGCTTTGTGAGATTCTATAACTGTGCCTAATTTGCAATCATCCACAAACCTGGTCAGCCAGAGGCCATTGACATTGGCCTTGACTTCAGAAAAGTCGATGACAAAAAGGCACCATTACTGTGCCTTGATGGCCTCTGCTAGTGACTGAAATTCATTGTGGATGTAATCATCCCTATCCTAACTGCTTGGGTCCCATCTGTGAACCTATTCAATGGGTGACATATGGGTTTATATCTAATTTGCTTTGTTTGTCTACATTGCACAAGTGGGATATTGTATTGAATTGTTTGGCTAGGTTGAGGTAGGCGTATGCACCATTTTGCTTTTATCCGTTGCTTTTGTGACCTTCGTAAGAAGTCCACCAGGCTGTATAAACATGACCAGTAAGTGATTGAACAAAACTGAATTGGATCCACTGTCTAAAGGTTTCCTGTGTTGTTATTTATTATTTCCAAGATAATTCTTTCCTTGGCTTTACATATGAGACTAGTAAGATTTATGGGTCCATAGGTGGCCCACCCTTGTGCAGAGAGAAGAGAGTTGCTGTCCTCCATTTACTTGGTATGAAGTCTGCCTGGATGCTACAGTTAAATAATGATTCTAGTGGCATTGAAAGTTCATGTTTCATGCTATTAAAGAGGTATCCTAGGATATTATTTGGGCCCATTGATGCAGAGTTCTTGGCTTTGAAGAGTGCATTGAAGACCTGCTCCTTAGTGATAGTTGGGGGAGTTATGGTTGAGGATATTTCCTGAAGGATGACGGGGAGTGGTGGTAAAATTTGAGCTTAATTTGGTAGCCAGTAGATGTGCTTTATCTTCTGGCTCAGCACAGGTCACTCCATTTACAATTAGCTTGGGTCATTGTTATATATTGCCTTTGAAGCTGCAGACATAACCCAAATAAAAAGTATGCCTTATCATTGCCTTAAGCATGGGAGGCTATTTTTGCTCAGATGTATAATTGGCAGACTTAATTAGTCCCTCGAGCTGCTTGCTAAGATTGCTGAAGAAGTTTTTACCTTGTTGGGAATTATAGTAATATTTGCTATTATATATTTTTTTATCCTCATAGCTTGTTTTTTTTTTTTTTAGTTTGGTTTGTGCTTATTTTGAGTATGTTCATAGGTTCATAGGTTCATAGGTTGGTACTAGGCTATCGGCCCTAGGGCCTATACAAGCCTACCCATAGCAATTCCCCTGGATATTTCTTCCCACAATATTTAATTCCCTGGATCCCTGTCTAGCAGGGCAACTGACATGATCCCCGGGGTGAATTTCCTATCTCCCATCCAATCGTCAAGGTTCCTTTTGAAGAGGGTCAAGGAAGTGCTCTGCTTGACATGTATGGACAGTCTATTCCAGAGTATGGGGAGTCTCTGGGTCAGGAACCTATCCCTCCAGCATGTTTTGTTCATTGTGATGACAAGGTTTAGATCCCTGGAGCATGTGGCTCTGAGGGATTGGGATTTCTTTAAGTGGAGCATGTCCAACAGCTCAGGGTTTGACATGGCCTTGTATGTTAAGCAGAGATCACCTCTGAGTAGACGATATGCCACAGAGTATAGCTGGAGTTTTTTTAGACGGTCAGCATATGGCATCTGCTTTAGGCCTGTGATTCTTTTAGTGAGGTATTTCTGCGGCCTTTCCAGCTGTTGCAGATGTCTTGTGAGGTACATACCAAATGGGTCGTTATAATCTATAATGGGTCTAATGAGGGATGAGTACAGTGGGACAATGACCTCCTTTTTTTTCAATGAAAATCCCTTAGTGATGAGGTGTGCCAGATAGAAGGATTTCCTGACTGTTGTAGCGATGTGGTTATCGAAGGTAAGACCACTGTCCACCTGTGTCCCTAAGTCTGTCATCACACTTTCAATGTTTAGTGTACTGCCACCTATGCGGTAATTCATGGGTACATGTTTTTTTTCCAAAGGGGATAACAATACATTTCTTGGCATTAAGCTTGAGACCATGGCTCTGGCACCAAGCATCTGTTTCTGTAAGGCCCTTTTGTAGAATATCCACATCATTTGGGGATTGAGTAATGGCTCCCAGTTTGCAGTCATCTGCAAACTTTATTAACCAGAGTCCCTTAGCATTGGCCTGTACTTCAGAGTAGTAGATGCCAAACAAGAGTGGTCCCAGGACTGAACCCTGAGGTACTCCACTTGTCACTTGTCTGGAGCTAGATTTTGAGTCGGCTACCTTTACAGTCTGGGTTTTGTCAGTAAGCCAGTTGGCAACCCATCGAGTGACATAGGGATTTATGCCCAGCTTAGTAAGTTTATCTTTGATTCCAGAGTGGGGGATGGTGTTGAAGGCCTTGGCAAGGTCCAGATAGGCTGTGTGGACTGCCTTACCCTCGTCCACAGCTCTGGAGACTGATTTGAAGAAGTCAATCAGGTTCAAGAGACAAGATTGGTTATTCACAAACCAAAATTGGGTGGGGTCTAGTGTTTGAAGGTTGCCAATGTCTTTGTTTATAAGTTCCATGATAATGCGTTCCATGCCCTTGCAGATCAGGCTTGTCAGACTGATGGGACAGTAGTTCCCGGGGTCCAAGGTGGATTTCCCCCCCTTGTGGAGTAGGATAACTGTAGCTCTGCGCCACTCAGTGGTCACGAAGCCTGAGGTGAGGCTATGATTAAACATGACACTTAGGTGAGGTGCCAGTTCATTTTGTAGTTCATGTAGTACACAGCCCAGGATGTCATCTGGTCCCATGGATGCTGTATTCTTAGCTTTGGAGAGTGCTTTTTCTACCTGTGTGGCCATGATTACCAGAGTTTTGCAATCTTTTGGTATTAAGATGGGCCCTTTAGGGGATGAGAAGGGGGTGAAGTTGGCACCAAATCGATCTGCCAGGATATTGGCAATATCCTTGGGATCAGTATATTTAATTCCATTCTGTTGTAGCTCAGAGCAGGTCTGAGCATTGCCATTTAGATTCTTGACATAACTATATTATGCCTTGTGGTTGTCGTTGGAATCTTTGACAATTTTATTTTCGCAACTAGCTTTTGAGGATTTTATGAGGGATCTCAGCTTCTTACTGTGGCTGGTGAGGGAGTTTTTTTGCATCCTGGGATTTTCCTCTTTTCTGCAACAGTTTCTTCCTTCTGCTGTATAGTTTGTTTATAGCAGGGAACCACCAGATTGGCGTACTTTTTTTGGAGGAGAGCATCTTGGTTCTATTTGGGATGGCACGATTCATGAATGAGTGGATGTGCTCGTACAGTGCCTTAGTGAAGGATTCAGCAGTCGAACTTTCAGAACCTGTCTGCATGGGTGTCATGAAGTTTGTCACTTCTGACTTGAGTCGCATGAAGTTGGCTTTGGAGATGTATTTTATGGAGGTTTCCTTACTGGGCTTTGGGGGTGGGATTTGGATGTCAAGGGTGATTTGCTTATGGTCAGAACTGACCAATGAGGGGGTGACCACTGGTGTGGAGCATCTATCTCCCATGTTAGTAATGACCAGGTCTAGGATATTGGAGCCCCTGGTGGGACAATTGATTAGTTGATTCAGGGCGTTGAAATTTATGAATTCCAAGAACCGTTGGGAAAAGGTGTTGGTACCCGAGTAGTTTTCCCAGTTAATGGCAGGGTAGTTGAAATCACCCAGTATTAGTTGTATCTTAATATTTTCCAGTATGTTTAGAAAGGTGTAATGAGAATTTTAGGGCATGGTGGGGGATCTGTAGCAAGCTACAATTTGGATTGCAGTCTTATCTAGTGTTAGTTGCACCTGGAGAATTTCAGATGCATTGTGTTGGGCAACTAGCCTGGAGGTGTAAATATCCTTGATGAATATGGACACTCCTTCACCTTTAGTGTTTTGGTCTTGGTTTTGTGGCCAAAAAGTGTGGTAAGAGTTGTAACCTGGTATTGCAGGGGTGCTCTCTGGAGCCTTGAACCAGGTCTCAGTTACTGCACAGATATCGATGTTCTCCATTTTTAGGAGTGCCTCAAGAGAGTGCATTTTGAGGTTTAGACTTCTAGCATTGAGTAGCATTACCTTCAGATTTTGCATGCTTGTATCTGCTATGGTGGTGGATTTGTCCTTTGAACCTTGCCTAAAAAAAGCACTATAGGGGTAGCAAGAGCTTTAGCCAGTAACCTGAATCCCAGGGGTGACAGGTGCAGACCATCTCTGGCAAAACATCGTGGTTTGTCGATCATGTCTTCCCAGGCAGAGAGATACTGGATTCCCTTTGAATGACACCAGAATTGTTGAAGTCAATCATTTTGTCCTAATACTGTGGTATCACTCTGGGTGAAGGCAGGATGCTACTCAGGGCTAGGCTCATACCTGCCTGGGCCATATGATTTGAGAGCTCTTCCATGTCTCTTTTCATGTAGTCCTGGGAGGTATGTCTCAAGTCATTCACTCCAACATGGACAATGACAGAGTCGGATTTGTACTTGTTGTGGAGTGACTTGAGTGCATGCGTTATGTGGTGGATCCTGGCACCCGACAGACAGCTGACTGTAATTTTCTCCTTGTTCAGCCTGGTGAGTGGGACATCAGTGTGTCTGACTATAGCGTCACCTATGACTAAAGTGTTGGGTACATTGTCTTGCATTAGGGGCTGTTGTTGGGTGGCACACTGGTGTTGTGAGCTATGTGTCACTTTGGTTGTGACTGGTGTTTGTTTGCTTTTCAGCTTCAGATGTCCTTGTTGCTTGGGCAGGTTAATGTTAAGGGCCTCCACATATGTGGGTTTAGTGTTGCTATGTGTGGGTGTTGATGGTGTGGGTTTTGAAGGGCTATGCATTGCTTGAGGTGTAGTGCAGGTGATAACCTTCTCCTCTTGACTGTCTAGCACAATCTTGGCCAGAAAGAGCTTTGTTTCCAGTTTGGCTATGTAAGTGCATCTCTTGCAGGTTGTATTGTTGGGTAGTAGGAGGAGAGGGTTGTTTGTGTACATGAGGTAGTTGCCACATTGCCCCAGTATGCTCAGATTCACCAGGTGGAGAGGAGAAATCACCAGAAGCTGACCCTTGGACATGCCTGTTTAGGTGCTTTTTTTGTAAAGTACAAGAGCTATTTTCCCTTACCTTTGCAAGGTACTTTGCAATTATAGGCTGTTTAGTACCTACGATTAATTTCTCCTTATTGACAAGGAGAGTTGAGTGCTTGTATCAGTTTCAAGCTTCCTAGTGCTTTCCAGCAGGTTCTAGAGCAAGTGCTAGTCACAGGGGGTCAGATTTTAGTGCTACTACTGAGAAACCAGCTAATTCTAAGGGAAAATTTGAAGAGCAGACTTTATGGCACCTGGAATAGTTTAACTGTAGCCCTGCGGTGCTGCATGATGCGAAAAATGTGCAAGCACACGCGTTTTTAAGCCAGAAAGTTGAAAGGGGTAGAAATCAGCCCCAAAAGGCTAATAAAATTACAATTTCAGAGCTGGAAACCACTCCTCTAGTGTTAGATAGGCAGTACAATGCTCACCAGTCCCACTGGTAAGCAGTAGGACTTCCCTCTACCACAGCAAGGTCTGGATAGCTCTGAGCACAGAAAATAAAGTCCTGAGACAAGCAAAGCCTGAGGATTGGACTATACTGGCTAGGAAAGGTGGGAAACGAGCAAGCAAGATAGTATTTTTTTTTTTTTTTGTTAAAACAGGCTAAACAATGCAATAATACAGTAAAGCTGTCTATTGGCATCCATTAACATACATTGGACAGGATTTCCCTAAACAAATCTGCAACATGTTGGGTTGAATAGGGTGCATTTTCAGTATGTTTTAGTATGTGTTATGAGTTTCCATGGTCATAGAGGGAGACCTATATCTTACAAAGATATGGTATGGGACTTTGCCTATGGTAATTTGGACATAGAGAAGGTCAAGCTTATCATACTCTTTGACCAACCTTAAGGTATGTCTGTTTTTGATGTAAATTTAAATATTCATAATACAGATTAAAAATTATCTGATCATTTATGATTCACAATGCAGTAATAATTGCATAAAGACATGCCTAAAGAAGAACCTTGTGTGTGGAGGCAATTGTCCTCTTAAAACCTGTTTGTTGTATATCTAACCTGCATCTCATACATGTTTGGTGCATTATCTCTACCTTACATAATTCATCAGTAAACCTGACTCTCGTGTTTTTTAAACTAGACTGAACCATGTTTCATGTTCAGCTACAATTCTTTCTACACTATTAAGAATGTGAATTCAGTTGTGATGATTGATTCTGAAGTCCTGGAAATTTATGCTGAAAGTATCCCACTTACTGTATCATTAGTTATAAAAGTTAACATCAAATCAAGACAAACCTTCATTCTTTACTACTCATTTTATCAGTTTGGGGTGTATGGCTAAACCAATAGTACAGTGGTTATTAATGTTGATCAAAATGCATGCCCTTTAATTAACTTAAATTCACAAAATGGATGCTAGTTTTGAGCACATCATGGTGTTGCATGTTGTGTGACTACTGCATTATGTGTTGTCTCATGCACTTATTTGGGGTTATAATAATCTGAGGCAATAATACACATCTTTTCTTTAGGATTCTGACAGCTAACCCTCTTCAGTGCTCCTGTGACAATATGTGGATTAAGCTGATGCAAAGGGCAGCACTTTTTGGTTTAGAAACTCAGTCTTTAGAATGTATTAATGAAAACAAGAAGAAAAAAAGCCTGGCCAGTATGGACATTCCCAGCTGTGGTAAGTCATTTCTGTTGTCCTTGTTTCAGTAAGGAGCATGCTCACAGCCATGCATACATATTTTGGATAACTTCCAGTAAACAAGCAATAGAATGTTATTGTTTTTAGATTTATTGTACTCCCGGATAAGTTTTCCTAGAATTCATATATCATCCATGTTGGAATTATCTTAAAAAGGTGATATCTACTATCGGGTATTGAAATTTCATTGCTCTTATGGCCATCTAGTTTTAAGAATGCAAATCTTTTAATTAAAAGTGACAGATTTTTTTCTGTTTTTATCGTTTCTTTATGATAAACTCAAATAAATGTGTTTGGCAAAAAAAGACAACTGACAGCTTTTTTAGGCAACGGCATCATAAAAACAAAGTCATCTTATCCATAGAACTGTAGAAATAGCATACGTCAGGTATCTGAAAAATGTATCATGTCAAATGTTGTTATTTATTCACTTTATTATACGAGAATGTTGTCTGGTCCTTACTTTAAGATTTTGAGTGCTGTTACATTTATTTGTACTAAACTATGCAAACATATGTGACTGACAAGTTGATAAAATGTGAGCAACAAATAATACAAAAAGAAAAAATATATATAATGCTGGCATTATGAAAAATGCATGAGAAGCAGAGTATATTTTAAGTATTCTAAAATGTTAGTGATATCTAGAAAAAAACTTGCAGTCTATACCTGTGTTTTAAACATCTTATGTTTCACAAGTTATTTACACACATCATAAACTGTCATTCTGTACATCATATCTTAGGAAAATAAGTCTTAGCTCAATATCATTAATCTTCCTTTTTCATTTCCTGTTCTCAAATCTAAAAACTTAAGTAATGTTACAGAGGTTTAAGATAAATGCTGATGTAAATACATAAAATGCCATATTTCAGTATGTTGCCATTCCAGTGTAATTTCATTTTTGTTTGTGAAACCATGTTACTAAATAATCATGATAGTTTCATAGGGTATCTGTTAATGAATGATCAAGAACTTTTTAAATACTTTGATGAGTGAAATATTATAGCAATAACCCATGCCTGGGTGTGGGTAATGCTGGATTTACCCACGGTTGGTGTGGTTTGGTCACGAGGACGAAGCCTGAGTGGCCAAACAAAAACAACCATGGGTAAATCCAGCATTACCCACACCCAGAAGTGGGTTATTGCTATTATACAATGACATTATTTAAGAAAAAAATAATTACTTTTCTTAAATAATGGCATTGTATAATGCATCCTTGCTGCCTTTCCGCAGCCGTCTGGTATTCTGCGGCAGTTCTGATGTACTGCGCATGCATATGCTTACGCAGTACATCAGAGCTGTGGGCAAAAGCAACGGAGAAAGCAAGATCTCCGTTGCTTTTTACAAACTGTCTCGCTATGTTAAAGGAGTTTAACATAGCAAGACAGTTTTGAAAAAAGCAACGGAGAAAGCAAGATCTCCGTTGCTTTTTACAAAGTATCTCACTATGTTAAAGGAGTTTAACATAGCGAGACAGCTTTAAAAAAAGCAACGGAGAATCTCTGTTGCTTTTTTAAAGCTGTCTCGCTATGTTAAAACCATTTAACATAGCGAGACACCTTTAAAAAAAGCAACGGAGAAAGGAAGATCTCCGTTACTTTTTTTAAAGCTGTCTCAACTCTCGCTATGTTAAACTCATTTAACATAGCGAGACAGGTTGCAAAAAGCAACGGAGATCTTGCATTCTCCGTTGCTGTAAAAAAAAAAAAGAGCTATACTAATGGAAAAAGTACGGGTGACCGGACCTTTTTCCGTTACTATAACTGATTTACAACGTGCACGCTGACCAATCAGCGTGCACGTTTTGGAATATTAATGGGGGTTCGTTGTATAATACAAGATATTTTGGTGGTATATCATAATCTAAGGAACATTGGTAGACCATTTGTGCAATGATCAGAATGCAGCAGCTTAAAAATAATCGTATCTGGATTATGGTCGGAGGTAACATTTATAACTGCATGTTTGCAGAAGAGTGCATGTATGTATGCACACAAATGCATACAAGCATGCCTGTGTAGACACACACACACACACACACACACACACACACACACATACACACACACACACACACACACACACACACACACACACACACACACATACACATATACATGCATGCACACACACACACACACACACACACACACACACACACACACACACATGCACACACATGCACAGATGCACCCAAATGTTGTTATCTTTGCTGATGAAGAATGTTGTGATGCTTTTCCTTTTCTAGAGCATGTGTAAAGAATGCAGTGGCTGAGAAAAAATCAATAAATTACCAAGGACAGGTAAATATGCTTCTGCAGCAGAAGCAGGATAAAGGGGGAGGCTGAATAAATCATTTGAATAGTATGCTTGTATGCAAATGCAGCTTTAGTTAGGATTAAGTTTTAACTAGTATGTTAAATACAGACATTTTGTCATTTCTAATTGTGTTGCTGTCCTACCCAATAGTGCTTGATTGTCCTGTTTAGCAAGATGTACCAGCACAGATGGGGGCACTAGTTATCAGTGCAAAAGGGCTGCCAGCTTAAAGGCTGCACTATCTCAAATATACAGTTTGTCAGAAATTGTACAGACATAAAACTGACTTCCACTCAGCTCCTAGTGAGGTGATATGAAGGTACACATTTAAGGACTCTTGTTCAATTTTGTGTCATTTGGAAATTGTTTAAAAATAATGACAGCTTTCTCAAACATAAGTCTTTATATGATTTAGATGGTCCTTTTGAAAAAAAAAAAACAAATATTCAGACTATACTGTTTCTAAATCTTTCATGTGAGAAATATCCCATTCCGGAAGCTTCTCCTTGCTATTGTTTTTGTACCATGTAATATTATGTCTCATGATGGGACACTGAAGGGGAATGTTGTCCAAGAGCTGTCTCATGTTGCATAAATCCATCATGAAAAATCCCATCTGTAAAAGAAAGAGTTTTTCTTGGCAGGCAACCTCTCTCTTGGGAGGATACTACTTAATCCTGTGGATGATATTGGAAGAATGGGATGTCCTTGGATGTACTTTGGGACTTTTGACTTAAGACGTGCTGCAGCTTTAAAATGTGTTATGTCCTTACAGATTGACTGCACAAACATTCTAAAATTTTGTTAAACAGCTTTGACCATATTCATTTATGCGGTCCATAGGTATAACATGTATGGTTGATGCTGTTTCATTTGCATTACTGACGTGTATGCAATTAATAAATGATATCATTGTAATGGCAGTAAATTACATTATGAGTATGCAGAAGATGCAGTACATTCTTACAATACACTATGTACTGCAGTAAACAGGTTGGTTTGTAGTAAACTGAGTTTACATAATTAAGGGCAAACGTAATGGCAGCCTGTGACCTCTGGACTACTGAGAAAGTGAACATGTGTGGTTCAGAAATGAAAATATCACAAGTGCACACACACACACACACACACACACACACACACACACACACACACACACACACACATGCATGCACACACACACACACACACACACACACACACACACACACACACACACACACACACACACACACACACACACACTAAAGTTGTGCCTGTATGGCTATGATGATTTGATTTCTGACCTTTCTATGTGGTTCTCATTTCATTACTACACTGTTGAGTGCACAACCTGCCTTGCACACTTTTATATCACACACTTATGTGTGACCATGTGTTTGTTTCAGTTATGTTCTCTCATTACCATCATTACCAGTGTTTCACTAAACATGTACTCCACAGCATGTTCCAGTTTTGTCTCTTCTTTTAGAACACAATCCATTCCTACTTGAAAGGCAGCATTTGTATCTCATTATAGACTTGCTCTCCATGAATGTCAACCCTATAATTCTATGTTTCAAATGCCTGTTAACTTTACTTTGTGAACTTTTGCCCACTTTTGCTTGCTGGTGCAACTACAGTATACCTGTTCTCTAGCATGAACAGCAATGGATTAAAGGATTTCTAATGACTTCAGTGCCTGGTTCCACCACCTCTGTTGGCATGAATATGTCTGTAGTTCCATACATACATCATGGACTGAGTGCACAGGGTAATATCTGTACAGCTCTGTGTATGCTTATGTCTCCATAATGATGAGAGTTTTGAGAGTATGCCTTTCATTTTAAAATTTCAAAGATTCAAAGAAACTTTACTGTCATTTAAGAAACGCAAGTGCTACCTAAACAAAATTGTGAGTATCTGCTCTTTTACAGGAGCAAACAAACACAAAAAGGCAGACATGATAGGTATGAGAGAATAAACAATAACTATAGTACAAAAGTAAATATCTTGGTAGCTGACACACATGCTTGCACACTATTTATATACACTGGACAACACTGACTACTAGATGATTGACTCATGAAAAGAAAAGTACAATATATGCAGAGGTGAGATTGGGTGATATTGCACATAAGGAAGTGATTGGAATTGCATTTGAATGAGAATATTTTAAATTTAGCATACAATAAATAAATAGAATTACTGTATGTGAAAAAATAAGAATGACAGCATAACAATCTATTATAGTTTTGATACCAGATTTGCATCTGCATTAATGAGTCTTTTCGCAGTTGGATAAAAACTGTTCATGAAGCTGGAGGTCCTGCATTGGATTCTCCGTAACCTTCTACCAGATGCAAGTTTAGTGAACCAACCATACGCTGGATGAGAAGCGTCACTCAGTATTTTGTGGGACCTCTTTTTACATCTCAGTTCAAAGAGCCCCTGTGAGGTAGGAAGACTAGTGCCCACGGTCTTTTCTGCTGTTCTTATTATTCTTTGCAGCATCTTCTTTTGGGCCGTTGTGCTGTTACCGAACCATACAGTACAGTTGCTGGTGATAATGCTCTTGATGGCTTCATCGTAGAAGGTATTTAGAGCATTCACAGAAAGCTTTGCTTTTCTCAGCCTTCTTGTGAAGTGTAGTCACTAGTGGTCTTTTTTAATTAGCTGACCTGTGTTTGTACTCCAAGAAATATCCTCTGATATATGTACCCCCAGGAACTTTGCAGTATGGACTCTCTCCACTTCTTCACCATTGATCTTGAGGGGCAGGTGCATGGCAGAGCTCTTTCTGAAGTCAATAATAATTTCTTTTGTTTTATTAATGTTCAGGTCCAAATTGTTGTTATTGCACCATTCAGTCCGGGAGCTGACCTCATTCATATACCCACTCTCATCATCAATACTTGAAGAAGTGGTGCACCTTACAGTGAACTACCTGTTGGCTGATGACTGAAAATGGGTCATAGTGGTGTTATCTGCTGTCCTCACCACTTACTGTAGCTGTCTTTGAATTACAACAGTAGTGTTTTTTTCTCCTGAATCTTTTCATCTTTTTATAAGAATTTTTGGTGTATGGCTTATTGCATTACATACCATGCTTATGAATTCCATCTCCTTCCACACTGTATTTCACTAAAAGAGAAGAAATTGTATCCACTATCATGAAACAGTGAAACAGAGGTGATGTAATACCTCTCACTGGATCCACATATGCTTTATATTTACTTGAAACAAATATCCTTTTGAAGAGGGCCAAAGAGGTGCTCTGCTTGACATGTATGGGCAGTCTATTCCAGAGTCTGTGGAGGCTCTGGATCAGGAACCTATCCCTCCAGCATGTTTTGTTCATTGTGATGACATGGTTTAGATCCCTGGGGCATGTGTCTCTGAGGGATTGGGATTTCTTTAAGTGTAACATGTCCAACAGCTCTGGGTTTGATATGGCCTTGTATGTTAAGCAGAGATTGCCTCTGAGTAGACGATATGTGACAGCGTATAGGTGGATTTTTTTTAGATGGTTAGCATAGGGCATCTGCTTCAGGCCTGTGATTCTTTTAGTGAGGTATTTCTGCAGCTTTTCCAGTTGTTGCAGATGTCTTGAGAGGTACATACCAAATGGGGCATTGTATTCTATAATGAGTCTAATGAGGGATGAGTACAGTGGGACAATGACTTCCTTTTTTCTGGATAAAAAGTTCTTAGTGATGAGGTGTGCCACATAGAAGGATTTCCTGACTGTTGTGATGATGTGGTTATTGAAGGTGAGACCACTGTCCACCTGTCTCCCTAAGTCTCTTATAACACTTTTGGTGTTTAGTGTACTGCCACCTATATGTTAATTCATGGGTACATGTTTTTGCCCAAAGGGGATAACTATACATTTCTTGGCATTGAGCTTGAGCCCATGGCTCTGGCACCAAGCATCTGTTTCTGTAAGGCTCTTTTGTAGAATATCCACATCATTTGGGGATTCAATAATGGCTAACAGTTTGCAGTCATCTGTGAACTTTGTTAGCAAGAGTCCCTTAGTGTTGGCCTGTACTTCAGATAAGTAGATGCCAAACAAGAGCTGTCCCAGCACTGAACCCTGAGGTACTCCACTTGTCACTTTTCTGGAGCTGGATTTGGAGTCGGCTACTTTTACAGTGTGGGTTCTGTCAGTAAGCCAGTTGGCAACCCATCGAGTGGTGTAGGGATTAATGCCCAGCTTAGTAAGTTTATCTATGATTTCAGAGTGGGGGATGGTGTCAAAGGCCTTGGCGAGGTCCAGATAGGCTGTGTGGACTTCCTTACCCTTGTCCACAGCTCTGGAGACTGATTCAAATAAGTCAATCATGTTCAGGAGACAAGATCGACCCTTCACGAACCCAAACTGAGTGGGGTCCAGTGTTTGAAGTTTGCCAATGTCTTTGTTTATAAGTTCCATGACAATACGTTCCATGGCCTTGCAGATCAGGCTCATCAGACTGATGGGGACGGTAGTTCCCAGGATCCAAGGTGGATCCCCCCTTGTGGAGTGAGATAAATGTAGCTGTGTGCCACTCAGTGGGCATGAAGCCTGAGGTGAGGCTATGATTAAACATGACACTTAGATGAGGTTCATAGGTTCATAGGTTCATAGGTAGGTACTAGGCTATTGGCCATAGGGCCTATATAAGCCTAGCCAAAGGTACCCTGGCTTTCGCCACCTAAGAGAATTATTTTCCTGTGCCAGTTCATTTTGTAGTTCATGTAGTACACAGCCTGGGATGTTGTCTGGTCCCATGGATGCTGGTCCTATGGATGCTGTATTCTTAGCTTTGGAGAGTGCGTTTTTTACCTGTGTGGCCATTATTACTGGAATTTGGCAATCTTTCCGTATTGAGGTGGGCCCTTTAGGGAGTGAGAGGGGGGTGAAGTTTGCACTGATTTGATCTGCCAGGATATTGGCAATATCCTTGGGATCAGTATATTTAATGCCATTCTGTTGTAGCTCAGAGCAGATCTGAGCACTGCCATTTAGATTCTTGACATAGCTATAGAATGCCTTGTGGTTGTCTTTGGAATCTTTGGCAATTTTATTTTCGTAACTAGCTTTGGAGGATTTTATGAGGGATCTCAGCTTCTTACTGAGGCTGGTAAGGGAGTTTTTTGCATCCTGGGATTTTTCTCTTTTCTGCAACAGTTCCTTCCTTTTGTTGTAAAGTTTGTTTATGGCAGGTGACCACCAGATTGGCTTCCTTTTTTTGGATGAGAGCATCTTGGTTCTATTTGGTTGGCATGATTTATGCACGAGTGGATTTGCTTGTACAGTGCCTTAGTGTAGGATTCAGCAGTTGAACTTTCAGTTCCCGTCTGCATGGGTGTCATGAAGTTTGTCACTTCTGACTTGAGTAGCATGAAGTTGGCTTTGGAGAAGTTTTTTATGGAGGTTTCCTTACTGGGGGATGGGGTCGGGATGTGGATGTCAAGGGTGATTAGCTTAAAGTCAGACCTGACCAACGAGGGGGTGACCATAGGCATGGAGCATCGATTTCTCATGTTGGTAATGACCAGGTCTAGGATATTGGAGCCCCTGGTGGGACTAAGGATTAGTTGATCCAGGGTGCTGGAATTTATGAATTCCAAGAACTATTGGGCAAAGGTGTTGGTACACGAGTAGTTTTCCCAGTTAATGGCAGGGTAGTTGAAATACCCTGTATTAGGGTGTTTGGTTGTATCTTAATATTTTCCAGTATGTTTAGAAAGGTGTAGTGGGAATCTTGGGGCATGGTGGGGGATGTGTAGCAAGCTACAATTTGGATTGCAGTCTTACCTAGTGTTAGTTGCACCTGGAGAATTTCAGACACATGGTGTTGGGCAACTAGCCTGGTGTTGTGAATATCCTTGGTGAATATGGACACTCCTCCACCTTTAGTTTTTCTGTTCTGGTTTGGTGGCCAAAAAGTGTGGTAAGATTTGTAGCCTGGTATTGCAGGGGTGCTCTCTGGAGCCTTGAACCAGGTCTCAGTTACTGCACAGATATCGATGTTCTCCATTTTTAGGAGTGCCTCGAGAGATTGCATTTTGAGGTTTAGACTTCTAGCATTGAGTAGCATTGCCTTCAGATTTTGCATGCTTGTACCTGTTACGGTGGTGGTTTTGTCCTTTGAACTTTGCCTAAAAAAGGCATTATAGGGGTGGCAAGAGCCTTAGCCAGCAACCAGAATCCCAGGGGATACAGGTGCAGACCATCTCTGGCAAAGCATCGTGGTCTTTCGATCATGTCATCCCAGGCAGACAGATACTAGATCTCCTTTGAAAGACACTAGAAGCTTAGCCAATTGTTGAAGTCAATCATTTTGTCCTTATACTGTGGTATCATTCTAGGCGAAGGCAGGATGCTACTCAGGGCTAGGGTCATACCTGCCTGGGCCACATGATCTGAGAGCTCTTCCATGTGTCATTTCATGTAGTCCAGGGAGGTACGTCCCAAGTCATTCACTCCAACATGGACAATGACAGAGTCATACTTGTACTTGTTGCAGAGTGACTTGAGTGCATTCATTATGTGGTGGATCCTGGCACCCGACAGGCAGCTGACTGTAATTTTCTCCTTGTTCAGCCTGCTGAGTGGGACATCAGTGTGCCTAATTATAGAGTCACCTATGACTAAAGTGTTGGGTACATTGTCTTGCCTTAGGGGCTGTTGTTGTGTGGCACACTGGTGTTGTGAGCTATGTGACACTTTGGTTGTGATTGGTGCTTATTTGCATTTCAGCTTTGGAGGCCCTTGTTGCTTCGGCAGGTTACTGTTAAGGGCTTCCACATATGTGGGTTTAGTGTTGCTATGTGTGGGTGTTGGTGGTGTGGGATTAGAAGGGCTATGTGTTGCTTGAGGTGTATTGCAGGTGTTAACCTTCTCCTCTTGACTGTCTAGCACAATCTTGGGACTTAGGTAATTGAACCCAGAATCTCAACATTATGAAATTTCGAAATTAAAAAGTAAATAGAAAAAAAAAATAAAAACATGTAAAAGCATGTTTTTGCATGGAGAAAGCCCCCCTGAGCCCCCCACAACCCCTGCAACTAAAATATACCAACTCTGAGATTGCTCTACAGTGAAGAGAATGGTAATGTTCCCATTCTACACTGTCTAGCGATCCCAATTACTGTTCTCTTCACTGCAAAGCGATCTCCGAGTTAGTATATTTAAGGTGCAGGTAGTGTGAGGGGTGCAGGGGGGCTTTCACTTCTGCAAAAACATAGTTTTACATGTTTTTACTTTTATTTTTTCTTAATTTCGAGATTACAAGATCTCGAGGTTCTCGGTTCGATATATAGAACTTTTGTAATTTCGAAATTAAGAAATGGACTTGTTAAAGTGACTCATACATGCTAAAACTTCCCTACTGACATTCAGCATGAAAAGATTGTTGGAGTTTGTAATGTGCTAAGTATTAACCATAAATTTTTGCATACTTGATATGAAAAATGTTCCAATTATATGGGCTAAAATGAAAATATGCTTATATAGTCTGCTGTCACTCATCTCACACTACTAAATGTTTTCTTGATATTATTGAACAAAGCTTTTTTGTGGTGTATAAAGGCTGCAGTAAAACTTTGGTTTCTAGAAAGCAGCTTATTAGCTCATTTCTCATCTTATTTTTAAAACGTTTTTATTAAAATTTTATATACAAGAGCAAACACATTAACATAGAACAAATAACTACTTGTCCAAGTGTCTACATTAATTCGTACAATATACATTAATAAAATACATCAAACAACAGCCATAGACTGATCCTAGAAGATAGACTAATATTTTACTAGGAATTAGTTACATTTTTGATCAAGTAATTATATTCTCCAGTCATTTTGTTTTCATCTTAATAGCAGGTATTTTGTTATGACACACAATAGTGACAATAGTAAACTCTGTAAATGAAAGAGTAATTTCATTTTCCTGTTCTTTATAGTAATTTTCCTGGTTGTTAGCTGCAGATAAATTGAAACTAAGAATTGGGTACATGTACAAGAATTGGAGCAACAAAAAACACCACGTTTAGTTGATATGAATTTATCAGACCAAAATGCTTATGGGAAACACTTTTTCATCAAAAAGGTAGTAGAAATTTGCAATTACAAACCATATGCTGGTAATCTTTTTTGATTAAGGACTGATACCTCCAAGAGTCAAAACCTCTCTTTTTATATATAATTTCAATTCTATATGGAGCGATAAATTATTTATAGGTTCATAGGTTCATAGGTAGGTACTAGGCTATCGGCCCAAGGGCCTACATAAGCCTAGCCAGTAAGGTTCCATAGCTTACGCCACCCAAGAAAGTTATTTTCCTGTGCCACTGTCGAGCAGAGACACAGAAGTGATCCTTGGGGTGTATTTCCTATTTCCCATCCACTCATCAAGATTTTTCTTGAAGCGTGCTAATGAAGAACTTTGCTTGACATAGATGGGTAGCTTATTCCAGAGTATAGGACGTCTCTGGGACAGGAATCTATCCCTCCAGCATGTCCTGTTTATTGTAGTGACAAGGTTTAGGTCCCTAGAGCATGTAGCTCAGAGGGATTGGGATTTCTTTAGGTGTAGTATGTCCAAAAGCTCTGGGATTGACATAGCTTTATATGTTACGCAGAGATCACTTCGGAGTAGGCAATATGCTACGGAGTAAAGCTGGAGTTTTTTGAGGCGGTCAGTGTAGGGTAATTGTTTGAGGCCAGTAATCCTCTTTGTGAGGTACTTCTGTGGCCTTTCCAGCTGCTGCAGATGTCTTGTGAGGTACATTCCAAAAGGGGCGTTGTACTCTATAATGGGTCTAATGAGTGACGTGTAGAGGGGAACAATGACCTCTTTTTTTCTGGATGAGAACCCTTTTATGATGAGGTGTGCCACATAGAAGGACTTCCTGACTACTGTGGCAATGTGACTATCAAAGGAGAGAATACTGTTCACCTGGGTCCCAAGGTCTCTTATCACGCATTCAGTGTTAAGTAGATTGCTGCCTATGTGGTAGTTCATGGGTACAGAGTTTTTACCAAAGGGGATGACACTACACTTTTTGGCATTGAGCTTGAGAAATAGTCTTCAAAATAAAGATGGCACATTTGTTTATACATTTTGGGTGAATATGATCTCTGTGTCACGTCATTTGGTTTTAGATTGCTTATAAAATAATGGGTAAATATTCTTTTTAACTTATATCTGCTGTTGTCAACTGTAGTAATTAGGAATGGTCTACTTTTAAATTAATGAAAATCTTCTTAAAAAAAGAAGTGTCTACTGATTTGTATTCTATATCCAGATCATACTTACCCATTAAAAAGACAGTATAAAATCATATCTCTGTTTTTTTAAAGTTAGCATTTTATGAAAGTTTAAATTGGCTAGACATTTTTGTGTAAATAGTGTAGACAATAATGTGAAACACAATGGGCCAGATTTAAGAAGAAGGAAGAAGATGGGAGTTATGCTTGTATTCTATTCCTCAGAAAGGTGTAAACTTAGCGCATATTTAGTATAGGCATTCATGAATCCAGCCTAATGCTTTTACATCCATAAATTTGTAAATACAAATCTAAATCTTTTAATATTTTATTTATGTAAGTAGAATTTCTTGGATTATTGATGTTTTTTTTAAATAAAAATATATTTAGCAGCAGTTTCATAGCATTATTCAACACTTGTACATACATGTAGCATTATGATATTTTTCTTTATTTAACCAAACCGTTTCATGCATTTTTTTTTCCATTTGGCTAAATTGTAAGAATTTAACCACAAAGTTACTGTTTTAATAAACTAAGCTATATCATAGGTTTCTAGGTCAGAAAAATTGTTTGCACCATCTTTTAACTCTCTTAGATAATGTCCCAACCTTAACCTTGTTGAGGGTGCCATTAGAACTTCAAACAAATGTCATTAAATTGTATAATGTGTCTCTTGAAAGAACTAACACAGTTGTATGCATAATGTATAATATTTTGGGTAAAATAACTATTTTAATTAAAATAAGCCTATGTTCCACATAAAGGAATAACTTATTCAATTCATTTGTTATTGCTTTTATTTGTCTAAAATATTTTTATAATTTGTTCTTGATATTTATTTACAGCTGTAATGAAGAGTAGCCTGCACATATTATTTCTCTTTAATAATATATTTAAAATTATTAATTTCGGTCAAATTATGTAACACTTTGTTAATTAATAAGGTATTCATTTTACTCTATTTGAACTTTAGACCTGAAATTGATTCAAAATATTTCAATGATTTTTTTTATATAGTGAACAATCTGTTACCTATTGTTAGCAATACATGTTAAGCAAATAACTGCATTTTGGAAACATATTGATAATTTATTTTAAATTGTACTATATTATTGTAAAGTTTTATGTAACTGACTAGAGGTTCCATAGCCAAAGCAAATAATAAAGAAGACAAAGGGCAACCTTTTTTTATAATTTTGTTTATTTTTATTGACTAAGAAATAAAAGATCATAAGATAACATATGAGAGTGAATTTCATAAGATAACACATGCGAGCGAATTTTGATAAGAATGATTAATAAGAGATGTAATATCACTTGTACTCAGTGTTATATCTTTAAGAGTTGAATGATTAATGTAGAAGAAGGTATTATGATGATGAATGACTGTATTCCACTTCAAAGTACCAGAAACTGAACAGTCACTTCTTCTTCTTCTTTTCCCGGTTAGGGGTCGCCACAGCGGATCACCTTGTCCGCTCATAATTGGCAGTGGAGTTTTATGGTGTCCAGTTGCCAGCTCGGTGCCCAACCTTCCACAGAAGGCACACACATGCACACACTCACACCTAGGGCCAATTTAGAGTGTCCAATCCACCTGCAGCATGTCTTTGGAATGTGAGAGGAAACCGGAGCACCCGGAGGAAACCCACGCGACCACAGGGAGGACATGCAGACTCCGCACAGAAGGCACCCCAGCTGAGGATCGAACCAGAGAACCTCTTGCTGTGAGGCGGCAATGCTAACCACTGCACCACCATGGCCACCCTTAGAAACTGAACAGTCACTACTAAACTTAATTTTTTCAAGAAATAAATCTGGACTATGCATCCATATTATTCTTCTTTTGCTTGGTAACTTAAAGATTAGTCAGGTTTGTTCTAAAGTTAACAACTTTATCTCCTTTTCTTCTTCCTTTGCTAAGCAAAAGTATAGACAAACTATTGAACTGCTGCTCTTTTTGTATATTCATTACTGAATTACTCAATCTGGATGTAAGACAAAGGTGAATATATGCCACAGACAAGTTTAAATTTAAATTAATACTTCATTCGGTCATTTTTTTTTTTTGTAAATACTCCAAAATATTAAATAAATAAATGGAGTTTTAAGGATATTTGAGATTTAAAACATAGGTTAAAATGTCAGTCTTGACAGCATCTATTCATAACTCAACTTTATCTTATTCTTAAACTCTTTACTAAAGTACCACCTTTACATCTTTTTATTTTTTTAATCTTAATTCAATGACAGAAGCTATATAGTATGATGATTGGTGGGTATCATCATTTGAAGAGTTATATTCTATTATTTATATCAAGTCCTACCAATGACCAAAATGCAATAATGAAAAATTGCTTAATGTTTATAGCCATAAGAGATGAAAAAAAATTGTGACTGGCAGGAACCCTTTCCTCTTATACTAAAATTGAACCTGTACAGAGTTTAGAATGAGGAATGTACAATTTTTAAGTATCTAGCTGTTCCCTTTTTCTTTTCTTACTTTCTTTCTTTCTTTCTTATTCTGGATTGCCTCCAAGCATTTTGAAATACCAAATATAACAAGAGCTAGGGGGACAAAAGCTAAGATGCATTCCTTTAATATATATGGCAGAGACAACCATAAACAGTTTGCTCTTTCGTGTTAGCATTTTAGAGGACTTTGTCATCAACAAGGCTGCTGAAACACTGGTATTCATCCAATTTTCTATATTTATATATTAATGGAAGAATGATGTAGGGAAGCAAGGTGGACCAATCAAAAGGTTTTTTGATATTTTATATATGTAGTTTAGATATTTTGTTGTCAATAATTTTGCTGTTTATATTATGTTGCTTAGATTATTCTAAGTATACCTATATAGTGCTGGTTGTTTTGAATAAATAATATCTTGCTGAATCCTAATTGACTAAATAAAATTGATTGGAAATTCATTTGAATCATGAGTGACTGAAAACTAAAAAGTACAGTAGTAATTCACTGTGCATGTGTTTATTCACTTTTCACAACTGCTGTACAACCACGGAATTAGTATATTCAATTAAGGAGGTGGGGGGCATAGCCCCCTTATAATGGGGGTTTAGGAGTGATTGCCACTACAACATTTTAATGTATGCTTGCTCTAATTAATTTTTTGTAAAACGTGCTTGAGCTTCAGCAGTGATTGTATTTTTTCTGTTTTCTCCATTGTTGTCTGGCAATGGCATATGTATATTTAAGAAAGGGAGGTATTGGGGGTGGGGGAGTATTGGGTGTGGGGGGTCTTGACCTCTGCAAACAACAAATTTTAAGGTATGTTTGGTGTAATACAGTTTTTCACTCAAATATGATTATATAAAATAAGTTTTCAGTCTAATCTGATCAGTCCAAAAACAAGCAAGTCAAACTTCCAAAAACCAAAAACCAAAAAGGCAGCACATCTGGAGCAACTGAAAAAACAAATGTATTGTATGAAGCACTTTTCATCCACACCAAATAGTTAAAGTTCATCAGATACATACAAACAATGATTTGACTGGTTTAAATAACCCTCCAAAAAAGTCACATGACTTCCAGTCCATCTGATTTAAAGGACCCACACATAAGAATATAAAGATATACATATAAACAACAGCAGCCTACACTAAATAGTCCTAAAAAAGCTTTTAAATAATATATATATATATATATATATGAGTTCTAAAAGACAATCATTAATATTCACATATTATTATATATAAACAATAAATAAAATATATAAGACAGTAATTATATTCATCTTACTAAACTTTTAAGTTTTAAATTGCATGTTATAGAACACATATCATTTAAGCCTGGGTGGTTATACGCATTTAAACAAATTTGCTAGAAAAGTTCTAATTTTTCTAATTCAACCTCAAATGGTCCACCCCTTGGATTTTTTTCAATTTGATCTAAATTCCAAAACTTAAATGCATGTTGTGAATACAGATTAATATGTTTTGCCAAAACATTATCTAATTTATGCTTATTAATACTATATATGTGTTCATATACTCTGTCTCTAAGTCTCCGATTATTTTTTCCAATGTATAATGATTCACATAACTGACACTTAGCCAGGTAGACCACCATCCTGGAGTTACAGTTGTGTTTCATTCTACTTGTTAGATGTTTATTATTTACATATAATGAAGAAACTATAGCTATATATCCGCAGTAAAGGCAATTACCACAGTCACTCATGTTAATCTGCTTGGTGTGCGAATCGAACTCACATTCAAATAATTTTCTTTTAATTTTTGTCTCTTCTAGCGATAAATTTTGGTGAAACTCCAAATTTTTCCACTAATTATTTATCTTCCATAAGAATATTCCAATTTTTACATAAAATATTTTTTATATAGTAATAGTCTAGATTAAATGTTGTCACAAAACTTGAGGTAAAATTAGTTTCAAATCTAGTCTCAACTAGAAGTGATACACTATTCCAACTGCTAATATATTCTCCACAATTAATGGACTTGAATTCCTAGTGTTATTAAGAATAGGCCTATAGAAGCCATTACATTTTTTACTTTTGACCTCGTCAATTATGTTATCCACAAATGTACTCAGATATGCCCTTTTTATAAACATTTGTTTCAAATGCTCACATTCAATATAGAAATCCTCCTCTGTAGTTATCATTCTGGCAGCTCTCACAAGTTGGCCCTTTACAACTGATCTTTTTAATGGTGGGGATGGGCACTTGTGAAATGCAAGAATGTGTTAGACTAGGAGGCTTTTCTATATATTTTAGCTTCATTCCTTTTATTTACATAATTTTTAACAAGATGAACATCTAAAAATGAAATTTCATTCTCAACAAATTTATAAGTGAATTCTAAAAATTCAGTGATCTGATTGAAGTGGTTGACTTGGTCTTGTGCATCTTCTTTGTTACCCTAATTAATAGAAAAATATCCTCAAGGTAACGTGTGAAGTAAATAATCTTACTAGGAATTTCATCAATATTAAAAATATAGGAATACTCCCAATAGGCCATCACTAGGTTGTCAAAACTGGAACCACAGGGTGAACCCATAGCTACCCCCTTCTTTGGAGATAAAAATTCCTTTTAAAATGTATATAATTATTGGACAACACAATATCTAGCAGTTTCTCTACCAAACCAATGTCTGCAGGGGGGGGGCAACCTTACTACTAAGTTTATTACCAACCCACTCAATATGCAAGTCATGTGATAATGATGTATATAAGTCTCTTACATCAACAGTAAGAAAATAATATTGTTCATTGAACTCCACTTCATTAATTGTTTTCTAAAATTAACCAGGAATCCTTACAAATTGCAACTTCTGTTGAAACATATTTTTTAAAAATTGAATACACCACTTTCACACACGTGTATTTAGCGGAATTCCTACTGTCTATGATAGGTCTAAGTGGTGGGTTGGACATATTTTTGTGAATTTTGGGGACCCCAAACATGGTGGGTGCTACAGGTGCTAAAATGAGCATACAGTTATATAAATCAACATGATTTTTTCCTTCAGTGAATAAACTATTTATATATATATTTTTATCTGCTGATTTGCTATATTGTACTCATTTAATGAAACCTGCTGATATGAATCAGATGAAAGAAGAAGTTATATCTTATTTTCTTAGTTAAGTCCATGAACACCAGGGCCCCCACCTTTATCTGGTTTCAGGATTCTGACATTAGTTGTCTTTAACACCTTTAACCATGCTTGTGCGTCCCTACTCGGGTTATATTTTTCACAGATATTTGTATTAGTATTCTGATACATTCTAAAATCCAGTTCACATACATTTTCAAATGTATACTACAAATTGTGCAATGGTGTACTTGCAATTCTAAGTTGTTGAGGTTGCTCCACATTTGAATTACTAAAAAGTGCTATCAAATTAAGTTTTCTGACATACAATTTTAAATCTAAAATGCAATTAGTTATATCTAATCTTTTCGAGGGAATAAAGGTAAGTCCTTTTGCTAAAATGTTAGCTAGATCATGCAGTTACATCCAATGTGGAGAAATTGTAAATGTAAAAGTCTCCTTCAGTGTTTATAATCACAGTTGGATTACAAGGTACATTTGGATCATTTACCTCATTTACTTCCACTTGTTATGTTTCTTCCGCTGATTCCATTTGTTCTGGACTCTCCCCCTTGAAAAACCCTGGTTATTGTTCAGATAAGAATTAAAGGGTTACACCAAGCATTTTAATTTTGTAGGTGTTCGCTCCTTCTTATTTCCTCATTTTGTTCAGAAAAACGAGTATTATTATCGGTAATGTCGTCCGATCCATTTTGCTGCACTGTCACTACGTCGTTCGCATCCTTCATAACTCCTTGGTTATCTCCACCACCTCCACCATTGGACTGGCCTCCTTTGACATCATCTGCGTGATTGGCACTTCCTCCTTTAGCACTCCACACTTGTGTTACTGAGGGGTGTAGATAAGCTGAACCTTTTTGATATTGAAAATGGTCCCGCTCCACTTTTTTAATTTTATTAGCCATCGACTTATTCATGTACAAGTCAATAGTTTGAAATATATGTGAATACTCATATTTATAATGCTCAAAATCTGAATGAGTTTTAATTTGTACATCCAAGACTGAGACTGCATCCATTAGTTCATCTGCCAATACAGTAAAATACTTGCACATCAGGTCTAATAAATCCAACCCTTGTTTGTTGAAGAGCTTAGTAAGGTCCAAATGAAACTGGGAATCCGGAACTAAGCCTGTAGGATACTGGCAAGTTCTTAGACCTTTTGGTACTATTTCGGATTTTATGCATTCTTGAAAATATTCTATTTCAAGATGGAGCATTTTATACTTAAGCAAGC
>NC_056728.1:484610044-484687544 GCF_019279795.1 Protopterus annectens
TATAGTTATTTATATAGTTTATCCTGTAAGATCAGCAGCCATCATAGTGTTTCAATGATGCAAATATGTAGTGTATATTACAAAATTACATGTAAGAAGAGAAAATTATAAAGACGATGAAGTCACCCAAGGTGCTTCTGGCACATAAGATTTTATCTCATTTATTGTTTAAAGGTCAGACTATAATGTAATGATTTGCGGCAGCTAAAGTGCTACAGAACAATAAAAACTGTGAACCTGTTTAGAAAGTAGTTTCTTGCTTATTGGGATACAATTTTATTTCATCAAGTAATAGGAAGAACTAATATATTAAGGAAAGGGTTTGTAAAACCTAATAAAGCTTATCTGAAAAAAAAAAAGCTTTGTATAGATTACTTAGATCGAAAAGACAGATTTTTTTCAGTCAGATGTAACTAAAAGAAAAAAGGAATTGTAATAAGTATTACAGGTTGCTTACTTCATTTTCACAATGGCTGAAACAGAATTCATTGAAGAGACATTTTTAGATTGATCAAAACTGGTGCATAATGTGGGAAACCCTGTGTTGCTGAAATCTACTGTGGTTAAATTATAGGTTTATAATAATTTTTTATTGGTGTGTTTGCTACTAGTTCATGTTTACACATTGACATAATATACAGAAAATGTAGCACCGTGGTTTTTAATCAATAAACCAGTGTCACACAGTACCTGTTCTGAAGGAATCTAGTTTTACATTTGTTAACATGTCTTTTTGTAAAATATACCATAGCTGTTTTTTAAAAAAAAATAATTTAATGCTGGAAGCACTGTTAGAGGATCTAAGGACTTGGCGGGTAGTGCTAGTTGATTAGAAATGTAAAATTAATTGATAACTGATCAGGTAATAGATAGGGGGAGAATGGTGAGTCGTAACAATTATAGTTTAAAGTATGTCTGGGAGTTGAAAATGAATCTCTAGAAGACCCTTTCAGGAGATCCTATGATCATTTCTGTTTCTTGTACTGAGTAGATCATATCAGCTATTCCAGTGATCCATTACTTAGCTAATTCTCCCCCGTTATCATAAACACTGTTCAAACCTGCCAGTGTGCACACTATTTTACTATTTTACTATTTACTTCTACAATGATTAGAGATATTTAAAACATTTATTTTAAAATTTATAGCACATAATTTGCTTAACAAAGTGATACAGTCTCCCAGTGAAAACAGACTTAGCATGAACTGTAAGCTTCTCTGCCCTTAAAACTCATTCATTGAAACAGCATTGAAACCCACATTCAATAAAAATTCATCTGGCCAGTGGCAAATTAAGTTTATCTTTGGGCTGTTTTCAAACAATAGGCCCCTTGTAATCTTGTAATCGTTTTTAGGACCATGCATACATGAATGTGTTCTTTGATGCACCATCCTGATTGCATTAAATTACATGCCACTTGTTAGAATGTGTTTTAAATTTATAGGTTTGAACATTTCTAGTGAGCAATGAAACAAGATGTATGAACCAATAATGACAAAGCTACCCATTGCAGAACATTTCAACCACAAAAAGGCCACTCAAACTTTTGTCATTTCAGTCCATTGGTATGGGTCAATATATACAATCTCTGGAGAAGTAAAAGTCATCTGAATAATTCCACACTAACCTGATCCATAACTAATGAAGAGGTTGCTGCTGGCAAACAACTTTACATTTCAGTGTTTCATGTACAAATTCAGTGCTACTGCACTTGAAGAATAAATTCTCCATGTCACATTAAAAAAAAAATTGTTAAGCTGGTAATATTGCAATAGGGAATAGCTCACAAATCACAACAGGTTCATAGTTACTATACATCTCATCCAAAAGAGGATATACTCAAGAGTGCAGTACACCATCCCTTAGCATGAACAGCAGTAAACTTCTCTTCCATTGAAAATCAGCATCCCATGAAAACGCACAGAAACTCAAAATTCTTTGAAAATGCACAGGAGCTCAACAGTCCTTGAAAATGCAACGGAACTCAATATTCTTTGAAAATCCACAGAAACTCTAAATTCTTTGGAAATACACTGAAACTCAACAGTCCTTGAAAATGTACCCAGTAGTTAATGTAGGGGATTCAGGCTCTAGTATCCTGTAATCAAGGTATAGAGTTTGAACCTGAATAAGTTAACCAACTTGCCATCGCTAACATGGGCATTACACACACACACACACACACACACACACACACACACACACACACACACACACACACACACACACGCTCACGCTCTCATGTTTAAATGTGTGTGCATCTTTAGTATGATGCATGCGCAGACATTATTAAGGATGCACACAGATTCTGTTCTTAATGAAATGTAGGTTTAGGTTCATAGGTTGATAGGCAATCACCTGGCCAGTGGGCCCCACCAAGACAGTGGGCCCTAGGCAACTGCCTAGGTCACCTATTGCTGGATCCTGTTCTGTACACACTACAACCGAAGTACAATTGTAATGAAAATTTAGTTAATTCAGGAAGAGCATTCCAGTATATTCAATTACTATTAATAGTTTTGTATATCATTCTTTGTTTATTGGTTCCACACTTTGGATATTATGTTAACATTTTCTTTTTAAAACATGCACAAATTGCTTGCTTTGAGAAGTGTTACATTAATGATTTAGTGGAACTTTGCACTTGTGCTTTGATAGCTAGTGAATATAGCCAATGAATTCCAAGGTACCAGCCTGTGAATATGAAGAGCTCACCAGCTGCAGCATAAAAAGTAGAAATTAGTAACTTTTGAGGACTTACTGTATTGTTTTAAGTGTTAGTTTTCTGACTAGAGTATAGCACTAGGTGAGTTTTAGTAATTTATATGTTACAATACAGATTAAGTATGTTGCCTAGGATGTACTGGTCATCAATTGCCACTATAGTACGATATTGGTGCAAGCTTAAAGTTTATACATTTTCTAATTACGTTACCTATCTTATTCATGAGTGTCTTGTCTAGGAGCATATGACAAAAAGATCATTGCAACAATAGGAAATCCTAACTTCGTCAGATAAGAAGACAGCCTTTCTTAAACAGTTTTAATCACAGCTGATGTTTTATTCAAGATATTATTTATATACATAGTAAATAGCAGAGAAGAGTAAAGCTACATGCAGTCCAGGGTATTTACACTGATCAAAACACGTAACTCAGCCACTAAAAGGTGAAGCAGTTTCATATGAGAATTTAATTTGTGCCATGCTTTGTGGTGTACTGCCCTATTTTGTAATGCATGGAGCTAAATTATATCTTGGTTTAGTACTGCTATAGTGTGAGACCTGACCTTGATAATGCTTAGAGGGGTGCTTAACAATTGTTAATCACCACCTAAGCACTGTGATGGTCAGGTCTGAGCTAAAATCAGACAGAGCTGACCAGTAAACAGCAGCAAGACATGAAACAGCTTTATTTCAACTCCCATTTTTGCTTGCTGTCTGCTGAGGTACACAAAGCATTTCATTTTTATTGAATTATCACTTGTGACATAGGCAAACTTACATTTATATAAAAGTAATCAAATCATACTAACAAGCCCACATTTACAAACATTATACATCACATATATTGTTATATATTATATAACCTAAGCAGCATTATATCTTCTTCTCCTTTTTGGCTTTTTCCCGGTTAGGGGTCGCCACAGCAGATCACCTGTCCACTCATGATTGGCAGTGGAGTTTTTACGGTGTCGAATTGCCAGCCCGGCACCCAACCTTACACAGAAGGCACACACATGCATGCACTCACTCCTACGGCCAATTTAGAGTGTCCATACATCATGTCTTTTGAATTCCTGTCTTCTCTTAGACCTCATTCCACTCAAAACAATTGACATGTTTTATATGTAATTTACTCCTATCTTTTTCTAAGTATCCCACTTCCTGTTCTTTTATCTCTTTTACAATATTCACTACTTCAAGTATAGTTGGTTTAGATTTTGATTTCTATTTCCTAGGAATTGCTTTTTAGGCAGCTACCAGAATTAAGCTTAACAAGGCCTAACTATGTTTAAGCAATTCAGAGCCTATATCCCAGCTAAAAAAAAATCTCCTTATTTACACTCATTTACTCACCCAGTATTCCAGACAGAACACTCTGTAGGGAATTTGTAAAGTCTGCTAACTCATTAAACTCCCAAAACATTTGTTCCCCTCCCAGTTACCTCTTTCTTCCTCATCAGACCTCCAGCATCTGACATCTACCTGAGGAAACATTCTTTGGAGGCTAATGAGGCATAAAAGTGTCTATGCAAACACTTCCAGGCAAAAATCCTAAATCTTCTAGATGTTGATGCATTTTTGGGAGACATACATATGCCCTATCATTGTTTCTTTGTAAATTGCATATCAAATCTCTCTTACAAATATTGTCTGACCTATTTTGATTGATTTCTGTAGTTATCATGCAATATTTTATATGGCCTACTAATTATCCCTTTTTTAACAGTAGCTTCTGTTCTAGAGTCAATTAAAAACTCAACCAGTGCAGGTCTTTTATTTAGGATACCCTCCTACCCCCTTCTCTTTGTCTATATTCTGATATCAATCCCTGATAGGGAAGACAATTAGTAGGCTGCAATCCAGTTGTCTTCTTGATCTATTCCCATTCAGTTACCTTTTCCCTCTAATTATTTGCTCTCAATACCTTGGTTCCTTTGCCAGCTTCCTATATTAAATTCCAGCCCCTCTCGTCTATTCTCTGTACCTCTAGTTGCAGTCATCCCTACTGGCAGAATCTTCTTTCTCCATTCCCATGTTGGCTTAGTTCTTAGTGTACTTTCTGTTACTTTATGAATATAGTTTCTGCCTTTTTTATTTCTCCAAGTCTTTTGGGTTTCTAATACCATGATGGGAATAGATCCCATTCCCAAGTCAAAGTACGATTAAAGTTCATGAAATTAGTATTGTTTCACTCTTTGATGTCAGCCAAAATTGCTCTTCACAGCACCCGCAGTGTGCCCAATAATGACTCCTTCTGCAGTTCGTATGGATTTACATGTATTGGTAGCATATCTAAATAAGATTTTAGACTTTTTTATAAGACCCATTGCTTCTACTACTATTGGAACTATTTGGGTATATTTTTTCCACATTGCTCTTTCATTGCTGCTTGCAGATCCTGATATTTTATAACTTTGTGTTTCTCTGTGCGCAGGACACTGTAGTCACTGGGTGTGGCGATTTCAGTGATCAATGCTACTCTTGTCTTCTTTTCCTGGACCACTATATTCTGATGTTCATCGTGTTTCACTGTTGCAGTCATGACTGTAGGGTTCTCCCCTGCCGGCAGGCAGCCCTTGGTTGGCCAGAATCCCAAAGTCTGGGTCCGGCGTCGGCTGTTCATCCCTGCTCCCTGACGTCAGAGCGCCAGGAGTATAAAGGTGACAGCCGACGCCATCTTCTCCAGTCTTTCTTGCCGTGCGGTGATAGCAGTTCGCAAGTGCTGGTCGGTTGACTCCTGACGAATACTTCCACGCTCTTCGGTCCGAAGACTTTCTTCTCCACTCTAAGCTAAGTACCCCGTTGGGGAAACTTTTTTCTTGCTCCACTCCGATGTCAGAAAAAGTTAATAATTGTATTTCATGTGGGAAGCAAATACCTCATAAGGATTTTCATTCTTACTGCATTCCTTGCTTGGGCCCTGACCACGACGTAGCTAGTTGTCGGTTTTGTGCTAGATTCAATCAATGTACAATTAAGCGAAGGTACGATTTTGCCTTTCATTACTTCGGTAGACGCTTTAACCACAAAATGTCGTCAGATACGCTTCCATCTACTGGAATTCACAAGCATCGCAAGGATAAAGACAGGCCTCCGAGGTCCAAATCTGATGATAGCGCAAATGTGGAGCCAGCTTCAGGTTCGGCCATTGTCAGTGAGGTGCTTTTGCAGCCCCTGTCATCGGCCATTTCAGTACCGATGGCCGAAACGGACTCTCATGGGGAGCCAACCAGGCCTTTGAATATCTCTGTTTCAGGACCTTCGGACATCGCTCCTTCGGATGGGTCCAGAGCCGCTGTGCAGGTACTGGCTTCTGAAGGGGTTTTTAGGCCTACTCAGCTTCAAGTAAAGACAAAGCCAACGACAAAGACAAAGACTCCTTCTAAATCAACACAGGCCTCTTCTGAACCGGCTCCCAAGTCACAGAAACAGTTACTCAAGATGGCGTAGGATTTACTTACTGTGATTAGGGGTTCTCATCCCCCTCCAGACAAAAGGCCAAGGCAGGATGTTTATTATGATTCCTCTGATCAGGCTTCTGTTTCCTCAGTTTCTTCTTCTGATCAGGAATATTCTTTTCCTCCTTATGAGGATTCTGATGCGGAAGAATCCATTCCTTCAGCTTCTCCTCCTGAGGATTTTTCTTTTGGAGAAACTCTGCATGAAATGAGGGAACATTTTCACTGGAAGGGACAGGAGTATTCAGAATCCAAGAAACGACTGAGGGATTTTCTTCTTCTTCCCCAACATAGACCCTTGGCTATTCCTCCTGTTTTGGATATTGTGGATGATGCTTTTTCGGAGGCTAATTTAACCCCTGATTCTTTTCCTCCTGCTCCTGTTAAGCCTGATAGGTAATACAGGGTTCCTGATTCCCATCAGTTTTTATACAAGAATCCTGCTGCTGACCCTGAAACCATTTCTCAGGGTCCTAAGGGTGTTAAGGTCGCTACTGCCAAAAATCCTATTCCTACTGAAAAGGATTCTCGAGTAGGGTTGCCAGTTGTCCGGTTTTTGACCGGACTGTCCGGTTTTCTAACAAATTGTCCGGTTACAAATTTCATTCAAAACCGGACATATGAAGTCCGGGTTTTGTGCCACTACGTAGCTTTTTCTAGATTTACTTAGAGTGCGGTAGTAAAAACAAAATACATTTCCCAGTATGCTTCACAACTGTTTCTGGTTGGTCTGGGTCTGGCGCTACTAATCTGTGACACTGTTTGGAAATTGACTGTGATATGGGGAATTTATCTCATGGCGAGAGAAATTAAACTTGTACATATGAAAAAGGAAATATTTGTCTTATCTGTTTCTGCTTGTTATTCAAAGGTATGTTTTATGAAGAATAGATCCGGACAGTAAACTCTTAAAAGAGTGGACAAAAGTTTGTATGAGTGTTTGTTAAAAACTGTAGCACCTTTCTCACGCAGTTTATACAAATTAAGTGTGTCGCCAAGGTTATTATGGTATATACTTCTTTCTGCACTGTTTCTTAGTCCTCAGCCAGTAAAACTAAAAGAAACAATAAACGACACAGCGTTTTAATGAATGCGACAGTCGCTATAAAAAGACTCGCACAATGCCGTTTTCTTGTTGCCGTTTGCACTCATTATAAGATAGCAAAGAGACTGCATTGCTGAGTATAAATCTGTACCTGCTTACACTGTTTAAGTGTATCGCCTCGTTATTAAGGTGTTGCATTGCGTCTTAGTCCTCACTCAGCCAGTAAAACTAAAACAAAATATAACGTTTTTAAAGTACTGAATCCTATCTACCTACTGATTAATGAAAGGTTCTTAAAAGCTGTGGATAAATTAAATGGTACTATAATACATGTTGAGGGAAGGATTTATTTCTCTGATGTTATTTTGCACTGTAACTGTTTTAACAAATTGTTAATGTTCTGTTCTTAAAAGTGTAGGGATAATAATTTGCTCTCTGTCTATTCCTGTATCTGCTGCTAGAAATTTTAACCAGGTCATTGACCCGTTATCCTTGCCTGACTACTGCTTAACTGCTTACACATCTTCAATCTTTTTATTCTCTTGACCAGTGATATTACCTTTTTTTTCTCCATACCATACCTCCTATTTTCATTTGCACATGACCTGCACCAGTCCCTCACTGCACACTCTTGGGAACGTGTTATCCCCTTTTTCCTAGTTCTACCTTAGTGGAGTTGAGTTATTCCTTTTGCAGACTCATTGTCTTTGTAAAGCTTTTATATGCATGTGCTTTTTTTTAGTTGGCTGCATTGGTCAAGTTTGAAATAACTGTTCGCACTGATGATTTTTTTTATATTAATGGTTGAGTTAAATGGAATATGATAGCACTTTATTTTCCACCTGTCCACACTCCATAGCCACAGTACATATTTAGTTTCCTCGTTTCTTAGGAATGCAGAGCCTGTCACGGTGGTTTATGAGTAGTGAATATTACGTTGATATGTAGTCACTTAAATTGTTCACTTAGCTGAATTAATGCTTGAATAATTATTCTCTTATCAAACAACTCAACTGTTTTCCTGGGACCATATTAACTGGTGATGGGAATGACGGCTCTAAAATGATTCATATCTCTCTAATAGTCCTTTTGCTGAAGGGCATTGCTTGTGGTTCTTATTCTGAGAGTTTATTTTGATTAACCTGACCATGGGTTGTCGCACATCCTTCAATAACAAGAATGTTTGGTTTGGTGTACGAGCCCTACTTTTCTGGTAACTACTGAATTTTGTTAGCGTTCATGAGCAAGTTACTGTCCAGAATCGGGTATACTCAAACAAGCACCATACCCCTCAGCTGTGATTGATTTTGAACTCAGCATTTTTGCTCTGTCCCTCCTAATTCCTCCTGAAATGGTACATTTTGGACAAAGGTGGTGAATTATATTTAATAATGATGAGTGCAGTTACAGACTAAGATCAGAACACATATTACTTAACTTGAAACATTAACAGAATAAGAGAGTGTTAATAGTACTAATATTTTAAGCTTATATGATTATTTCTTGATGTGGATCTGATTTTGTTGAGATCTGTCCCTGATTGGTTGAGAGCTATGAATACATCACTCCTTTAAAACTGTACAAACCTGAATTTTAACATCTCCTCTAGCTATACCTCAAGCACTCACTTACTGCAATTTTTTAGTGAGGGGTAATGTATCCAGTAGGCATGAGTCTGCGGGTATTTATTTTGCACATATTTGTGCACTTGTTCAAGGTAAATATATTGGGGTTACCTTGCATTTCTATGTTTGCATTGGTTAAATTAGATGGTTCTATAAATTAGTTGTCTTCTCTTTCAATCACTTGTATTATAATATGCTCATTGTGGCATTCAGAGGCATGTCAGGTAATTAGTAGCAGATGTGTTTCTTTTATGTGCAGACACACTGCTGGGGAATGTGCATTTGGTAAACAGTGGCAATGCTTTGACAACACTGCCCTAAGTCAGAGCCTCAAGACATAGATGTCTTCACTGCAGTGTGGAGCCTGCCAGATGTTGAACTCTTCTGACAGGGATTTAGACAGATTGCAGGTCATATATCAGAACCCCTTTTATCTGAATGTTCTACTTAACAGCCTGGGCATTTTGGTTGTCACATAAACGTAAAAATAAGAGTACATAAAATCTCTCGTGTTCATTTCTAAGTATTTTTTTCTTATTCCATGGTCGGAGTCTACAGTAAAGTAGTAAAACTAGCTTACTGCAGTAAACTGGCACCACACTGATGCACTTCCAGGAATGTTGGCTGTTCATGCAGCTGTGATATATAAAAAAATATAATTTTGCAATTAGCACAGAGAATTAAGGCTATGGACGTTAGCTCTTGTGGTACAGATTTTGATTATTTTAGCCCTCATTTGCTTACTGTATTCCTTGAACAAGTCACTTAACCAGGAATTCCTCCCTGGTTGCCCCTGAAAAGGGATGTACATCAGGCCTAACTGGTTAATAAAAAGACTGTGGTGGCATTATTTTACTGAAGCTAGGCATGTTAAAGTGGTATTTTAAATAAATGACTGTTGAAAAGATCTCTTATTTAATCTGAGTCAAGGAACCATTATATCCAAGGATTTAAATTTTGCTTGTGACATAAATAGGCTATGTTGATGAGACACAAATGTGTCTCAGAAGGTCTCCATGCACTGGAACAAGCTTCCTATCCATGTGACGCACAGTCCATCCTTAGCCCTATTTAAGCATAACTTTGACCAATAGATGGGAAATTGGAAATCAACCCTGTTCCACCTAGTTTTTTTTTCTGGACTATCCACAAATCAAATAAATTCTCTGGTAGTCAGGAAAACACTGTACAAACTCCAATATTCTGTTTCACAAAAGGAAACAGACTATCATTGTTTGTTAAATTGGCTGATTTACTATGCTTTTTTACAGAAAAGCATAGTAAATCGGCTGAAAGCAGTCATCCGGAACAGAAAAAGAGGGCGTTCCCATCAGATGATGTCACAGTGATGTCACAAAAATGGGCGGATCATGGGTGGGAGAGGGGTGGGAATGGGTGGAGTTATGGGTGATGAGAGGGGCGTAACCTTAGTCCGGTTTTAGCCACAAAGAAAGCTGGCAACCCTATTCTCGAGCCTTGGAAAGATGGGGCAAAAAGGTGCACACTTCTGCTACTTTATCCATTAGAGCTTTAAACTGTCAGTTTCATATGCTCAAATATCAGCAATTTCTCTTGTCTGTCTTAAAACAGAAATTTACTTCCATTTCCGCCTGTGCAGAAGATAAGGAATTACATGACTTATTGCATGCCACTGAACAAGTTGGGAAGCATGTTTTACACTGTGGATTTGATGCCTTAGAGGCTTCTTGTAGGGCTGCGGCCTCTGGCACAGTCATTAGAAGACATGCATGGCTAAAGGAACAAAATTTACCTGAACAAGTAAAGGCTAAATTATTGGATGCTCCTGTTCAGCATAATGTTTTGTTTGGATCTAAAGCTGAAGAGGTGATTAAAAAGATGGAGGATAAGGCGAAATTCATACAAACAGTGAAAGATTTCTTACAAGTATAGCCTCCTAGATTTAGCAGAAATTGGCCATCAAAAAACTGGTCCTTTCCCTCTTCAGACAGGCCTCAAAGGGGTAGATATAGATGCTCCAGAGGAAAGCCTCAAACACAAGCTGCTTATAGACCAAGGCAATGGACTGCTTCTACCCCTAGGGGAGGAGAAGACAGGCCACAGTCTCAAAGGAAACAAACTCAATGACTCCCTCTGTTGGGCTATAGGAACGTCTTGCCTGGAAGCCCCTCTCGGAGGAAAACTCTCTCTTTTTTACCAAAATTGGACTCAAATAACCCAGGACAAATGGGTTTTGGATGTGATTTTAAGAGATTACAAATTCCATTTTCATACCTTGCCAAGGCCAAGCGGATGGCCAGACCTTTCAAAACATCAATGGACGGAGGCCTTAAACCAGGTGGAGGCTCTTTTGGCTATCAATGCCATAGAACTGGTACCTCTTTCAGAGATGGGAAAAGGGTTTTACTCAAGGCTCTTTCTAGTCCCAAGAAAGCCAAATTCATGGAGACCCATTCTGGATCTGTCGGTCTTGAACACCTTTCTAGAGATTCCAAAATTCAAGATGCTTACTCTTCAGCAGTTACTTCCAGTGCTGTCCAAGGATGCATGGATGGTGACTTTGGATTTAAAGGAGGCATATTTACACATTCCCATCAGGCAGGATCGCAGAAAATACCTCAGGTTCAAGGCCGGATCGAGGCACTTTCAATTCTCTGAACTGCCCTTTGGATTGTCTAATGCGCCCAGGGTCTTCACCAAATGCCTGGCTCCAGTAGTAGCTTACTGCAGACTCAAGGGAATTCAAATATACCCTTATCTGGACGATTGTCTAATTCAGGCAGACAGCAAGGATGTCTTACTCCAGCATCTAGACTTTGTACAAAACCTCCTCAAATCCCTGGGATTCTCTGTAAACATAAAAAAGTCAAATTTGACACCGTCACAACAGATAACTTTTCTGGGTGCTCTTCTAAACACTACAACCCAGATGGAATTTTGAAAAACAATTACAGCTGGCATCAACTTTCAAAGCCTTGGCAACTCTAACCCATCTATCTGCAAGGAAATTCCTGCAGGCTTTGGGTTACATGGCCTCCTGCATCCTTCTCGTACCATATGCAAGACTACACATGAGGAAAATACAGTGGTACCTAAAAAATGTATGGTCTCAGCATTACCACAGTTTGGACATACTGATTCCTGTCCTTTTTTGCCTTCAAAAGGAATTTCTTTGGTGGTCCAGGGCATGTGCTCTAAACAAAGGGAAGCCCTTCCGTGTACCTCCTGCCTCTCAGATTCTAACCACGGACGCCTCGGATTATGCTTGGGGAGCCCATTTTCAGGGCAATTGTCTGCAGGGCCTTTGGACAAAGGATCAGAAGCACCTGCATATCAACTTAAAGGAAATGTTAGCCATTCAGAAAGCTCTACTGGCCTTCAGGAATCTCATACAACCAGGACAACTACTAATACGGACAGACAACACCACAGTTATGTGGTACATAAACAAGCAAGGGGGATCTCATTCCTACCCCCTTTGCAGACTAGCCATGGATTTATGGAACTCAACTCTAGCTTGCAATCTGGATCTTCAAGCTCAGTTTCTACCAGGAAAACAAAACTTACTGGCAGACAGTTTGAGCAGAAACCTTTCGGATCCACACGAGTGGATGCTGGACACCAAAATATTCAGGATGATAACAGCAGTATGGGGATGTCCTCACATAGATCTCTTTGCATCCCATCTAAATCATCAGCTACAGAATTTTTGCACCAGGACATTCCACAGAGAGGCTTGGAAAGTGGATGCCCTGTCATTCAGTTGGAGGAACCTCTCGGGATATGCCTTTCCGCCTCTACCTCTTCTTCCACGAGTTTTATTGAAGATAAAACAGGACAAACCCAAGATGATAATCTTGTTGGCTCCGAATTGGCCTCGGCAGTTTTGGTATCCAACTCTAATAAACCTATGCCTGGAGCCCCCTTGGATTTTACCTCAGTCTCCGAACCTTCTGTCCCAACATCAGGGTCAGGTTCTACACTCTCATGTCAGAACTCTCAGCCTGGCGGCTTGGTTTATCCAGGGCCTTTGATTTCTTCTTTCCTACCCAAGCAGGTTATGGATGTCATTTTAGAAGCCAGGCGTCCTAGCACTAGGAAATCTTATGCAGGAAAATGGAAAAGATTTTGTTCCTGGATGCAGGCTCAGGATTCTGATCCTCTTTTTCCTAACATTACTTTAATTTTACTTTACTTGACGGATCTCTTACATAAGGGTCTCTCTTTCTCTTCCATTAAGATCCATGCTTCTGCTATTTCTGCTCATTATAATACAGACCCCCCCATCTTTTCCCACCAGCTCATGAGACAGTTCCTCAGAGGAGCTAAGAACTTACGATCTCCTAGATCTCCTCCTATTCCTGCTTGGGATCTCAATTATGTTTTGGAAAAACTAACCTTGCCTCCTTTTGAGCCTGCTGCTTCTGCTGACATCAAGTTTTTATCTTGGAAGACAGCTATTCTGTTGGCACTAACCTCTGCCAGGAGAGTTTCAGAGTTACAAGCTCTTACGGCAGTGGAACCTTATATTACTTTTCATCAAGACAGGGTATCTTTGAGGACTAATCAGACTTTCATGCCTAAGGTGGTTTCTAAAGTGGCTTTAAATCAAACTATCCACTTGCCAACCTTTTTCCCCACTCCTCAAAATAAAGGGGAAAGGATCTTACATTCCTTGGATGTACATCAACAACTATGTTTTTACCTGAACAGAACCAAGGACATCAGAAAATCAGAACAATTGTTTGTCTCTTATGCTTCAAGTTCCCAAGGTAAAGCCATTTCTAAACAGACCATTTCTAAATGGATTGCTCATGGAATCAGATTTTGTTATTCACACCATGGAAAGCAAATCCCAGGGAGCATACGGACTCATTCCACCAGAGCTGCTGTCACTTCTGCAGCTTTCCTCAGGGGAGTTCCTACCAAGGACATTTTGGAAGCTGCAACTTGGAGTTCAGTGCATACTTTCTCTAAGCACTACAATTTGCCTCTCTACTCTAAGTCTAGGGCAGGCTTTGCCTCTGCAGTCTTGCAGGGCCTTTTAGCCACCCCTCCTTCTTTATGACCACCTCCCTTTTTTTCAGCTTTGGGATTCTACCCTACAGTCATGACTGCAACAGTGAAACACGATGAACATAGTACAGTTGTGTACACCTACCATAAATGTAGATGTTCGAGTGTCTTCACTGTTGCAGTCTGGGTTTCCCTCCCTCCTGTCCCCTCTAATTTTTACTTTTGTATGGTTCCTTTTTTCACCATTCTTCTGAGGTGTATTTGCATAGGTTTTGGAACCATTTTCATTTTGGGACTCCTGACATCTGGGGCAAGAAAAACTGGAGAAGATGGCGTCAGCTGTCATCTTTATACTCCTGGCGCTCTGACGTCAGGGAGCAGGGATGAACAGCCGATGCCGGACCCAGACTTTGGGATTCTGGCCGACCGAGGGCTGCCTGCCGGCAGGGGAGAACCCTACAGTCATGACTGCAACAGTGAAGACACTCGAACATCTACATTTATGGTAGGTGTACACAACTGTACTTTTTCTAGCATCTATCTTTTGAATTGTTGGTAATGGATGATCCCATGTGATGTAGACTTCATCATTTTCTATGATGCTTTGTGGCTCACGTTTCCAGTGCTTTTCAGCTACTTCAAAACCATAATGTTGGCACAATCCCCAGTGCAACAGTTTTGCCACATTAATCTGTCTTTCAGTATACAGTCCTTCTGCCATTAGTATGTCACAACCAGCAACAAGGTGTGCGACTGTTTCCAGTTCAGTTTTACAAAACCTACATTTGTCTGTTTCTCCCACATATTCAATGGACTTTGTAAACCAGCGTGTATGTAGCCCACTATCTTGAGCCACCAATATTAACCTTTGATCTCTTGGTTTGAATTCACCTCTCCTTTACCATTCCTGTGTTCATTTCTGATCAACATGAGGTTCTTTCAGAAGTTTTCTATACTTGCAACTATATTTATGCATTTTCCACATTTCTTGCCTTTTCATCTGGTCCTTCACCTTATATTCTTTCTTTTGTTTTTTGGCACATTCAGTTGTGCCTGATTTTTATCTACTTCTGGTTTGACTTCCATTCCTGCTTGATGCCGATATGCTTCTGCCAGATTAAGCAGGGAAGTCATCTTAGATTTATTCTCCTCATATTTCAAAACTTTCACTAAGTTTAGGTCTCAAGAGGTCAGCAGATATGTGTGGAGTCCCATGATTGCAGATCTGTACATGTAATCAACTTCAAGGAGGCCCATCCCTCCTTTGGAATGGGGAATATATAATCTTGGTATGCACTGATTTTTATAGATCAATTGGTGAGCATGAAGCATCTTTCTTGTATTAATATGTAATCTATCCAACACATTTTGGGGCCAATCAGTCACTCCAAAACTGTAAGTTAGGACAGGAAGAGCAAATTGATTTATGCTTGGATTTTGTTCCAGGATGTTAATGCTGTTTTCAGGATTAATTTAAGTCTTCTAAAATATTCCTTACTAAGTTTTATTCACATTTGTTCGTGTTTTATTGCTGATCCTTCATCAGTTCCCAAGTATTCATACAGTCCTTCTTGCTCAAGTTCTTTTATATCACATTATTGTCCCAAACTGATGTTTCCCTGGTGCTGCAGTTTTCCTGCTTTAATGGTTGCTTTTGCACATTTATCAAGGCCAAAATGACAGTCTAATATAATCTGAAAAAGTTTTGATAACCTGCAGCTGTGCTTTCAGTTCCTCATCAGATGAGCTATACAGTTTTAAGGCAACAATATAAATTCTGCATGCATGGCAAGTGCAAAGGCCCAAACAAAAATCAAAAGCACAAATAACAGGACAGCACTGAAGTGAGAGGAGAAAACAGACTTTTATTAAAGTCCAATTACAGTGGTGGTGTTGACTGTGGTTGGACTTCAATAAAAGTCTGTTTTCTCCTCTCACTTCAGTGCTGGCCTGTTTTGTTTTGTGCTATACAGTTTTAAATCATTAACAAATAAAAGATGAGAAGTCTTTAGACTTTGTTGTTTTCTAGGATCCAAATTGTAGTCATGGCCAAGTAAACAGCTTAATGGGTTAAGGGCAAGATAGAACAGCAACGGTGACAGGGAGTCACCCTGGAATATCCCCCTTTGAATTTTCATCCCTGGGATAATAATTTGTCCTTCATCATGGTTTAATTGCAAAGTGTTCTGCCATCGTTTCATGGTAACTGTAACACAGTCAATCAGTGTAGGATGTATCTTATACATTTTTAAGCGATCTTTTATCCATGAATGTGGGATACTGTCAAATGCTTTTTTGTAGTCAGTCCATGCCAGACTTAGATTCTTCCCCTTTTTACAGTTCACCACTATGACTTTATTTAACAACAAATGATCCTTTGTTCCATATGACTTTCTTTTATTGCCCTTTTGTTCTGCTGCCATAATTGAGTTTTCTTCTAAATGGCTATAAACTCTGTCAGCATCAATTCCCATGTATAGTTTATACGTCATTGGAAGGCAAGTTATTGGTCTATAATTTCTGGGGTAGCTTGCAGGTTCACTCTTAAGTAGGAGCATTGTTTTACCTGTTGTTAGCCAGATTTGTGTCCGTTCGGGATGCGCTTAGAAATAGTTCTTACTCATGGCTAGGTCTTCATGCAAAGATGTTAGTACTTTTAACCAAAAGTTAGGCACTGCTTCTGGGCGTAGGGGTTTCCAATTAGAGGCACATCTTAATTTAGTTTCTATTTCTCACTGTTATTTCATCCTATTTCATATCCTGTACCTTTAAACTTCTTATTCTTTCTTTTACTTTTATCTATTTAGCATCTTTGTTGTATTCCTCAGGATCTTCATAGATACTTTTCCAAAATGCATCTGTTTCTTCTTTTTTTGGTGGTCTTTATTGTCTGTAAGACTGTTACTATTGTCCTTAAGGATCTGCATCCAAAATCCCATTCTTTCCTTATTTCTCGAACTAACAACCTACTTCATCATCATCCCTTTCCATTTAGAACTGTAGCTTTCTGCTTGTGTTATGTATAAGAGCCTGAACTGTGTAGCTCTAAAATAGCTATTCAAATCAGTTATTCCTAAACCTCTTTGTACTATTGGGATGATTAGCTTATTCCACTTGACTCTTTCCTATTCTCCTCCCAATTAAAATCCTTTAACTCTTCATTAATCAATATCCACAGCTTGTCCTCTGGTTGATAAAAATATTTATTTATTTTTTTGTTGACTGGGAAAGTCTGACTAGGTTCCACAGAGCCTGTTTTCAGCGGAGGCCCGGGGAGAAATGCTCTAGATGCATGTCTTTGGAATGTGGGAGGAAACCGGAGTACCCAGAGGAAACCCACGCAAACACAGGGAGAACATGCAAACTCCACACAGAAGGCACCCCAGCCGAGAATCGAACCGGAGAACTTCTTGCTGTGAGGTGACAATGTTAACCACTGCACCACTGTGCCACCAATATGCTTAACTTGTGTATAAAACTAAAGGGACTAAAAATATTTTTACTGCTTGCATCTCGCTATCCATATCCATAGGCAAGAGCTTCATGTTTCTCAGTTTTGGTATTATCTTTTGTTTAGTCTCTTCCTACATATTCTTAGCTGCCATGACTGAATCCTTTTTAATTCATACTCCTAAATAATTCATGTTGTCATGTCTCCATAAATATAGGTATTGCTGAACCAATTCCTATATAGGCAGATAGCTTATAGCTATCCCCTTGGTTTTATAATCATAAATTTTATATCCTAAAAAGTAAAAAAAAAAAAAAAAATGGAATAAACTCAGACTGTTTCATAACACACTGAGATGTATTTTTCTGGTTCCATTAGGTACAAAATAATATTAATTGCAAATAAAGCTAACTTTTCTGGAACACTATACAAATTATATGCTTGAATTTCTGAATATTTTATTTTCTTTGGCACTGGTTTTAAGTATAAGGCAAATAACAAAGAGGAACAAGGATAACCAGGTCTGATACCTCTCTTCAGACACAACTTGGCAGAGAGGAATTCTCCCACTTTGATTTTTTCCTCCAGTCTCTCATATAGCCTTCAGATTAGCCTTATTATATCAGGAAATGCAAATACTTGCATTGTGCTATTCATAAAATCCCAGCTTACTATTTTGAATGCTTTCTCTGCATCAAGAGCCACCAATAAAAGTGGTATTTTCTTACATTCTGCTTCCCTCTGGATCATCATTGTTCTGTTAATGTTGTCAAATGTTTGCTCACCTCCAAAAAAACATATTGGTCCCTATAGATCAATTCTGGCATCACCTCTGCCATTCTTTTAGCTGTTATAGACAGAAACACTTTATAGTCATGGGCCTGCTTGTAGCTGGATCAGACTGGTCTTTACCATCTTTAGGTATTATAGCTACCACAGCTTTTTTTCCAGGATGTTGGTGCCTCCCCTCCTTTTAAAATAGTATTAAACAAAACCTTCCAGAGCTTTATAACTTTCTTCTCTCCTACCTTCCAAACTTCCACCAGAATACATTCTATTCCTGGAGACTTTTCTGCAGATTGGTTATACATCACCATTTTTATCTCATCCCCTCCTATCATAACTGCTTATTGTTGAACGTCATCTACCGCTAACCTTGGCATATTTAAATCTTCCTATTTGTGCTTCTTCTTGATTTCCCCACTTCTTTGCTTTATACAAATTTTCATAATAATTTCTGAAATATGTCTAATACTTGTACAGGATCTCTGGTTATTTTTCTTGTTAAAGGGTCCCTAAATTTGGCAACAACACTTTCTACTTTCTGTTGCTTAAATCATTGTGCCAAAAGTTTTCTTATTCTGGAGTTATTATCAAGAAACAGTTGCTTTTCTAAACTCGTGCATATTATCCAGGTACTCCATTATTTCCTCTTTAGCACTCTGCATTTGTGCCTCTTCTTTTTCTTCTCTGAGATTCCGCCTATTTTGTACTATGTTAACCTTTGTCAGCCCCTCTAAATAATTCTTATTACTTCTTAAACAGATCTTTTTATTTCTACTCTATTTTTAAAATCAATTTTTATTTTATCTCACTCACTAGCTATAACTTGTGAAGTACTTTCTATGTTCCTTAATATCCCCAGTTGATTACCAGTACCCATTCCTTAAATTCCTTTTTTTTAACAGGTAGGTGGGAAAATGCCAGTATCTCATCTTTACTTCACTACCCTGCATTTTTATCTTAATAATTATTGGCAAATAATATGAAATAGTTATTGGATGTGTATCAAAATTCTCAGTTAAATGCACATGTTCCTGTGAAATATAATTTCTGTCTAGTCTAGCCCAGTTATTGTACCTTGGGGAATAATATGTGAATTTTCCCTGAGTTTCTTCAAAAATGTACCCTCTTTTGTTATATTTTTCTTTTTAGTCCCCCCCAAACACATTCTAATTGTTGCAAATCAAATTCCAGTCCCCACCTATAACTAATATTTCCTGCTGAAAGTTGATTATTTTCCTAATATTTTTAAGCTTTATAATAGCAGTTTTATGTAGAATATAAGTACATGGCAGCATTATCTTCATCCATTGCCAGAAGCCCCTTACTACCACAAATATGCCCATTATTATTTTTTTTTACTCTTTTAGCACTACTGGTACTGGAGCTCCTCTACCAATTAATATAAGTACTCCTCTTTTCCCTTGTCCCTGATATCAGCAAAATAATCATCCTGAAATCCTTTCTTTATCAAATTTGCAAGCTCATTTTTTCCAGATGTGTCTCCTGTAGCACTGCTATTTGCATTCTGCATTTCTTAATATAATTCAGTCTTCTTTCCATTTTTTTTATACCTGCAAGACCATTCACATTCCATGATAATATGGAAAGTGTCACTATTATGGTAACAATTAATTTTTTCACGTATTATATATGGCAGATTTTGTAAATGTCTATTTCCAGCTTTTGTGATACCTGTGCCCATTAGTGTTTGGCAGGTTAATCCTTTATGAAGTGTTTTCTCATCATCAACATTGGAACCTATGTCACATTTTACAAGATTGTTTGTATTACTAAAAACCCTCAAAAAAAAAAAAACAGAATACCCTCATAGCCTATTAGCTTAATACAAACACACACACATAACTATGTGCATCTTCAAATAATGAAGTTTAACCACCCCCAATAGGAACAGTTGTTTCAAATAGACAGCTGCTAACACAGTCCTTAACTAACTTGAGATTAAAATTATCCATGCTAAGACAGGTGTATATTATAATCATAAAACATCAGTACCAGGAATAGTAAATCACTGAGACAAAATACGCAAAACATGAAAATCATGAATGATGAGAACATAGAACCACATATGATTGAATAGCATAACATCAAAGGTAAGTTCTGCAGAATAGACTGACCTTGTTAAAGGGCACAGTCCAAGTATTCTGCAGTACTTACCTTCGATGTTATGTTGGTTGATGATATGTGGTTCAACGTTTTCATCTTCCATGATTTTCACATTTTGTGTATTTCATCTGGATGTTTTACCATTCAAGGTATTGATTTTTCGTGATTATAATATAGACCCCCTAATTGGCATGTTATTCCCTGTGCTTCTACTCATACTAATTGGTGTCTGTTCTTTGTTTTGTCTTTACTCCCCAAGATGTGAAAACAACTCACATGCTTTTGGAAATCAGTAACTTTTAGCTTTGGTAAAACCAGTGTTCTGTCTTTTATTGCCCTGTTATCAGCTTGTTTCCATGGAACCTTAAGAGAAAAAAGAAAAATGTAGTCCTCTGCTGCAGCTTGAAAGACAAGCTGAAACATTTACTGCTAATGAAACACTTTTCATTATACTCTGTGTTCTCAGTTAAAATTTTTATTAGACTAAGCCTAGAGTCTTAATCCAGACATTAACATATGCAAAGGTAAGAAAAAACATATCATCTCTATGTGTATTATGGGGACCCTATTAAATTATCCAATGTTTCAGTGTTTGAATGTCATATGGTCAACACCATATGATCGAACTTTGAAAAGTTCGAAGGTGAAAGGCAGCTGCTCCGTATGCGCAGAATGGGAGAATTTCCCTTTTCTGCAATGAAGTGCGGTCTCGAGTTGGTATATTTAAGTAGGTGGGGTGTGGGGGGGGGTCACTTCATAATCTCGAATTACTGAAATCCCAAATTTCAGTAACCCGAAACAATAAAATCGAACCATTCACAAAACCAAAACCCACAATCCCGAATCAGACAGTCACGAACATACATATACTGTACACCACGTACACACACCATTCCACCCACAGCACACAAACCACACAACCCTACATTACAGATAAGCAGGGGGCAAACCCACCTTCAACCTCCCATGTGGGAGGTTGCCCCCCACACCCACCTACTTATATATATATCAACTCTGAGGTTGCACATAACATTAAAAAAAAAAAACTGACACCACGCCATCCTCCACTCACTCGCACAAAAATACACATCACACATACGCAAACACCAACAAATCCAACACTCACACTCACACTTACACCTCCCTATCCTTACCCACACATGCAACATACAAAAACACACACAAACACTCACTCACCTGCATTTTCAGGCACCATAACACTACACGTGATGCACCGGAAATGCATAGGCGTGGATTCGAGATATTCAAATTCGCTCTTATGCACTTTCGGCATTCTGGTTTTTGGCTTCATGGTCTCGAATTATTGAAATTCGGGATTTCAGTAATTCGAGATTCTGAAGTGTTACTGTGGGGGGTGCAGGGGGGCTTGCGTTAAGGTAAGTGGGTTTTTTTTTTTACATTTTTATTATATTTTCGAAGATTCAAGTTTTGCTCATATGTTGTCAAATATATGAGGTTTGAAATTTTAAAGCTTCGAATATATAATATATACCCATATTATGTATGATTTCTATACTTTTACACCCCACCCTTCACATCAACAACCCAAGATTACAGCCTATTAACTTATCACACTTTTGTCCAGCTTTTCTTTTCTTTTTGCACTGTAATGCCTACATTTGTTAATGCCAAAAAGAAGAAAGAAAGAGAAGAGGAAGAAGAAAAAAGAGCATCTGTTTACTTTATCACTTAAAAGAAGAACTAGAAATACTTTACTATAAAATATGCAATTTATATTGTGAAAAGTTTCATAGAAATGCTGTTAAGAGCAGAAATTATTTCACTTACAGTTACTTTTTTCCTTCCTCTTCCCCTCCACTCAGCATTCTTCCAAACATAAATTACACAAGTTAAGGCAAATGCTTTTCAGTTCCCCATAAGTTTAACAAAGTCAATGAAAGCCCAGTCTTTCAACTTAGTCTAATACAGCTGTATTTCATAAATGTGACTGATGCTTTGCGGTCTCACATTTATTTACTAATGTCCTTGTTGCTATTTTTTCCTGTTCATCATCAATTCCCAATCCTAGATTCCAGTTCAATTCCACAGTACTCTATTCTTCTAGTTAACTCTGCCTCTTGAACATTTTCCTTGGGAACAATAGAAAAGGTTTCACCACCAAAGTCTCTCCATGTGCTTTATTGTCAGAAGAATGAGAAGCAGAGTCCCCTTCTGCTTGATGGTACAATGTTTGTTGGACAAACTTTTATATTTCTTCCTTAGCCTGATCTGCATCAGAAAATTACTTTGATCCTCTAGGAAAAAAAAAATCTGAATTGAGCTGGATACAACTTGAATCTCACATTTGCTTCAAGATATTCCCTGATTACTGGAATAAAGTTGTTTCTTTTCTGCCTAATTTATAGTGATTAATCATTTTTCACAAACACTCTACTGTCTCCAACTTTTAATACTTTGCCATTTTGCCATAGTCTTGTCAAGATAAACTCTGCTAGTAAATTTAGAGCTTTACTAATAATGGTCTTGGATGCTTTCTCTTGGCCAGATATGGAGCATACACAGTGTGCCCTTTCAATTAATACCAGTCCAGTTGCTTATTTGTGCCTTCATAAAATTATTACAATCTGTTTCTTTTAGTTTCATAGGTACAGCAGAAAATCTTGTACTTTCCCTGTGTGCTCTGTCCTCTAATTCTACCATTTTTGAAGCATCTCTTATTGAGCAGTCTCATACTCAGCCAGCCTTTTTTCATTTCAACCTTGATTTTTGCAGTTGTATAAGCTCATCTGAATATCTGTTTAAAGCTTCTTCCATTTTTTCTAGTCTTTTGTTATTTAAGTTTACATACTCCATTTATTTCAATTTGTTCAGAGAACATTTGACATATTTTTCCTATTGAGTACTGGAAGCCATGTCTTACAGCAAATCTGGAGCTTAAGCTGCTTTTTGCTGAACAGCTGCAGGATTCTTCCCAGTCAATGTTTTATTTTTCTTTTCTAGTTGATTTTCTTTCAGGCTCTCTTAATTTTTTCTTTGCAGACATCCAAGCAGTATACTTACAGGCTTAATAACTGAATTTTACTCAAGCTGATAATATTACTGGCTGTTGCATCTTATCTTCTGTTTTCACACTGGGAGACCTGAAGCTAAGCTGTCAATCAGTGTGCAGCCATCTTCGAAGTCACAAATTACATAACGTATTTTGAATTAAATTGGTTCCCTAAGGCTAACTGGGACATCACACCCCCCCCCCCCCACATTGCTAAAATTGTTTCTGTGCTGCTATAAATTTTGCATATTTGCAAGGGTTAGCAGTGATCTGTACAGTAGCAAACACATAAAAGCTCATTTTCCCTGTACAATGGTCCATAAAACTGTACCTTGTAAAGCAGCAATAAAGAGCAAATACCTTGTGTCCCAACAATCTTAGAGCAGCTAGTTGGGCATTGAGTGGCAATACCTTTTAAAGTTAGTATCACTGTGCTCTTTAGCATAATCTGTCCCAATAAGGTACCCTTATTACACTGTACCAACAAAGGACCCTTACTAGCCTTCTAACTTCAATACACCATCTCCTTGTAACTCACTGATCAAGTGACTGGGCAGTATGGATATGCAATTTCCTAACTTCTCTGTTGCCAGCTCGGTTGATATAGGCATTTTGAGACAATGCAGCAGTTGTCTCATGTTTACTGATACCCCGTTAATTGTTAAATAAGCAGATGCAGAATGCAAGAGGTGTACTTACACAGTGACTCTGGAGGCTAAACTCTCTCATATCAGCAATCATCAGGTTGTTGAAATGATGCGCGCATTACTCACCTCACATAGTTCACAACACGCACATTGACTAACATATGCTGAAGCACTTGAAAGCAATCTTCATAAACAACAAAAATCACTTTGACTACCTGCTGTTAAAGCTATACCTCAGCAAGCCTAAAGCCTAAAGCCACCCAGGAAAAAACAGCACCTTATACCACACATACTGTCACTCTCAGTGGAGCCCCAAACACAAAGCATCTAAGGCAAGCAAATGCACTTCCCAGGACTATCATCACAGGGGACTCCATTATATGATATACTGATGACTGATGAGGGTTAGTTGCTTATCTGGAGCCAGGATCCACCAAATCACACCTGCACTCAAGTCATTACATCACATATATGAGTATGATTCCATCATAGCCCATGTAGGTATAAATGAGCTGAGATGTGCTATATGAAGAGAGACATTATGGAACTTTCAGAATGTGTGTCTTAGGGTGGTAGTAGCCTATTATTGAGCAGCATATTACCATCACCGAGGATGATGCCGCAATATGAGCAAACAATGATTGATTTAAGTAACTGCCTGTCTTCCTGGTATTATTCTAAGGGAATCTAATATTTGTCAGCTTTGTGGGGGCATGGTTAACAGACTATGTTGCTTTGCCAAGGATGGTCTGCACCTTTACCCTCTAGGCTTTCAAATACTGTCTACAAAATGTGTCCACCCTCATAGTGCCTTTTTTAGGCAATGCCAAATTATTTGAAAAACTTACTGACATAGAAAAATCAACTCAACTGAACCTTAAGGTGTTACTGCTCAATGTCAGGAGCCTAAAGAAAACACTACACTCCTCCAAGCACTCCTCACACTCGTGAATATAGACATCTGTGCAGTTACAGAGACAAAGTGGCAGAAAGTACCCCGACAGTGCAAGGTTTCAGAGCCTTCCACACTTTCAGACCAGTAGCTAAATAGACAAGAGATAAAGGAGGAGGTGTCACAATTTACATCAATAACAAGCATACCTCTAGGGGGCGGTCAAGCAGGATGAAGTGCTGGAGTTCTTCCACATGCAGATCATCACAGAAAAAAACTCTGTACCATATCCTACCTAGCTATAGGTCACCCTCAATGTTCCAAGAAGCTCACAATGCATACTTGAACCTTCTGGAAACATTTACCATCCAACCTAACACCTTACTCATGGGAGACTTTACTTACCCCTTCATAGAGTGGGAATTCTACATGGCCTAAAATCTACAGGTGCAGAGATTCCCAGACTTCGTAAATATAAACACCCTTTGTCCAAATAGTGAATATGCCAACTAGAGGCTGCAACATACTGGACCTCGTACTCACAAATATTGGAGAACACTGCACCCCCCCCAATGTCTCACCCCCCCCCCCCCGGTATGGCCCAACCATAAAGCTGTCTCCTGCAAAATCAAAATTAACTCAGTAATCCCATTAAAACCAGTAACAGTTAGGAATGATTCTAAGGCAAATTACTTTTTTAAGTAATGTTTTGTCAAAATTCAATGCCTCTACAAACTCTGAGAACACAACAGCCTATACTGAAATGCTCTAGAAACTTTGTACAGCCTTGTCAATGGCTGCATACAAGCTGTTCTACCTAGCAGAAGTAAGCCCCGGACTTTCCTAAGAAACAAACTGCCCTGGCAACATCCCAAAAGAAACAAGATACACAACAAAAGGAAAAATAATATGGAAAAATCAGGAAAGGTAATTTTCATAAAGATAAGAACTCTCTTATCAAACTAAATAGGTAACTAAAAGGTCTAATTAGATCAAGCAAAACCAAATTTGAGGTTAAGATATTCTTCCAGGTGAAAGACTTCTACAGTTTTATCACAAACCTCAAGGGGAGCACAAAGCAATTTGCTGAACTGGTGGTCTATAGTGCCATATTCACTAAGCCTGGTGATACAGTGAACCTGTCAGTGGACAAATTCATTTCCAACTTTACTTCCCTCTCAGCCCCAATCATCAGCCCAAAAATGCCCTCAAATATAATCCTCCAACTTTAACTAAGGAGCATATACTCGTTAAACTCTCTCAAACCAATAACAAGCCCTCAATGTGCCCTGATAACATCCCAGGATGCCTCCTGAACAGTCTAAAATATGACTTATCAGGACTCCTGGAGTCATTATTTAACTGTAATTTTAAAACAGGCTTTGTGCCACATGAATGGAAAACTGTGATATTTGTTCCTCTTCATAAAGGAGAACTTTCAACAGGTAGTGGAAACTACAGACGCATTAGTCTGACTAATCTTATTTGCAAAGCCACTGGAAGAAGTATCATGGAAACAATCAATAAAGACATAAGAGACTCCCCATACACTGAATCCATCCCAGTTTGGCTTTGTCAAAGGAAGGTCATGCTTACTGAATGTGGTGGACTTCTTTGAAAAGATCACTAAGGCAATGGATGACAGGAAAATGGTTCATACTGCCTATCTAGATCTGGCTAAAGCATTTGATATAATACCTTACTCAGGCATTGCCAGAAAACTTACAGAACTAGGTATAAACTCCTTTGTAACACAGTGGTTAGCTAGCTGGCTCACTAATATGATGTAGGTGGTTAGAATTGGAGAGACCACATTCACAAAGAGGCCGGTCACCAGTGGAGTCCCCCAGGGCTCTGTGCTAGGCCCATGCCTCTTTGGCATTTACTTCTCAGATGTTAAAGCCAAGGCCAAAGGCCTCTGGCTAACCAAGTTTGCAGATGATTGCAAGCTGGGAGCAGTCACTGAATCCTTCAAGATGAGAACACCTTTCAGGAAGGTATAACACAGAAAAATGTTTGGTGCCAAAGCCAAGAGTAAAAATTCAGTACCAAGAAATACTTTTTAGTACATTTTGGAAGTCTGCCACCCCAGGTAACTACATCATAAATAAAAAACCCTCAAAAGTTGATTCCCTAGTCAGGGATCTGGAAACCCATACAGATAGTAACTTTGCCTTTGACCAATATTTGTTCAAGATAGTAAGACAGACAAATTTTCAAAGCTGCTTAACTTATAGTCAAGGGCTTAGCATCTAGGTCCTGGGAGGTCAACAATACTACTGTACTTGGCCCTCATCAGACCCAGCATTGAGTATAAAGCCCACTTCAGTATGTACCTGTCCAGACACATGCAGCAACTTAAATGTCCACAAAGGTTCATTACAAAAAGAATACAGGGAATAAACACAATGTCCTTTGCTGATTGCCTCAAAGCACTGTCTCCTTTCTCAGTATCATACAGACTTCTGAGAGATAATCTTTGCCTGGCATACAAGGCATTCCTGGCCCCTGTTTTGATGAACCTTTTGCACACCCACAAAACAAACAACATTAGAACTACTAGATTAAAAGACCTAAACTTTGCTTGCAAAATGAATAGGACAGGTTGGAGAGCCAGATATGTTTCTCAGAGAATTCCAGTTCTCTGGAACAGACACCGCCCTCCATGTGTGGCAGAATTCCTCCTTATCCCTAATTAAGCACAACTTGTACCAATGGATGGGTAACTGGAAATTCACCCCCTGTTTGGCACCTAAATCTCTGATGGGCAGGGGCCGTCAGTCAATTATCCCTATATAAATCATATTTGTGGGTCACATTTGGGTTGCATGGGTAGACGTATAAGGGCCCTAGTATATTCCTATGAACCTGTGAACCTATGAATAACACATCACATTTTTTTCATATCTAACTTTTGACAAGTTTGTAGCACATGGAGAAGATGAATCACCATATACTACAAAGAATTATAAGAGGGCCGACAAATCGTAACTCTTAATTATGTTTTCTCAATGTGGATGGCAAGATTCAATTCTCAAGCTTTGTTCTTGAGGTGAATTTCTTGGCATCTATGACTGGATCACATAATAAACTGGCTACTATCTCCAACCCACTCATAATCCTCTATATTAAAATTATATTTAGGGATATCTGGTTTTAAGTACCAGTGAATCCTGCAGTCACTGGGAGGCACCCTGCTCCTGGAGGCCCCCAACCACAACAAGTTGCCTTCTATTGTTATTTTGTTACATATTTATCAAACCAGTAAAACCTGCTACAGAAGTCTTGTGTCCATAATAAACCAGGGTAGTAACTCGTAGTATGAAGAGTCCTATGGATATATACTACTTCTTTAAATGTAAACAATTATCTCTGTTTATGGTAACAGTGTTTTGTCAGTTATCAGGCTTCATAATTTCATGAACTATTTTATCACAGACATAGTGCCCTTAACTTAGTTAAATCCCACTAGTGGGCATTATCTCCACTAGAACTAACGTCATAGACAGCTTTTAGCATGCAAAATACCAATGGCTGTGGAGGGCACCCTAATCACTTTTGACTGTGTGGGGCCCTGGCAATAGCTGCTACTGGTTGGAGGAAACTGAATAGAAAAAAAATAATTCATTCTCCAAGTACTTTCTTTATCCTAAAAGGGTTCTGACATGATCCTGTTTGGATAAAGCCAGTATTCAGTGAATTAACATGAGCAAGGTAAGTACTAGAGACTGGCAGCCCAGAGTGTCCAGTCTCTCCCCAGGAAGTATAGACCTAGTTGCCTGACTAGCCTTATATGCAAGGCCATGGGGCGAATCATCATGGACATTATCAGCAAAGATATAGGTAATCTCCAAAAACTTGACCATACTCAGGTTGGATTTGCCAAAGGGGGATTATACCTGTTAAACCTGGTGGACTTCTTCAGGACAGTTACCAGACTCCTGGATGATGGGAAAACTGTTCAAACAGTCTACCTGGACTTGGCCAAGTCTTTTGACACTATTCTCCATTCAAGCATTATTGACAAACTTACCAGCTAGGTATCGACCCTTATATAATTGGGTTGCTAACTGGTTCACCAATAGAACCCATACACTCAAAATAGGGGAATCCACCTCCAACAGCAGACCTGTAATGAGTGTTGCTCCACAGGGATCAGTTCTGGGGCCTCTGTTGTTTGGAATCTATAAGTTTGATGACTGCAAACTGGGAGTAGTCATAGAATCCCCAAACAATGTAAAACATCTGACAAGAGGGTCTTACACAAACAAATGATTGGTGCCAAAGTCACAGCCTTAAACTCAATGCAAAAAATGGATTATCATCCCTTTCAGTGACTAACTACCACATCAATAGAAACACCCCAAGCACGCACTCAATGGTGAGAGACCTGGGCACACATTTTGAGAGCAACCTTGCTACCGTGTCTCCACAGTGGTAAGAAGAATATTCTGTATTGCTCATCTCATAAGTAAGGGCATTGCCTCCAGAAAAAAAAAAATTATAACCTCTCTGTACTCTTCCCTCATCAGACCCATAATTGAGTACAATGCCCCTTTTGGTATGAACCTTTCAAGGCACTTGCAGCAATTGGAGAGACAAAAAAAGTTCCTCACAAAGAGAATTCAAGGTCTTCATCGTCTGCCCTATGTGGATCAGCTGAAATCACTGTCACTTTACTCCATTTCATACAGACTACTCAGAACCAATCTCTGCCTTGCATATAAGGCAATCTCTGACTCTGCTTTATCAGAAATGCTGCATATCCTTAAGTCCAATGGCTCACAGGTTACTCACTCTAAAGTCCTTAACCTGGCATGTGACATTAATAGAATCTGCTGGAGGGACATATTTGTCTCCCAGAGGTTACTGGACCTGTGGAACAGACTCCCAATTCATGTCAAACAGAGCACCTCTTTGGTCCTCTTCAAGAGCAAACTGGACAATTGAATAGGTAACCGTAAATTCACCCTGGGGGTTCTACCTGTGTCTCTCTTGGACAGGGGCAATAGGTGCTGATTGTGGAAACAAGGGGAGAACTTGGCTTGTAAGGGCCCTAGGGCCATTAGCCAAATAACTTCCTATCATCCTATGATTTTGAATATTAGCTAAAACATTTTCTTCCCCCATAGTACCTTTTTTAGGCAATGCCAAACTGAAAATACTTCTGACATAGCAAATCAAAATCAAGAAAATCTAAACATGTTACTGCTCAATGCTGGGAATCTAAAAAAAACTCCACTTCCTAGAAGCTCTCTTCACCCTAGAGAATGCTGACATCTGTGCAGTCACTGAGACGTGGTTTAAAGCTGCAGAGAGCACACCAAAGTACAAGGTTATAAGGCCTTCCACACATTTAGACCAGCTACATCACAGGCAGGGTCTAAAGTTGGAGGTGTCTCTGTTTACATCAGAAATAAATATACTTCAAGGCTGGTCAAACAGGACAATGCATTTGAGCTGCTCCATGTTCAAATCACCATAGGCAAAATCCAATACCACTTCCTTGCAAGCTATAGGTCCCCTTTTATGACCCAGAAAACCCATACCATGTTTTAAACTTATTAGAAACACTAGCCATCCAAGCCAATACCATATTCATGGGTGACTTTAATTACCCCACTATTAACCAGGAATCCTATACGACAGCAAATGTGCATGCATAGAGATTCCTGGATTTTGTAAACACAAACTCCTTGGACCAGATAGTCAATACGCCAACCAGGGGTGCAACCATACTGGATCTGATCCTCACTAATATGGTAGAGTGCTGCACACCCCCTATTGTAATTTCTTCTCTTGTAAGGTCAGATCATAACATGGTCTCCTTTGAAGTAAAATAAAACCTGGACCCCCAGTTAAACCTGGAATATTCAGAAACTACTATAATGCTAACTTCCTGCTATTAACGGATAACCTGGCAAAATTTCAAGCCTCCATAAGCCCAGAGAACACTGCTGCCTATGTAGAACTGTTAATATGAACACTGTACAAGCATGTTAATAGCTGCATAGAGGCAGCTGTACCCACAAGGAAGAAGTACAGAACTAACTCAAAAAACAAGCCACTCTGGTGGAATCACAAACTCAATAGGCTGTATAACAGAAGGAAGAAAATCATGGCAAAAATTAGGAGGTGCAGCATCCAGCAGGATAAAAGCACTCTCATCAAACTAAACAAACAAATCAGAGGACAAATAAAGTATACCAAAGTCAAATTTGAGGTATGTTTGGTGTCCCAGGCTAAGTACATCCACAAAGCATTCTTTTGCTATGTCCACAACCTCAAAGGCAATACACAATTGTATGCGGAACTCATTGTAAATGGAGCCACCTATACTGAGCCAGAAGCTATAGCAAGCCTCCTTGCTGATAAATTGAGCTCCAACTTTACCTTTCTCTCCCCCTCAACCTTCCCTCAGGAAATACCATCAAATATAACCCCCCCCTACTATCACTATGGAACAGGTCCTTAATGGTCTCTCTCTAAGACCAAGAACAGTGCATCAATGGACCCAGACAATATCCCAGGATGCCTTCTAAAGACCATGAACCATGACCTGTTAGGGCCTCAAAAAATTACTATTTAATTGTAGCCTCCAAAAAGGCTTTGTGCTTCATGAATGAAGAATGACACCAGTCAACCCTCTGCAAAAAGGTGGGCCATCTACAGACCCTGGAAACATCAGACCCATAAGTCTCACTAGTCTTATATGTAAAGTCATGGAAAGAATTATCATGGAGATGATTGACAGAGATTTAGTAAATCTCCAGACACTGGACCCAACCCAGTTTGGTTTCGTCAAGGGCAGATCATGCCTACTCAACCTGGATGACTTCTTTGAGAAGGTAACCAAAGCAATGGATGAGGGGGAAAATTATTCATACTACTTACCTTGACCTGGCCAAGACATTTGACACAATACCCCACTCAGGCATTGTTGACAAACTCAAGAGGTTAGGTACAAACTCTTTTGTCACCCAGTGGATAGCCAACTGGCTCACAGACAGGACCCAGGAAGTTAGAATTAGTGAGTCCACCTCAGCAAAGAGGCCAGTCACAAGTGGAGTCCCTCAGGGATCAGTCCTTGGACTGCTCTTTTTTGACATTTACTTCTCAGAAGTCAAGGCCAATGTCAGTGGTCTCTGGATGACTACATTTGCAGATGATTGCAAATTAGGAGCTGCTATTGCATCCCATACTGACACAAATGTTCTCCAGGAGGGGCTGAAACAGACAAAAAACTGGTGTCGAGGCATAGACTAAAAATAAATGCCAAGAAATGCATAACAGTATCCTTTGGGAAGTCATCCATCCCTAGTAACTATCATATTGACAACACATCCCTTAGCGTTAACCCAATAGTTAGGGACATAGGGATACATATAGATAGTAATTTAGCCTTTGACCATCATGTGTCTACAGTAGTGTGGAAATCATTCTATGTTGCACAACATATAAACAAAGTTATGGCATCTAAGTCCAAAAAAGCCATTGTTCCACTGTATTCGGCATTCATCAGACCCATCAAGTGTAATAACATTAGTGAAGCTGCATTTAATGAGATTAGTTATATGGTCCAAAGATTTGCAGATGATTCTTTTAAGGCTGAGGCCACACTTATGAGGGTGGATCAACCCCCATACAGTGTGCCACTCAACTGGGACAAAAACAACAGCTAAACTTAGGTCAAGCTTTTTAAGGAGTGTGTCTGCAAAGGCATGTTTAACACTATTAATTAAGCAATCAGGTATATTGCTAGGCCCCAAGGAGGAAGTTTTTTTTGTCATGGGTAGCACTTTCTGACATTGTTCCTTATTTTATTTTTTTTTATTATTATTTTGATATTATCCTTGAGAAGATGGGTTTGGATATAATATAGTATGTAGTTTTCTTTTTTTGTTATATAGTTTATTTATGGTAGTGGAACACCAAGATCATTTGTTTTTGAACTATGATACCTGGTTCTGGTAGGAGAGTTAGCTCTATGCATTTTTCTAAATGGCTATGGAATTCCTTAGTGACATACCTCTTAATCTCTTAGCACAAGAAATCTAGACAAACTCTGAAATAATTGTGGGATAGACGTCAAAAATAGAGACAGATTTTAAATATTGCTCTTATAAACTTGAAAAAGAGATAGAAAAACAGGTTTTGTGTTAGCATGCATTTTCTGAAGGATATAAAGTCAAAACCTCAAATGTGTGCCATTAATTAGTGACTTCAATCCTCAGAGATTTGCCAGAAAACCACAAATTTATGGGGAACAGACTAAAATATGAAGCAAAAATCTGGACATTCTGCAAAAATCTGGACAGTTGACAGGTATGCTTAGTGATGCTTGTTGCCGTATTAAGGTCAGGGGAGGTGTAGTCTTAAGTGAATCCATAGGGGACCGGACTACAGAAAGGAGGAGCTATGCTAACCCTGCACTGATCCATGGGCAGGTCCCTGTTGGAGAACTGCATTCATTTCCAATCCTCAGGCAGGTTAAAGTATATCAAGCTAGTTAAGAAGCTACAAAGAAAGGTCACCAGGAAAATAAATAGAATGGAAGACAAAGGGAAGTGAAAAACAGGTGCAGAAGATAATTCTCTTCTTAGCTATGAGCAGGCAAAAAAAAGGGATGAGGTGATGTTGGTGCAAAAGATACTTAAAAGGCTCAGATCTGCTGTGTAGTGGAATAAAGCCCTGATTATGATCCACACAAGCTTAGGTCAGCTAGTGGTTCATGTGCTGGAAGAGGAGAGTAAGAGTGAGTGGTTTACAATGGCTCATCCATCCTGGTTGGGGATGGAATGGTGGTCCTATTCAATTTGTTCCCTTGTGAGCAAAAGCCTGCATGACAACAGTGGCCACAGGACCAGGGGAAATGAGTCTGGTATTCCAACGTGTTGGCAGCAGTTCTTAAAGACACATGTTTGGGACTGTAGACATGCCTGGAGGGCATAGAATATCCCTTAGTGTAGCAGGTGTGCCTGTCAGCAACCTGGAGCACGTGCTAGGTACCAATCATACCTCTCAACCTCTTAGAGCAAGAAATCTGGACAAAGCCATAAATAAAAGTGGGACAAAGGCCCAAAACTAGGGACAACTTTTAACTATTGCTCTTACAAACGTTGAAACAGGTTTTGCATTAGCAAGAATTTTCTGAAGTCTGAAACACAAATATCTGTCATTATTTTCTAACTTCAACATTTAATAATTTACCACTAATTTGCCAGAAAACCAGAATTTTATGAAAAATGGACCACAAATGTGGGGCCAAAATCTGGACATTCTGGGAAAATCTGTACATTTGGTTGGCACCAACCCAAAACGTTTCAGATGGATGCCTGTATAACAGTGCCCAGGGAAGTGAAGATTGATAGTCATCAGACAAAGGCTGCAAAATATAGTAAAAAAAACAGGCACTTAAGGGCAATGTGAGTGCATATACTTTAAGGGGCAAGTCAGAGAAGGGCACAGACTACCTGATTAAGTGTAAAAAGGTTAACATAGACATTAGGAAGCACTTACTCATTAACTGAACACTAGTTAAAAAATAGAACAAATAATGGAATCCAGGACGACGCAGTCCTTCAACAAGGCTTGGGATGTGTTGTAGGTTAACATAAGGAGCGTGATGGTGTCAAGGTAAAGTTAGTGACTACACAAATAGATCAGACTGCATAGCTACCTCTTGTTCAGCCATCCCAGATATATAATGTAATGTAATTTACTATAATATAATGTAACATTATTTCAGTCCCAGTGTCAGTTGATTTATGATGTGATGCCCGTGCACTGGCCCAATAATCAAGGAGCCTCAATCCTTACCACTAGCACCAGTGAGGGGCATCCACATTGGGAAGGATAACAAGTACATACACAGTAAATTCCAATTTCCCTTAAGAGCACACAGAGATCACTCTCAGCTGGGGCTGGTTTCTCCCTTTCTCTCCAGATCCCCAATAATACTCTCCACTGGCACAGCTATAGGGTTTAGATCCCAGCTGTGTAGCCAAGGCAAAACCTCCAGTACTCTCTCTGTCCAACCAGTGCTTTGTGTCCCTGCCCAAGTAGCTGACACACACACATTGTGAGATTTGGTTTATATACAAACAAAAAGACACTCTGGGGAAGGCTGGCACAGGTTCTAGAGCTATGCCCCCTCCTGCCAGGCTATAAGGTAGTAATCACTGCCAATAACTACTCTTATCAGCTACTAATAAGGCCTTCCCAAAGGGTATCCAATTTCACTGTGTAATATTACTATTATCCAAATAGTAAGTGTGACTCAGGGCTAAAGTTATTGGAGTGGCTTGGACAGTATCACTGAAGACATGCAATGTCTTAAATAACCTTTACACAAAACAGCCACAGTTGAAAGGTTTAAAATATTTAATAATAAATAATAAAAACACCAGACAAATTTATTACTTCAATGCAATGTCATTACAGAGTTCAGAGATCACAGGAAACTTTTAAAATAATATTGTCGGATAGCCTGACATAAGTATAGAAAACAGCTACTATTTCTATCTATCCCTAAGAGAACTACTAAAATCTAAGATTCTACTTACATACAGAGCAAGAAAGTGCTGGTGAGTGGATGTTCTTCAGACAAAATCCAAAATGCTTTCTCGTTCTCTCTGAGAAAGTTTTAAATTGATAAACATCCTGTACTGCTGAATCATTTCACATTACATCATTTATATCACTCCTTTAGTTTCCAGGATAACAGAAACTCAAAATGTACATTTCTTAGTAAGCTGAACCTGGCCAGGAAGCCACAGCAATAAAAGACATTATACATGTAAAATCTTAGTAATTATCTCTTAAATCAAGACAATAGAGATAATTTCATGGCCCAAACATCCTGGCTCCGTGCTCAAGATCAAACAGTCATATAGTGCTTGACTTATCAGCTTTCTTATCAGCTTTCTTCCAGCAGGGTGCACTGTGCTTACATTTTTGAAGCTCAGTACACCATATAGTTTGATCATAGCATACAGTTCTATTTACATTTGTAAACCAAGCCTGTGAATTATAGTAATGTTTACAAATGGCATATAATTATCTACAAAATTCTATCTATCTAGGATGGCAGCCTTCACATATGCATATTTCAGTTCAAATATATTGTTGCCAGAAGTTCACAGTGCAGATGTGTTGACCATGCAGACACTGTGAAAAATCTCCCAGCATGCACTTCCAGTACCTTACATTGTAACTGTCACCGAGAGAAAGCAGTATTACCTACTGCTTAGTTTAAAATGTATGTTTTTTTATCAGCCAGTCTAGTAAAGCCAGATACATCCTATTTCCGTAGCATATTTTCCAAAAACTGTAAGCATACAGTAGCATACAACTTGTTTCTTGGGTCATCTTAGAGACAGGTAGTTTGCACTTATAGTAACCTGATTAGGTATCCCTTTGTTCCTATATTTTTATTACACTGCATTATTTTCTCATTTCTTTATTCCAGTAGGTGCATATATGCGTGTATATGTGCACATGAATACATTTTCCTATTAACCCATATTTCAAACTACATTTCAGTTACAGTTTAGCTGTAAGCTATTTATCATCTTCCTTTTCACTGAATCATATGTCCATTTCTCTCTCCTTTGTATGATCTATAACCACAGCCTGCTTTGGCCATTTATTCTTACTGAAACAATTGCTTTCAGTTTCACTGTGGCCTTTATGAGACATTAAAAAAAAAAAAAAAAACAAAGAAAAAGCTTCATCATCAAAACAATCCCACCTGCTTTTTTTACAAGTCTCATAATATTATTGTTCTCTCTGCACAGGTGTTTCATCAAAAGCAGAAAGCATTCCAATTTACTTCTTATATAAAGCCACACATTGATACTATATGATGCATGTTATTATATATTATGCATTATGTGTTTTGTATTCTCACTAGCTTAGAATTTTGCAGAGAAGAATACAGCTGTGAACAAAAGTTATAATACATTTCTTACAGTACTAAAATTACCCTTACTGTTTGTACAAGCCAAGGACTCGTGACGTTTAGGTACATGTTGGCAGAACACTTGACACAGATGAAAAGAGTACACGCAGCTTTTTTTCTTTTCAAGTTTTGTACAGTTATTCTAAGTCGCAAGAGTACTGCTTTACTACAAAAAAATGCTGTATGAAAAATACTCTGCAGTTGCTCTTGTCTTAACAGACAGCCAAAAGCAAAAACAAAGTCACAAAACACAGCATCAAAGAAACCTTGAATTAAAAAGCTACATGCCCATTTTCAATGTGTTACCTTCTACACATGCTAGTGATGTTTGGACATGCTGAACATTTAAGAGAAACATCTCTTTCTTTTTCGTAGTCTTTCACTAATGTTTTTAATTCCTAATGTATCTTTGTTTTCATTGCAGCGTTTATTATTTATTGCAGTATATATTATTTATTGTATTCTTAATATAAAAATATAAAACTTTATTGTGCCCTGTTATGCTTTTTTTGTGGGTGTGGTATTCATAGATTTCTTCAGAACATTCTAAGACCTGAGTAGTCAGAAAGCTTGTCTTCGACGAGTGTGTTTGTTATTGCTTGCTTAAGTTATTCTCTTCATTTTCTTCTCTGTTTTTATTTTTTGCCAGGTGTACCTGAAGTCAGAATCAGCCCAACAAACCTCAGTGTTGTTGGAGGAAAAGATGACGCCTTGTATTGTTACTTTAGTGGTGCTCCACCTCCAAATGTGTCCTGGAACTTCAACAGCCTCACCACAGAGTATATGGTACGATTTCATACAAGGCGCAATATTTATATTTTTAAGAATGCTGATTTAAGATGCATAATGTAATTCTACAAAACACATGCTTCCAGCATTTCATGTCAGTTTCTGGTTTATATGTTATGAGTATCAGAAATGTTTATTGGTTTTAATGCTTGCTGTTTATGTTCAAGTTTGACTTACCCTTTCCTTAATTTAATGTGGCAGTTTTAAGAAGTGCTGTATTAACAAGATTAGAAATTATATAGTCTTCAGTGCAATACATTAGAGAACAAGAGTTCTAGTTAGTAAGAAAAAATGTGTAAATGTCTCATATTCATCATAGGTGCTAGATATCTGGATCTCATTAAAGGCCATTTAGTTTGCTGTTGCCATGTAGCCATAGCGCTGTGCTATGACTAATTCCATCTCTACAAACCTTCCTAGATACCAGTGCTGCATGATGGAATAAACCAATGAGCCACAAAAATATGCCTTTCTGATGTGGTCTTCAGTTTCACATATGGCATGGCTGAGTAATTCATTAAGAAGACAGTAACTTCCATACAAACCCCAAAAAACAGGCAGTTGTGTCCAATGGGGCTTGTATAATTGTAACAAAAAATAAAAACACTGAAAATGAAGTTTCTTAAAATGAAAGCTGATATAGAGTAAGTGGAGATGGTTGACCCTCTTTCACACTGGTCTGTAGGTTATTCTTTACATTACATTTCCCCTATTTTCCCCATACATTACATTTCATGACCCCCAGGTGCTACATCAGCAATAATTACTCATTTCTTGTTAGACTGTGATATTAAACATATGTTAAATACAGTTTATTGTACATCATTAAGTAGTTATGTAAAAATATTGTGCTTACCTTGGAAGCCTGCTCTTATGCCCACTTGAATGCATTATCCATCATTGCCCTAATTCTGTTCCTCCCATTGTTTGTAAAGTTTTGATGTTGTGTTCCCTGAGATGTATTTCCAAAGGTAAGAATCTGTTTTACTTAACAGATCCTTCCTGCCCTGCTGAGAGTCACCTGCCTTTCAGTTTCTATTCCTATCACATTTTGCTCTTTTTCTTCTGCATTCACTTTCATTCATTCCATATTCCTGCTTTCCAGTTCTTTGACTTTTCCATCCATCATAAATGCATTAATCCAGCTTGTTTTGCCCATTTCTTGACAAGCAATTAATTTCCAAGTCACCTGAAAAGTCTATGCACCATCCTCTAATCTTCTTTGTCCCTCTGCTTCTGCTTCTTTTTCTGTTTTTATACTTAAATCTCCTTTTGGCAAGGTAAAAACAAGCTTGGCCACCCTGTCTGAACATGTATAAATCTTTAATAGAGAAACACTAAAAAAACAGACAAGTAAAAGGTAAGTGCTTTCACGGCTAGAGGTCACTTCTTCAGGCCATCATCATCATCATCATGTCAGCCATGCTGGTCGAGCTTGTTTTTACCAGTTGGATTGTGTTTTGTGCTAACTCAGCCTTCATTCATCTGGTATACTTCTGTTTGTGGTTGTCCTTTTGCAGAGGCTCCTTGTTCTTCTGTCCTTTCTTTCTCATTCCCCTGCACCATCTTGTTTCTTTTCTCACCTCTACGTGGTTGTCTTTGTCCCTTGTTTATTTCCTGCTTGCCTCTTTTACTGACATGCAGCTCCATCACAGTTTCTAATCTTGCCTAAGGTTGCTCTCCCAGTCCCTGTTTTGCAGGGAATTTAGATATTTATTTCCTTTGTTGTTTAGTTACCTGTGATGCACTTGTTTAAACTTCTGAATATTCTCCATATTGTGTAGCCTGAAACATTCCCCTCAATGCCATACTTTCATAGCTGCAGGGTATTTCAATCATGTAGCTGTCCCATTCATTCTTAGCTCATGTAATACCTCCGGCATGACTTTCCTTCTCCCACAGAGGGTTTCTGAGTTATCTTGTACTAACTTTCTGAATATCCCTGCCCATGGGGTAACTAAGTCGTTTTACTTGCCTTATTATTTATTTATTTATTTTTTACAGAAAATGAATGAAAACATACAAAAACTACGTTTGCACTCTGTATATCATCTCTATAAGCGTTTCCTGACTTTCTGGTATCACAAGTCTCTCATGTAATTGCTGTCTTACACTCTGCTCCACTTCACTGTTGCTCACCCTCTCTTCTATTCCAATTATGCTGAAGGGAATCTTATATTAGTGTTTTGAAGATCATCCATCTTTGCTCCCTGTCTTCTTATTATGTCTGTTGGCTCTTGCATTCCGTGAATTTGTTCTTGCAGCTAAACTTTAATTATTGCTTTATCTTCCCCTGGATCTCATACCTTTTCTTGTAGACTTGTTGTTTGCTTCAAGAAGCTTACATCTTGGCTTACTGTTATTAACCTTTCAAACAGAAATGCACAATTGGTCTCTTTACTTACAGTTTGAAAAGCAGACATTCATTCATCATTTTGTTCTCGCTCTCTCTTCTTTTTTCTGAGTTAGTTTTTCTCCCTTGGAACATTACTTTTTATCCACATTTCTGCAAGCCCTATCTAGAGCTTTGGGCTTAGGTTGGGTTCTAGAGATCTTTCCACCAATGTCTGTCTGCATTTTGACTGACTACAGAATTTGACCTTCTCTGTTTGCCAGAATACAGTACTGCTGGACTTAGACATATAAATGTTCTTTGGTACTAACTGTAACTTGTGACACCCACTGTATGTTAACTGGACCATTTTTACATAACCCAAATATGAGCACATTTTGAAAATCTAAAGGATCACTGCCCCCCCCTCGACATGTACAACATAAATAAAAAGTTTATTTCTAAGCTGACATTTGTTCCCATAACTAGAGTCTTTAATATTTTTTCAGATTTACTTGTGCTTTGAAGTTTTGTCTTGCAGCTTCAGATATAAGTGCAAATAATCTCCCTTTACATAATATGTGAATACATGCTAAAATGTTAACGTATTATTTATTTCAGTTTGCTAAAAGCTTTGAAGTTGCCTTTCATAATTTCTTAAGTCCTGGAATATCATGTTATTACATGTAGTAAAACACTAGATACATCTTACAGTTATTAAAACTTCTCTACATATTCGGGGGATTGGGTTTGTGAATTTTTTTTTGGTGACATCCTAGTGATTAATGGTTTCAAGTCCAGATTTCATTTGCAGCACACGTGTTAGAGTAAATGGTGTCTTAAACACTCGTCATTAAAACAGAAACTAATAGTGGAGTTCAGCTTTTTTGTCTCCCATAATTTCACATGGTACTCTTTCTGACATCAACTCCTGTTTTATTTTCATGTTTCTTATTGCTTTTGATTTCAATAGCTTGTCCTAGACTTTTTTAAATTATCCATAATTTGTTTTCAAATGTCCATTGTCTTAACATCTCCTGAAAAATGGTCATGGGCTACTTAATTATTTTCCACTCAATCCTTCCCTGCCACTGTTGACAAAATCAAGCTCCACATAGTTCATTAACCCACCCTAACTTGTCTCCCCCAGGCAAGAGTTGTGATACTCTGCAATAAAATACATTTTGCTTGATTTTTTCCTCTTCTCTTATCCTAAATCTATGAACTGGCACACAGTATGAAAATGTAACTAAAGGCAAAAAAATGGCATGTGAATGAATATTATTGAGTGCTGGATATGAAAAGTTTCAACCAAATGTGTGATTGTTTCTGCCTATCCTCAGCAAAAGTGAATGAAAATCTACAAACAAGCCAACCTTGTGGTGCACAGGGATATAAATCTGACTGTGGCCCAGATTATCCAGGGTCAGATATTGCAATGGTAGTCTAAAATATTATAAACATTAGCTAGACAGAATTTTTAATCATAGACAGCTATTCAAAGCTTAAAACTTCAGCCTAGGGATGTATTGTTTAAATTTTTCACAAGAATGGTCTTGTAGAAAATGTGATATCAGAATTAAATATGATAGTCTGGATACATCACAAGATGTCAGGTTCTACTGATGCCATTTTTCATAGCTTGGCACTGTTGGGACTTATACCATAAATGACTTGTATGTACATAAGACAATCAAAATGTAGCCAAGACTCTCCACAATATGGGAATGGATTGCAGAAAGAATTTATCTTATTCTATTTTGAATTTGTTAAGTAGGGTATAGCACTGATCCCATTGGACTGATTCCAGTTTCAGCCCGGGGTAAACATGATATATACCCATATTATATACAGAGTGGAAGTCAGAGCTGGCGTGCTGAAAGAATCCCAATCAAAAGAAGAGACAGAGTAAGGTTTGCAGAGGGAAGGAGGGTATGAAGAAGTTATGTTATATGGCAATAGTGAAAGCAGTTGCATTTTCCTAGAGTCTTGAAATGTGCTTTTATTTTTGATCAGAAAATAGGTTAGGAGGAATGATTTTTAAGAAATAAAAAGGAAGAATTACTGAAATGAACACGATGGTGCAAGAAAGCATAATGGATGCAATGTGGCTTGATCTTTAAAGTGAATAAAATAATTAAGCAAATTAGTGGTGTGACTCTACCATAATTTAAGTAACTTTGTGGAAATTTGCATCCAAATGTCACACTATAAAATTGTTTCCCTTGTTATTGCTTCAGCAAACTTTTCAAAAATCATCTTTATTTATTTCAAATGTGCACATAATATGAATTAAGAAAAAGCAGACCCAACAGCAGCATAACTCTGCAGAAGGATCCTCTGTATCCTCTCCGGCCCAGGATATGGTCATATGCAACCTCTGGGAGAATAACTTGAGTCTGGTAGACCTGGGGTGTGATGATAGAACCTGGGTACAGCTGACTGGCCATTGTGGGAAGGCAAAATGAGTTGCAAAAAAAAAAAATATAAAACTTTTTTTTAAATGTATTAGTGTTTGCTTACACAATTTCCTTTCAGCTTTTACTGATTGATTCTCTTGTAGTATTTTACTCCTGTTTTATTATTATCATAATACTAAACTCCCCTCTATTCTTTTTATTTGTAATCCTTCTGCACAACCCCAAAGCCAGGTTTTACAATAAACTGCCTATTATTTTCTGTTATCTACATTCATATTTATATAATTTTATGTTTTTTGCTCATTGGTATGCCTGATGACAGGGCAGGTAGACTGATCCAAAGGACACTTTCAGGTCACAACAGTTTCATCTACAAAAAATGCAAAGGGCCATAGTACAGTAAATATGCAAGTGCCAAACATATATACTACATATACGTGAAAACATAATGCAGACAAATCAGAATGATGATTGCTGTGTAACAGAGGACAGTGTCATATCTCAAATAGAAGGCAACTTGAATGTTTTTGTAATTAGAGATAGCAAGCCTCTGGCAGCTGGCACAGTGGATTAAGGATATGAGCTGTTAGCAAACTACTTCCAGCGATCGGGAGTAGAGGGTTTGATTCTTTCCACCTCTATAAGCAATGATCGATATGAACGTGAAAGGTAAAATTTAAGAACTGTTAACAAATACCAAATACTGAGAAATAAAGAATAAAGTATATACAACATTTTTTCTGAACTCACCAGTTTACTTTCTAATGAAGACTCAAACATTGTGAGAAATCCAGTATAGATAAACCTTCAAATGCTGTTAAATGATAGAAAGACACTAAAAGCACAACTATTACTACGTGCATGTAACAACTCTTTCCTTGTAGCCTGAGTCTTCGTAGCCTGCTGCCTGCCCTTTTCCAAAACCTCTCAGTTCTTTTACTTGTACATTATCCTCCCACCTCATCCGCTCACTCTCATCTCTACTCGCTGTTGCAGCCCTTCTTCCTACTTTTACCTCTAGCATTAGACTTGACACATATTTCATAGAACATTACTGTTAGACTCCTGTAATTAACACTGTCTAATGTTTTTTTTTTTTTTAAGATTGGCAAATGCCTGTTTGTTTTACATAATCCCTGTCAACTACTTCAACATCCCTTCCCGTCTAAGCCTCAGAATACATCCAGCAAATAACCTCAGTGGACAAGGACCTCTCAAGCTACCAGTAAAGAAGTATAAGTAAATGTACGTGTAGTGCCCTAAAACAATTGTCTATACAGGCTAAAGTAAAATATCCTGCTAGTGTTTCCAGAACATCACCGGGTCAGAGCTAAGTCCCATCCCACTCCACAACCACCATTCTTTTGCTGTTCTGTTAGATCTTATGCCGCTTGATTAGCTGGCTTACCTTCCGGTTTCCATAGAGGACTGACACTATCTTAGTCTTGTCCCTCTGTACCTTACTTGCACAGACTCAAGTCACTTCTACCTGAAAACGAAGGGTCATACACTATTTGTGGAACTTTGCATAACAAAGTAAGGTAGAACTTAGTGATTATTTTTCTGACCTCAGACAGGACTGGTCAATGGGTATAACTCACTCTGTTCGCCCTCCATGCTCACTCTGCTCCCCTTCCCTATCCCCTGTTCCTACCCACCCCCACCACCTCTGCATTTATTCTATTCACTACTCTCTCCCATCAAACAACCAGCCAATCACAAGAGTTCCTGCATTCCTATCCCCTACCAACCACAGCACGTCACCCACCTCCTAGTTATATACATCAACTGACACAACTATGCTACTACAATGCAAATTGACACTCTTTACTTGCTCTCTCCTGGCTGTCTTTACTTCCTACCAAAACAACATAGTAGACCCACACAACCACTTTCACTGCACCACTATCCTCATGACACTCCCAAACCCACTCATTAATTACTCTTCTCATAACACCTCAGTAACCATCTAAGTTCACCCAACATACTATCAGTTAGCATCTACACACAAACAAAAATTATCCCTAAAATATGACAGACTCTTTATTAGATTTATAAAACTTCTGTATACTGCCCTATTCAAAATAGCCATTAGTGGTGACATCCACCCTATCCCAGTTCCAAATATCTCCAACTCCACACCTAATAACCTGCCTAATAACTGTTCCTTCTCAGAAATAGCATCCCACAGAAAGCCATCTGACGTCCTTCTCCTGAACCTAAATATCAGAAGTATAAACAATAAAACCCATGACCTCCATGCCAACATAGCTTTATACTCCCCGGATATAATCATCCTGACTGAAACCTTGCTCAAACCCCACATTAAAAGTGAGGACATACTCCCACCAGTTTATAGCATACTTCGTGTGGATAGGTTGTCCAAAAAAGGGGGTGGCATTGCTCTAATATTTAAACACCACCTAAATATCTAGATCCTTAACACATCAGTCCCCCAAATTGGAAATGAAGAAATCTTATACGCTAATCTCAAACTAAATTTGAATAAAACAATAAACATTATTAGATGCTGCTTCCCACCTGGCCTTAACATCGCACCCCTGGAAAAACTACTTAGTTGGACTAACCAGTCCCTTTCCCATGAAACCATAATTCTAGGTGATTTTAATATCAACTGGCTATCTTGTTGCAACAACCATCCAGCCCACCTTCTAAACCTTCATGGTTTCTTCCAACTGATACAGTCACCTACCAGCACAGATAATCACTCTAACAAACTTTCTACCCTTGACTGGATAATAGTCAATAAAGTGCCTTAGTCATACTTAGCTGGCTGTCTACCAGAACAGCCTTAGTGACCATACTCCAACATTCCTCCTGAAGCACCACCTAAATAGTGCTAAACTCATCATATATCACCAAATATGAAAAAGAGCTAACTTTAACCCCCTCACCTTTAACTCATCCCTTAAAACCTGTAATTGGTCACCACTAAAATACCGCAGTTCTTCAATACCACTTTCCTAAACATCCTAAACACACATGTCCCCTTACAAAATGCCAAAGTCAAGTCACAAAACACCCCATGGCTACAAAAAAACACTAGGTCATTAATGAAAGTCAGAGACAAGGCCTGGAAACACTGACGACTAACAAAGACCCCCTCCTCAAGACAGGCATTTCTAGAATTGGGTAATAAGGTAAAAAGGCAAATAAAGAATGACAAAACCCAATATTATCAATCTTCCTTAAATTTCTCCCAAAACAACCATAAGCAGTTCTGGTCCTCCATAATCGCCATTCTGTACCCAAGTAAAGTTGGCACCTCCCCACCTACCTCTCTCCCCTCCTCCAGCAGTATTGCTATCTCTTTCAATAAACACTTTACTGAATCCATTCTTTCTTTAGCTAAACAACACAACCCCTGCCCACCCTCCACACACCAAAACCAAATACTCTATCCACTGTCTTTTCATTTTCTTCAGTATCCACCTTCAAAATAAATAAACTTTTATTAAAGTTTAAACCTACAAAACTTGCTGCTGACAATCTTTTTTGTGAATACATAAAAATAGCAGCCAAAGCCCTAGCCTATTCATTCTCTATCTTGATAAAACAGTCCTTATCAGAATTCTTTGTCCCTTCACTGTGGAAACTATCCCATATAATACCCCTTCATAAAGGTGGCTCCTCCACTGAACTCTCTAATTACCACCCCATAGCCACCCTCTCTCCACTTTCCAAGATACTTGAGAAATGCATTCATTCTCAAGTCCTAGGCTACCTTTAAACTAATAACCTCCTCTCCAGCACCCGATATGGCTTCAGGCCATTCCATAGCAATACTACAGCCTTGCTCTCTTTTACAAACAATATCCTTCATCATAAAAATAATGGCCTTTTCTCTTCTGCCATATTCCTGGACATATCTAAAGCTTTTGACATAGTCTCACACAAACAACTACTCTCTGATGTTCTTTGTGTTTCACTGTTGCAGTCATTACATTTGGGTAATCTGCTGGCAGGTTGCCCTCAGTCGGCCTGAATATCAAAGTATTGGGTACTGCGTCAGTTGCTGTCTCCTCTTCCATGACGTCAGGTGATCAGGGATATAAAACATGCAGCCGACGCCATTTTCTTCAGTCTTTCTTGCTACGTGGTGCCTGAAGTAGAAGCAGTTCGCAAGTGCCGGTCGGCTGACTCCTGAAATTTTCGCATTTGAGTTTCAGAACCGAAGTCTTCAATTAAAGCTAAGTACCCCATTGGGGAAATTTTTTCTTGCTCCTTACCGATGTCAGTAAAAGTTAATAATTGCATTACTTGTGGGAAGCAAATACCTCATAAGGATTTTCATTTGTACTGTTTTCCTTGTCTAGGCCCAGATCATAGCGTGCCTTGCTGTCGGTTTTGTGCTAGATTTAACCAACGTACTATTAAGCGTCGGTATATCTTTGCTTCAAAATATTTTGGAAACAGATTACCCTAAAATGTAATAGGATAGTAATCCAACTACCACAGTTCACAAAAATCACAAAGAAAAGGACAGAGACAGACCATCGAGGTCCAAAACCAACGACGAAGCTTCTCCTAAGCCAGTCGCCGATTCGCCAGTACTCAGTGAGGTGCTTTTGCAGCCCATTATACCCACTACTTTCGAGTCGCAGGCCTCTACCGAGACCCATGTGGAGTCCAGCATGCCATGAGATTCTCAGAGTATTGTACCCATGGATGTCTCTCCCTTGGATGGGTCCAAAGCCACTGAGCAGGCACCGGCTTCTGAGGGTGTTTTCAGGCCTCAACATTTCTACATAAAACGGACAGCATCTTCAAAAACAAAGACAAAAACAAAAACAACTTCTAAGGCTAAAAAAACAATGCATGAGCCATGTGCTCAGGCCTCTATGCCTAAAAAACAGATGATCAAAATGGCTGAAGACTTAATCACCTTGATCAGGGGTTCCCAACCCCCCTCCTCCCCATTAGAGGCCTAGGCAAGACACTGATTATGAATCTTCAGATCAGGTTTCTATTTTTTCTGATTCCTCTTCTGATCAGGATTTTTCTATACCACCCTATGAGGATTCAGATGCAGAGGAATCCATCCCATCTGCATCTCCTCCTGAGGATTATTCTTTTGGAGAACCTTGCATACTTTAAGGGAACATTTTCACTGGGAGAGAAAGGATATCTCGGAATCAAAAAAGAGGCTTAGGGATTTCCTTCTTCTTCCTCAGCATAGGCCTTTGGCTATACCTCCTATATTAGATATTGTTGATGATGTGTTTTCGGAATCAAGCATGGCTCCTGATTCCCTACCTCTGGCTCCCAGTAAGCCAGACAGATATTACAGGGTTCCTGACTCCCACAAATTTGTATTAAAAAATCCTGCTGCTGACCCTGAAACTATTTCACAGGGTACCAAAGGTGTAAAGGCCAAAACTGCTAAGAATCCTGCCCCCTCTAATAGAGATTCCAGGGCGCTGGATAGATGGGGAAAGAAGGTTTATACGTCTGCAACCTTGGCAATTAGGGCCTTAAACTGCCAGTTTCATATGCTTAAATATCAACAGCATGTTATGGGATTATTGAAACAGAAAATTATGTTGATTTTATTTTTATTTTTTTTATTTATTTTACATTTGTTGACCGGGCTAGTCTGGCTGGATACATGTGCATTTTCAGCAGAGGCCCGAGGAGAAAAGCTCCACTATATACTAGTAAATAACATAAAAACAGCACAGTAAGAGGCAATTATAAGAATCTAAAGAACTATTCCAATGTAGTATAGTAACAGTACAGAAGATATTTAACAAATGAAAAATACAGTAAGGATCTCTAATGCCATATTCTTTGCAGAAGCAGGAATTGAAAATGACAAAAGATAATAACAAACACTGGAGTCTATACAATATTTACAGTATTAACAATTATGATAAACATTTTGTGCCAGGGCAAAAGTTTTAAGAACCAGATTTGAACAGCAGGAAGCAACATACAGGTTTCAATAATAGGTGAGATGACAGGTTGCAGTAATATATCTGGTGTAAAGAGAGACTGATATAGGAATAGTAATATCCAAGTGGATGCTAGGTGAGCTACAGAGGAGGGGTAGTACTAGTGAGAGAGACAAGTAGAGGAGATGGATGTATAACAAGGTAATTGAGAGAACTATAGTGAGAGTTGGATGCTGAGGTCAGTCAGGATTGGAGCAAGGGCAAAGCCAGTGAGATTTGAAATAGTTCTTTAATTGTTTCTTGAAAAGTGATGAGCCTAAAGTAGTCAGTTCGGTGGGAAGTTTATTCCAGTATGAGCCAACAACATTTGTGAACAAGGAGTCACCAGATTTATTGTGTGATTAGAGAGTAGCTACTAGCAGTTTGTTAGCAGAGCGAAGGGAAGTAAGATTCCTGTAAGGGGCAACAAAGTTGTTAAGTATGGGTGTATTAGTAGGGTAATGGAGAATTTCTGAATGTGTGGAAAATAAAGAATTACAGGAACTATTGCATACAGCAGAACAGGTTGGAAAGCATACTTTGCAATGTGGCTTTGATTACTTGGAGGCCTCTTGCAGGGCCGCAGTTACTTGTTCTGTGATTAGAAGGCATGCCTGGCTCAAGGAGCAAAATCTGCCTGATCATGTTAAAGCTAAATTGTTGGATGCACCTTTACAGCATGATACTCTGTTTGGTAATAAGTCAGAAGAGGTTTTAAAGAAAATGGAAGACAAAGCTAAATGTATGCAAACTGTAAAAGATTTGTTACAAGTGCAGCCACCCAGATTCAGTAGACAGTGGCCTACAAAAAATTGGTCCTTTCCTGTGTCCGACAGAGCCTGAGGGGGCAAATCCAGGCGCTCAAAAGGCTCTAGATACCAATCACAGGATTCTTACAGGTCAAAGCAATGGGATGCCTCTACCTCCAAATCTGGGGGAAACAAAGCAAGACCCTACAGTAAACAGTCTCAATGACTTCCCTCTGCCATCACCAAGCACTTATCTTTTGGTGGCCCCCTTAGGGGGGAAATTAGCACTTCATGTTCAGAATTGGCAGTTAATAACCCAGGACAAGTGGGTACTAAACATAGTATCCCAGGGATACAAATTTCATTTCCATACCTTATCAATTCCAAACGGTTGGCCAGATCTGCCACAAACTCAATGGGCAGAAGCACAGAAACAAGTTACGTCCCTCATGGATATGGGGGCTATTCAACCAGTACCAGAACAGGAAAAAGGGCAAGGGTTTTATTCAAGACTGTTCCTGGTACCCAGAAAAGACAATGCCTGGCACCCAATACTGGATCTATCAATTTTGAACACATTCTTGGACATCCCAAAATTCAAAATGTTGACTTTGCAACAGCCCATGCTGGGCAAGAACGCTTGGTTAGTGACTCTAGATTTAAAAAAGACATACCTGCATATCCCTATAAGGGAATCATGCAGAAGATACCTCCACTTCAAGGCTGGTTTTATGCATTACCAATTCTCTGCACTGCCCTTTGGCTTATCTACTGTGCCCAGGGTCTTTACAAAGTGCTTGTCACCAGTAATTGCATTTTGTAGACAAAGAAGCATAGAAATCTATCTTTACTTGGACGACTGTCTCATTCAAGCAGAAAACAAGGACATTCTTCTTCAACATCTGGAGTTTGTAAAAAGGCTTCTAACATGCCTAGGGTACACAATAAATTAAAAGAAATCACAACTGGTACCCACTCAAAAGATTACATTCCTGGGTGCAAGCTTGAATACAACTGCCCAGATGGCTTACCTTATGCCAGACAAGCAAAGGCAACTGACTATTTACTTCAAACAGATGGCAACAAAAACCCAGTTATCTGCAAGACGAATTCTGCAGGCTTTGGGGTTCATGGCATCCTGCATTCTACTGATTCCATATGCAAGACTGCATATGCGGAAACTACAGTGGTATCTAAAACGTTTATGGAGTCAACATTGTCACAGTCTGGAAACAATGATTCCTCTCATTCCCTGCCTACAACAGGAGTTTCTTTGGTGGGCAGACACATGTCACCAGAACATGGGACGGTCTTTCACTCAACCCCCTGCCACCCAAACCCTAACTACAGATGCATCAGACTATGCTTGGGGGGCCCACCTGGTGGGGAGATGCATTCAGGGCACATGGAACCCAAAACAAATGCATCTGCATATCAACCAAAAAGAGATGTTAGCTGTTCAGAACGCCCTGACAGCCTTCAAGGACTTACTTCATCCAGGACAACTACTGATAAAGATGAACAGCAACACGGTTATGTGGTACATAAACAAGCAGGGGGGTACACATTCCTACCCCCTATGCAGACTAGCCATGGCATTATGGGACACAGCCTTGACTTACCAAGTACATTTTCAAGCTCAATTCCTGCCAGGAAAACAAAATACTCTGGCAGATGACCTAAGCAGAAACCTTATGGACCCTCATGAGTGGAAACTGGATCCACAAGTCTTCAGCATGATAACAGAGAAATGGGGGAGACCAGACATAGATTATTTGCCTCTCCGCAAAATTATCATCTGGTCAAATTCTGCACAAGAACTTATCACAGACAAGCATGGAAAGTGGATGCCCTATCCTTCAGTTGGAAAAACCTATCAGTCTACGCCTTTCCTCCTCTGCCTCTTCTTCCCAAGGTCTTACTAAAGGTCAGACAGGAAAAACCAAAAATGATCCTAATTAACCCGGACTGGCCTCGCCAGCACTGGTACTCAATTCTAAGGAATATGTCTCAACTCCCTCCTTGGTACTTGCCTCAAATGCCTCATCTACTGTCTCAGCAGAGCAATCAAATTCTGCACAACCAGCTCCAAACTCTGAACCTGGCAGCATGGCTGATCATGTAAGTATTCAAACAACATCTCTCAGTAAATCTATGATAGATGTCATGTTGGAAGCCGGATGGCCTAGTACTAGAAAGTCTTATGCTGATAAATGGAAGAGATTCTATGCTTGGAACCAAGCACAAGGAACCGATACAGCAAAGCCAAATATTCCTCAGATTTTACAATACTTGACTGAGATGCTTGACAAGGGCCTATCTTTTTCATCAATAAAAATCCATGCCTCTGCCATCTCGGCTCATTACAACACGGAGCCTCCCATCTTTTCTCACCCTCTGCTGAAACAGTATCTTAGAGGGGCCAAATATTTAAGGCCTCCCAGAAGATCACCAACTCCTGCATGGGACCTTAATTTTGTGTTGGAAAAGCTCACCCTGCCTCCATTTGAACCAGCATCTACTGCAGATATAAAGTTTCTATCTTGGAAAACAGCTTTCCTGCTAGCAATCACTTCAGCAAGAAGGGTTTCAGAACTACAGGCCCTCATGACTGTGGTGCCTTTTATTACATTTTACCTGGACAGGATGTCCCTCAGGACTAATCCTTCCTTTATGCCTAAGGTGGTATCCAATGTGGCTCTTAACCAAACTATTCACCTGCCAACTTTTTACCCAAATCCACAGAACAAGGGGGAGTGGATTCTGCATTCCTTGGATGTACACGGACAACTAAGATTTTACTTAAGCAGGACCAAATCTCTAAGAAAGTCTGAGCAGCTACTGGTGGCATTTGCTGCAGGATCAGAGGGAAAGGTTATTTCAAAGCAGACTATTTCAAAGTGGATAAGCCGCTGCATTCATTTCTGCTACTTGCATCATGGTAAGCCAGTGCCCAAGGGAATTAGGTCACATTCCACCAGGGCTGCATCTACCTCAGCAGCTTTTCTCAGAGGGGTGCCAACCAAAGACATTCTAGAAGCTGCTACTTGGAGCTCTGTTCATACTTTTACAAAGCATTATCATTTGCCAATATTTTCTAAGTCCAGGGCAGGCTTTGCCACTGCAGTTCTGCAGGGCCTTATAGCCGCTCCTAATGCAAATTAATTTCCAGCCCCCCATCCATAGCTTTGGGATTCTACCCAAATGCAATGACTGCAACAGTAAAACACAAAGTACATAGTACAGTTGTGTACTTACCATAAATGTAGATGTTCAAGTGTATTCACTGTTGCAGTCCGGGTTACCCACCCGCCATCCCCCTTTTTTCTAGAGCTTCTCTTTCCTTCACTATATTCTACAGCCTTTCTGGTGTATTTGCTTTTAGATGAAGGTAAAGTTTATGTTGTTACAATTGCATTTATATATATATATATATATATATATATATATATATATATATATATATATATATAATTTTTGCTCCCCATTTGGGGGGCACCTGACATCTGGGGCAAGAAAAATTGAAGAAAATGGCATTGGCTGCATGTTTTATACCCCTGATGACCTGACATCATGGAAGAGGAGACAGCAACCGATGCAGGACCCAAGACTTTGATATTCAGGCCGACTGAGGGCAACCTGCCAGCAGATTACCCAAATGTAATGACTGCAACAGTGAATACACTCGAACATCTACATTTATAGTAAGTGCACACAACTGTACCTTCTCACTAACTTATCCTTCTCACAATCAGCTACAGACTAGTTTCACAGCTATCGAGCTGACTGACAGCAATATGTTGTGTGGCAAAATGACCTATCACTTCAACTTCCTGTCACTCTTGGTGTTCCCCAAGGCTGCATCCTCGGGCCACTACTTTTCTCACTCTTCACCAATAATCTATTCACAGCTACCAAACAGACCTCTCTTATGCAGTATGCAGATGACTCCCCCTCATCTGCTCAGCCCCAACTATACCTGAACTCCAGAAGATCACTCAGGAAGCTTTTTCCTCTGTTGAAATTTGGCTATCTAATGCACAGCTAATACTCAACCCAAACAAGACAAAACTCCTCATCTTCCAACCCACAAAATCTAACCTACCCAGCCCCTTTTCAATATTCTAGCCAATGACAACACCATCATCTCCCCAACTGAACACAGCAAACTACATGGAATTGAGATTGACAGCCGTCTTACATTTAACACTCACATTTCTCTAACCATAAAAAAGTTCACAAAAAATAGGGACATTGTATAGAAATAAGCAACACCTCACCAAAACAGCCATAATTTCTGTTGCCAATTCCCACCTCATCTCAACTTTACTCTGTGCCTCACCTATACTTACCAACCTTAGACAAACTGACCTAAACAAGCTCAAGGCTTGCTACAACAAAATCCCTAAGTTTGCCATTGGAGATTCCTATCACAGCCATCACTATTTCACTTAGAGAACTTGACTGGCTTGAACTCCCTCAACTTCTTCACCTAAATCAACTCTCCTTTGCTCACAAACTAGTAAACCACCCTCAAAAAGTCCCCTCCCTACAACACCTTCTCCAGTCTTACTCTTCCACTAGACCATTACGCTCCAACAGCAAAAATCAACTTCAAGTAACCAAAGCCAAGAACTCAGCTGGAGAAGCTCTCTTCTCCTGCATAATATCCAAGTTATGGAGCACCCCCCCCCCCATAGCCATACTACCTTCATGCCATCAATTCAAAACAGTAGGAAAACTCACTTAGAAAGGCACTGGTTATGCCCATGCACCAGTCCTGACTAGGGATTCACCCTTTTTACCTCTCCTCTTCTCCCCTCCCTGAGCCCCTGCCTCCTACTACAGATCTGTACAATCTCTCCTCTCCAAGCTCCTGTACCCCTGTTCCCCCTCCGCCCCTCTCAAACCCACAATCCCTCTCCTATAATTCTTAAACTCTGAGTTCTTCTCCAGCTACCTACATCTTCCTATGTTTCTCTGCCACTGCTAAGTTCACTCTCTCCCTTTTTACCTCTCCAGTCTTCCCCTGATACTACTCAACCCCTTCCAGCTCTTTTCACTCTCTGGGATATGCCTGCTATATATCTGTTGGCTTACTCAGCAACATCTGATAATTTCTATGTATTTTAAAATGTATCTATTGTAAACTTATTTCTAGCTGATATACTTACTAACACATTGATTCGATGTCGCTACTGCATGTGTTGCTATTGTATGTATATTCAGTTTATTATTGCTTGTATTGCTATGTGTGGAGCTTTTCTCCCCTGGCCTCTGCTGAAAATCGACCTGTGTCCAGTTGGAATTTCCCGGTAAACAAATCTAAATAAATAAACAAAGAAAGAAAGAAAGAAAAATAAATAAATAAGTCCATTGTCAGTAGACTGCGTATAACCATATAAATATCTTTAGGCAGGGTTAGGAGAGTTTTGGCATAGCATAAATGATATTTACATGTATTTAGTGAAGTATTTGCAATATTTACATGCTGTGGCTTTTTATGGAATTACACTAATTATATGGAATAGATTGATGAACTAGGACTTGAACTAAGTTCAGTAAGTAATGTGCTTAAGGATTAGAAATGAAGGTCAGAGTTTGTTAGGAGAAAATTAACTACAACTGTCAATGAAGTAAGTACTGCATCATTGTTCTTTATGGTACTGTGACAAAAGCATTGAGGACTGAATGAAAGTAGTACAGTTTCTAATTTTATTTGAGAAGTTGTAATAGGACATTGAGGGCATTTTATTAAATGTTTTGTTTCAGCCATGAAATGAGGTCTGGTAAGGGGCAGCATGTTCTTATTTGCCAAATACAGAACATGAGGTGTAGTTCTAGTCAATTATTACTTGACAAGAGGAGCACGATATCTTATGTGTGGTTGTTTGTAAGAGTAGGAGTTAGCATTAGGGTAACTCATCCAATGGTTAGAAAAAGGTTTTGGTCAAGAAGAGACTATTGTAATGGCCTGGGCATCATAGTGATTTGTTTATGGAGGTATTAAATGACAGTTCTTATGTCTTACTGTAGTTAATGGTTAGTCTTATGGACAAAATTCAATTGCATAGTTTGCAAAATTCTTGTTGGAGAATTTTCTTAGCTGTATACAGAAGTGGGGCCTCAGGAAGATGATCTCATCTGGAGACATTCTTCATTTACTAGGTGGGAAATCTGTGGGAATAAATTCAAGTAAATGGAAAATAACATGGAGCATAAGCATTGATCTCTGTGGAACTCTAGTTTTGAGGGTAACAGTGACTGAGGAGTTATTCCCAGGAATGTTATGTCTATGAGATAGTTGCTAAAGCAAGAAAATCCAGTTTTACCTTATGTTTTTTTTTTTTTCCATAATAAATTTTTATTGAAATATATTTTCCAAAAACATTACAAAAATACAATAAACATCACACACATAATACACTATATCTACTACAAACCATTTATACAATATCTACATGAAATGCTTCCTATATTTAATATATTCCTAAAATCAGTATCATGCTAATATAATATTGAAGACCTTTTCCCATATTTTCGGGTTATTAATATTTTTGTTAGTTTGTTTCAGAAGTAATTTATGTGCTAGTATATGCTTTATAGCCACAAGCTTAAAATTATTCCATGATGTCTTATGTGGTTCTAGCCAATTTGTGGCTATATAGAGTTTCATCAGCAAAAAAAATATTCATACAAATAATAGTTTGCGATCTGGAAAGCTCTCTTGGAGGAATGTGTAGAATCATAAATTCCCATGACAGTGTAGAACTTTGATAACCCATCTTTTGCAGTTGTACTTTAAGAGAGTTCCAAAGTTTATATACACATTTACAACTCCAGAACATATGAAGAAGATCCGCTGTTTGATCTGCACAGTATGGACAAATTGGAGAATTCCTAGGGTTAAATTTATGTAATCTAAGATGTGTGTAATATGCATTGTTCCAAATCATCAATTGCGTGTACATCAGTTTTGAAAAGAAACTGATTTCCTAGTTATATCAATTGCTTTTAATATCTGATTGTCTGTTACTGTTACTTTGTTTACCCAATACTCTGAAAGCAAAATTTTGTCCTGAAATTTCAAATCCTTAATTAATTTATATGCAGTTGCTATAAATTTAATGTCTTGTTGGATAGCTTGCCACAATTCAGAGCACTTATCCACAAATCCAGCTGCAGGTTTAAAGTTCCTAAAGTAGCTCAAGGCAAGTTCTTTAACTTGTCTCATTATAACAATGTAACTTCTAGGTAGATTCATTTCCTGTCTAATTTGTAAAGCTGATAAGTCAAGTTTATTAAAAACATCAAATAGAGTCAGATTAAGTATTAATGGAAATTTGCTGAGATCGATCAGCTGATTATTTAGTTTAAAATTAGGATTCCTGTGGAAAGGTTGAAGAACCATCATATATTGCAATAAATCTACGGACTGAAATAAAGTTTGCAAAGATGAGACACAGGTTATTATGTGGTCCATGACCCCATATTTTATCAGACTTATTATGTTTTTTATGGATTCTCATTGATCTGTATGATCAAGTGCTTTGAATTTTTTTTTTTTCAAAATCAGTGATTCGGTTGGTTCTGTAGTGGCCTTATACCATGATAAGGTAGATCTGATTTTTGATAGTAGGGAAGGCAGCAACTTAGAAGACCTTTACAGGTAAAGTGTTTCTACAACTGTTTGTAGTGTGAGTTTTCCAAGATCTTGCAAAATGGGCACATGTTCGAGACAGGTAGGTAGTTAGCTGCGAATGAGGGACAACTGAATTTTGCATTATTATGATAAGCACATTTTTAAAATGTTTAGAAATAATGCCAGGTGAGAAGGTGAAGTTAATTATGTAAGAACGAGGTTTACAGAAAAACCAAGCTGGTTAGTTTTAGGAACTTTGGGTGCAGTCTATGAGAATGAATAGCTTTTTTACTGTGTCTGTTTGGTAGCACCTTATTCAGTTCCTTTGCCTGTTATGGAGTTGCTGCTATCTGAAGTTTAATTAGGATGGGGAAAGACTACTACAGATGGTGGAGAATGGTGGGCCTGGTCAGGCTGAGGCAACTGTAAGTATGTTATTTAGTAAATGTTGAGAGTATGGAGTGGAATTATAGCTAGAAAAAACATTGGGTGAGCTGAACTGCATCTTTTGCTGTTTTATTAGGAAGCTGCTTTGGATATATTGAATAGAATTCTAGCTTAAACTTCGAGTCCCTTATAAAAAATGTATTTAGTAAAGCCACATGGGGTAGCTTTCCAGATCTTTCAAGCTTTATCACACAGTCTTAGGATCACTTTCAGACTTGATATCCATTCCTTTAAATGTCTTGCTGCTTATTTATTTATTTATTCCAGTTGGTTTACCAGGATAGTCCATTTGGCCAAAAAGAACCTGTTTTCAATGGAGTCCTGGGGAGAAAAGCTCCAAGCAATCAAGATTACAGTAGGTTATGAATGATAATTATACAAATGTAAAAAATATGAAAGATAATTATACAATTAAAAAAAAAAAACAATTCAAGCAAACAATAACAAATAGTACACAAAAGTTACAAACTAATACAAAGTAGTGATTGAAACTAACAGATGATACAAACTAAAAAAGGAATAGTGCAAGTAAATATTTAGAAGTCATTTTGTCCTAGGATTCAAACACTTAAATGAGCAGCATCATATATTCATGCAAATATCATAATAAGCTTATGGTTTGTTTTAAATTGGAAAGGTGATGTTTAAGAAGTTGGAGAGGTCATTTGTGGAGTTATTGCTTAATTCTGGGATTTTGAGTTCAGAGACTAATGTGGTCTACTTCTAGTCAGATATTATTTTGACATTTTTCCAGACTGGTGAGAGATTGGAGTTTGCAAGTGACCAGTATGAAGTGGAGAATGGATACTGAAGGAGTTTAGCTAGACCTTGTTAGGCATGCACCTGTGCAGGATGCTTGTTGCATGGATATCCAGTAAAGTGCTGTGGTCTGTAAGGTATACCAACTTAGTTGGCATTCTAACAAGTTGAGTTGCTACAAGAGACTGAAATTACCTAGACACATAGTCCTGCTTCTGAGGCAGTGGATTAGGTGTTTTTTAGTACAAATTTCCATGATCTTAATCTAATTATAGAGGATATAGGTGACTGTAAAAAAGACCTTTTTTTAGGCCCAGTATTATCTGGACTGAGGTCTGGTTTGGGATACCATCTTGAATTTTGTTGCAATTGTGAAATGAGGGTAGGGTTTACGTTTACAGTGTTGCAGATGAGCAATCTAACTCCCTGCTTATTTTAATGCCTGATCTAGTCTCTCAGTAAATGGAACAATCAGTGCTTAGGGGTCATGAGAGACAAGTGTTGTCTTTCAGTAATGGCTCTGTTGGAACTGCAGTTGAAGGTTTCCATTGTAGCATCAATGCTTCGGTGTTGGTCCACCCATTAATGCTGCTCTGTACGTTCAATGAGGTGATTAATAATTTGCTTTTAGGGGACCGATGGCAAATTTTGTAAGGAGGGTGGTACTGGTTGAGGGTTGTTGTGAATACCATTCAACTGACAAAGTCTTTGTGTTTTGTACAAAATAGCTTGTGGTTGCATTTCAATACCTTCAATTTCTAAAGGAAGGAAAGGTTTGTTCACGAGGTTTATTCCTAAGTGAAGTTGTAGTAGTAATTTCTATAATACAAAATATTTCCTGTGTCCAACAGCTAGGAATACAGATGACTGCAGGCGTATTTAGTTTAGTTTTAGTCAGGTTAATGTCATACTGATTTTTCTTATTGCCTAGGATTAGGTTAGTAACTGGGTAGTTAACTAAACATAAAAATATAAATAAATGGCAGTAGTTAGTGCCTGCTTTAAATGTAATGTGTGGAAATGGATGCTAATTTTGATAAATATTTTTTTTTTGCTTATTATAAGTTAAAGTATTTTACATAGTAGAACCAAGGGATGGTATGAAAAGCACAGGAGATGAGGCAAGAGTTAGGGAGTAAGGATTTTTTTTAATGTATTACTAGCATATGGTAATGACCAGAAAGTACAGGCAAAGGAGAAAAAAATGGAGTGAAGTTTACAAATAATGTGTAGTCTTGACTGAACTTGTGTATGGTTAAGTACATAAACAAACTTATGATTTATTGCTTCCTAAGTAGATTTTGTATATATTCTAATTTTATTGTATGAGCAAGTTTGTGAACTATAAATTAGGCATGTTTTATTGTCTAGAAGTTTGGGGAGGATTCTTTGGAGATTGAGTACATGATTATAAATGTAATGATATGGAGGTGTCTGGGAATGGGGGAAGGGTGAAGACAGAAGTGGAGCCAAGCACGGTGAAGCGAAGTACAACAATGTCCTTTCTGCAGGCTTCTTTGAAAGGGACTCTCTAAATGTAAGGCAGTGCTATGCTGACATTCCCAGCAAAGCACATGTACCTAAAGTCTGCCATTTACGTTAGAGCAGTAAATCACATATGATAGTTAGAGGTAGATTTGTAGTTCCTAAGGTTAATATTGGAAGTGGAAGTAGCCTAAAAGGAACCTTCCCTTGTGGAAGGTGTTCTTGTTGTAATTTTGTGGTTAAGCTGTTCCCAAATATTAATGGAAAAGATATGAGAGAGAAAATACTTTTAGATGTGACACTGTGGGGGTTGTGTATGTACTTAAATGACCATGTAATAAATATTATGTTGGTGAAAGTAAAAGGGCATTCAAAGTTAGAATTTTAGAACATATTAGGGACATAAAGAAATGTAAGATGGAGAGCCCAGCTGTTGTGCTTTTTAAAGAGCATCACAGTGGTAATGTGGGAGGACTTCAGGTCAGTTTATTAGAACAGGTTAAGGTGGATAGGTTCAATACCTCTCTTTTGAAACTTAAACTATTACAAAAACAATCTATGTTATATTAAAGTGTGAAACTTTAGTCCCTAAGGGACTTAATACAGAATATAATTGGAGGATTTTAATTGGGTTAAATGTTTTGTAATGATATAATTGCTTTAGTTATTTTAATGAATAATTAGGGGAAATTGTTTTGTATACAAAGGATGCATGTTATTCGTGTTTTAATATTCTGAAAAGTTTTTTTGCTGAAGCGCTAAGTGAGATTTTATCAGAATAAAATACTACTGTTTAGAAAACTCCTTGGTGGATTCCTGGTCGTGTGTGAGCTGTTGTTGCTGCATCTGATTATTGGTTCTTCTGTGGTCTCTAACTATTACAAGGTAGACACCGTGATGGAGAGGTGGACCCATATTCTCAATCATACATGTGGATACTAATGACCTGTCAGAGGAGATTGTTGAGATCATGGCAATGAATGTAGGAAGGATAGCAGAGAGATGACAGGATATGGTTTAGGAGGCAAATTGTGCCAGTAGCCGGCCTGCAAAGGAAGCAGGAGAACTGATAGTATAATGTGTGTCAATGATAGCAAACAAAGGAGAGGTACTTGGGATTAGCAAATTAAAGGTGAAAACCTGGGGAGGGACTAGATGTTTGTTGAGAGAAAGTTATATCATAGTCTGCAAGGAACAGTGATGGCTTAGAAAGGCATTTGTCAATTACATTATTTATTTACATGTTCAGAAAGTTAGTTAGTTTGACTCTTTTTAATTTCTCCAAGTCTTTTGGGTTTCTAATACCGTGACAGGAATGGACCCCATTCCTAAGTCAGAGTACATTTAAAGTTCATGAAATTAGTATTGTTTCAGTCTTTGATGTCAGTCAGTATTGCTCTTCGCAGCACCCTCAATGTGCCCAGTAGTGACTCCTTCTGCAATTCGTACGGGGTTACATGGATTGGTAACATATCTAAATATGACTGTAAATTCTTTTTTATAAGACCCGTTCCTCCTACTACTATTGGAACTGTCTGGGTATCATTCTTTCACATTGCTCTCGTTTCTGCCTGCAGATCCTGATATTTTATGACTTTGTGTCTCTCTGTATGCAAGGCACTATAGTCACTGGGTGTGGCAAGTTCAATGATCGATGCTACTTTTGTCTTCTTTTTTTGGACCACTATATCCAGCTTTCTAGCATCTATCTTTTGAACTGTTGGCAATGGGTGATCCCATGTGATATAAACTTCAGCATTTTCTATGATGCTTTGTGGCTCATGTTTCCAGTGTTTTTTCAGCCACTTTGATACCATAATGTTTGCACACTCCCCAGTGCTATCTCGTCACATTATTATGCCTTTCAGTATACAGTCTTTCTGCCATTGGTGTGTCGCAACCAGAAATGAGGTGTGTGACTATTTCCAATTCCGTTCCACAAAACCTACATTTGTCTGTTTCACCCACATGTTCAATGGACTTTGTAAACCAGCGTGTATGTAGTCCACTATCTTGGGCTGCCAATATTAACCTTTCATTTCTTGGTTTGAACTCGCCTCTCCTCAACCATTCCTGTATTCATTCCTGATCAACATGAGGCTCTTGCAAAAGTTTTCTATACTTGCAACTATATTTCTGTTTTTTCCATATTTCTATTCTTGTCATGTGGTCCTTCACCTTATATTCTTTCCTTTGTTTTTTGGCACATTCAGTTGCTGCCTGATTTTTGCCCACTTCTGGTTTGATTTCCATTTCTGCTTGACGTCGATATGCTTCTGCTAGATTAAGCAGAGACATCATCTTAGATTTATTCTCCTTATGCTGCAAAACTTTCACCACATTTGGATCTTGTGAGGTCAGTATATATATATGTGGAGTTCTACGATTGCAGATCTATACATGTAATCAGTTTCAAGGAAGCCCATCCCTCCTTCAGAACGTGGAATATATAATCTTGGTATACATTGATTTTTATAAATCATTTGGTGAGCATAAAGTATCCTTCTTGTTTTAATATCTAATCTATCCACACTTTTTGGGGCCAGTCAATTGCTCCAAAACTGTAAGTTAGGACAGGAAGAGCAAATTGATTTATAGCTTGGATTTTGTTCCTAGATGTTAATACTGTTCTCAGGATTAATTTAAGTTTTCTAAAGTATTCCTTACTGAGTTTTATTCACATTTGCTCGTGTTTTATTGCTGATCCTTCATCAATTCCCAGGTATTTATACACTCCCTCTTGCTTAAGTTCTTTTATATCACATTCTTGTCCCAAACTGATGTTTTCCTGGTGCTGCAGTTTTCCTTTTTAAAAGGTTGCTTTTGCACATTTATCAAGACCAAATGACATTCCAATATCTTCTGAAAAAGTGTTGATAACCTGCAGCTGTGCTTTCAGTTCCTCATCTGATGAGATATACAGTTTTAAATCATCAGCAAAGAGAAGATGAGAAGTCATTAGACTTTGCTGTTTTCTAGGAGCCAAATTGTAGCCATGGCCTAAGCTGTTAAGTAAACAGCTTAATGGGTTAATGCAAGGCAGAATAGCAATGGTGACAGAAAGTCACCCTGGAATATCCCCCTTTGAATTTTTATCCCTTGAATAATAATATGTCCTTTATCATGGCTTAATTGCAAAGTGGTTTGCCATTGTTTCATGGTTACTGTAATATAGTCAGTCAGTGTAGGGTATATTTTATACATTTTTAAGCACTATTTTATCCATGAATGTGAGATACTATCAAATGCTTTTTTATAGTCAGTCCATGCTATACTTAGATTCTTCCCCTTTTTACAGTTCTCCACTATAACTTTAACAACAAATGATCCTTTGTTCCATATGACTTTCTTTTATTGCCCTTTTGTTCAACTAACATAATTGAGTTTTCTTCTAAATGACTATAAACACTGTCGGTGTCAATTCCTGTGTATAGTGTATACATCATTGGAAGACAAGTTATTGGTCTATAATTTTTAGGGTAGCTTGCAGTTTCACTCTTAAGTAAGAGCATTGTTTTTCCTGTTGTTAACCAGTGCAGTGTCTGTTCGAGGTGCACATATAAATAGGTCTTACTCATGGAATCCTTGTACAAAGATGTTAATACTTTCAGCCAAAAGTTAGGTACTGCATCTGGGCCTGGGGTTTTCCAGTTAGAGGTTTTCTTAACTTTGTTTCAATCTCTCTGGCTGTTACTTCATCCCATTTCATATCCTGTACTTTTAACCCTCTTATTCTTTCTTTTACTTCTTCTATCCATTTAGCATTTTTTTTCATAGATACTTCTCCAAAATGTATTTATTTCTTCTTTTTTGGTGGTCTTTCAATTCTTTTACCTTATTTCCTAATTCTCTATAACGTTTATTGGATCATCAATAAATTGCTTATTTTGTACTTTTCTGTTATATATATATATTTGCATATCTTCTGGGTTTTTCCACCTGTGCTGACATTTTTAGTTTGTTATTTGTGATAGTATATGATAGAGCCTGGTCTGTTCTAATACTTTGCATTGCTTTTATCACATCTATCTTTCTTAGTATTTTTGTTGATCTGTTCCCTCTTCTATAATGTTCTAACAGTGACACTTCTTGTCTTAGCTGGTTTATAGTTTTCTCCATTCGGTATTTCCATGATGGTATTCGCTTTCACCCCTTCCTTTCCCTCTCTACCCTGTGTTCCTGTGGTAGAACTTTATCAGTTATTAATTTAGCAGCACAGTAATATGTTCTGTTTACTTCTGTTATATCCCATGGCTCTGTATTGGCAGTCCTAATGACTACATTCAATTGTTTTATCAAACTTCTGACATTTGGGGTTTTATTAACCTTTTGCAGTCTATTTCTTTCATTGATCTTGATATATCTGTCTATATCTATTAAATTAAGCAACTCTTCTCTTAACTTATTTTCTTCCAAACTGCCAGCACATCCCTTATTTTCTGTTTCCTGTGGGCATTCTATAGAAGATTCTATAGCATCTTCCTCTGACACATTCTCTTCAGCTTCATCTTGTGCCATCCGTTGCTCTATCGTATAGGAACAAACTGGCCTATCACTCCTCAACATTGACTGCATCAGAGTTCCCACAGTTTCCTGTTCCTTCCTTTACTGTCGAGCTTCAAGTGAACATTTATACTGGTTTCCTGAGGAAGCCTCCAAAATATCTTGATATGGCACCTGACCAATTGCTTCCTGTTCCACTGGTTTCCCCTTAATTTGGATATCCATTGCTCTATCCTGTTGTGGTGCTTTCTGAATTCGATTTTCTATACTAAATCCTTCTCTTTGCAGCTGCTCTATAACCTCAATTTCTATTTCTTTCACTTCTCCATTACTAATCTCTTTTTCTACTTTTCCTCTTAATCTCTTTATTTTTTGTATTGTAAAGTTTTCCATGTCCAGATTCCTTTCCCTATATTTCTCTTCAAATATCTTTGGTGCTGCTCTTTTTGTATTAGTTGGTTTTGCTTTCTCCTTTGCATAAATATTACACCATATTAAATCTATTTTCCTTTCCCTGTCCATATTTCTTCTTCACACGTCTCCTGATCTTCTTGCTTTTCCTTATTCTGGGGACTCACTCCATCATGTTGTGATGTAGTCTGTGTTAGACCTTCTGCATTAAATCCTTCACTTCATAGGCACTCCATAATTTCAACTTCTATTTCTTTAACTTCTGCTTTACTAATCTTCTTTTCCACATTACATCTTTGTGCTATTAATCATTTTTTTTTGTAAAATTTTCCATATCTGGATGCCTTTGCCTGTATTTCTCTTCAAATATTTTTTGAAACTGCCTTCTCTATATTAGTTGACTTGGCTTTCTCCTTTGCATAAATTTTGTACCAGATTAAATATCTCTTCCTTTCCCATGTCCATATTTCTTTTTTATATTTTTCAAATATCTCTAGGTTTTGTAGTTTATATTTTTGCACTTCCTCAGATGCTTCTTTTTCCAAACAGATCAACATTTCTTGATCTATATACTGTTTTTCAGAAATCTGTTGTATTAATGAACCCAAATTTTTGTTTGAAGCTTCTGACAGTTTTTCTTGCGGAAGTATTTTTCTTTCCTCTAATGTCTCTCTTAATCGTTTTGTATATCTTGTGTCTGGAAATTCTGGGCTTTTTACATAATAGTAACAATACATTATTTCTTTCTTATCCTCAATAGTTCACTCTGTCATCTTTATGGCTCTTCTTTGGCCAATCAGTTTTTGTGATTTTTGTGGACTGCTACTTCCTTCTACAATGGGGGGGGGCATCTTCCCCCTTAGTTAGTTTGACAGTACCATCTGATGACTTGACATGTACAACTTTATAGCGCTTATTTTTAAATTACTCTGATGGAGAAAACTGCAGGAACATTTGTAATAACACTTAGATGTAATATGCATTCATTGTAATAACTAATCAGTTAATAACATTACATCATTCAATGCACAATGGCAGCAGTGAAAACACACTATAGAAAGATTAGACCCAGAAATTCATGCTTATATATTTTTTAATTGTTTTATTAATGCTGATAATTTTTGATACACAAAGCACAATTAAAGATGTGATATTAGAAACCCTAAGGAAACATATGATATCATAAGAATGCACAAAGAACATCATGATTATAAATCAATATTTTCTGTATTAGTATCAGATAAATAGGTACATTCAGCATCACCAGAGTAAGTTTAAAAATTCTGATTAATGTAATTATAATTAGAATATTAATCAACCAACACAGAATCTTCTTGTAATCCTGCAAGAATGTGCTCATTTAGTATGTAGGCAATCTTTCAATGATTTTTTTAATATAAACTTGAAGGAAATGTACTACAACGCAAGTGGAAATGCAGATCTTGTCAGTACAAGGAGAAATAGAGGAATCATAAAATCAATTCTGTCATTTAGAAATGCTTATGAGAAGGTTTATAGCCAACCTAAGATCACAATGCCATGTTGCTCCATCTCAGAATATAGTACAGTTTGAAAGGGTGACAGTTGATTTCAAGTCATTATAAATTATGAAGGAAGAACAATGTTTGGTTCTAGCATCTGGCCTGCTGCAAACCTAATAATGCTGCTGTAAAGTTGATCTGCTTTAAGAAGAAAGGGAGAATACAGAGATAAGTGAACATAATGACAGAATGGTGAATTGAAATGATATACACTGACTTTAGTAGAGGTTGAAAAACAGTGGAAGAAAGGTCATAACCCTCTGAAGATGTCCAAGTTTCTGGTTTGTACAAGGTAATACATTTCTTATATGCTTATCAATCATCTATCCATGCAGTTTTATGGAACTAACACTTCCCATTCATAAGACAATGACAATAATACATGGATATGTTTCGCACTTTAATATTGGTGAGGCCATTACTCTTAGTCTTCAGAGTCTTGCAGTAAAAACAGGAATTTGATTTTTGTTGGTGTTGAAATATACTCCAGAAGAGCTTAAACCAGACTGTATGGATTTGGATGTGGTCTACATTTTAAATTTAGTGAAAAAGTTACCATCACTTATGCAGAAGGTAGCAAAACCAGTGTCATACTGCACAAGTTTGACATCAGCAGAGTTCCATCTCCACCATCTCTTTAATGGATAATGTTAAGAATATGGCTGCCAATCTCTGAGCCCTGTAGATTGTATATGGTCACCAGGAAGGAGGGAGGACATGATTGCATCATTCCATCTATTAGATTTTGCCCTTTCCTCAAGGTAGCTTGAATAGGTAGCCATATACAGGCACTTTAGAGAGTTTATGCAAGAATAGAAGTTTCAGGAGAATACCTACTTTATATACTTATCAGATTGAAGATACCTTTCCTTATTGAATTAACAGTTGATTAGCATTAACTCAGGGCAGATTATGCACTTGTCTTCTGCTCCTAGGAATTTTGATCATACATTATTAATAGAAGACAATCTAGTTTTCAATTAACAAATAAAGTTATCAGTCATGCAAGGGTAACAGTTTAATATGTAATAACAAGGTCGCTGCCACTGAAAAGGTGAAGGTGGTCTGTTGGCAATCACTTGAGATAATTCACTAAATTGAATCTGTAGAATTGAGAAGACTGAGGAAGTGTGGAATGTGTTTATAGATGGTTGGCATACAATATTACAAAAATTTTTTTTTAGAATTGTTTCTCTCAGTCTGAAAAGATAGTTCCTATTGCTAAACAATAAAGCAATAAACATGATTTCTAACCTTACAGACTTGCTGGAAAAAATAAAAAGTCAACTTAATTTGATGGTAAACAGTCCACATAAGGCTTCTTTATAATGTCAAGCATTTAAGTCATTATGCGAGTCAGAGTAGACTAAAATGTCTAATCCTATGCTTTCAAAGTAAAACCTCATTAAAGAGTGCTTTTTGAAAAGTATCACAGAAGTATTTTACTGTCTTGTCAAATGAAAATCATTATAGAGGAGCTCATTTCTTGCAGTTTAAAACATCAGTGGCATGTTTGCAATCAGTTTGTCCAGTAGAAGAAGACTTTTTTTTGTGATATGGATTTTACTTTGTTAACAGAGGGCAAAAACTGGAAAGATGGTCACTGAACTTGTTAACCATTGCACCAACAATAGTGATACTGCCCGGAGAAGATGTTAGTTGCACCAACAATAGTGATACTGCCCGGAGAAGATGTGAGTTGCACCAACAATAGTGATACTGCCAGAAGAAGATGTGAGTTGTATCAATAATAGTGTTACTGCCAGGAGAAGATGTGAGTTGCACCAACAATAGTGATACAGCCAGGAGAAGATGTGAGTGTCACCAACAATAGTGATACTACCAGGAGAAGATGTGAGGTGCAGGTAATGACAGCTGCTGTATCACTTGTTGTCGTAAGAGAAACCAGTTGTGCTAGACCAAACTATTTAGTGCAAAATGACTATTAATCCTTTGACAACTTCTAAACAACTTCTAGATAACATTCAGATCACCTAATAAAATGAACCTGAATATTGCATTGGAAACAAGCTATGGAAAAGCCCCTTCATGAATTAAAGCATGGGAGTCAAGGGGAGCACAGATACAGTCAACAAAATAGAACTTGTCCTTGATGATTTTAACTTGAATAAGAACAGATTCATTGTCTACACAACAGGAGATTTGTATGTCTGGAAAAGAGCAGGTGAGAATCAAGTGAAAACTCTCAAAGCTAGATGCTTCTTTATGTATTTCATCAGAAAGGAGGATACCATATACTGATGGAGCAATATCTAAGTATGAAATGTCATGCATGAGAAGGATTCAAATACAGGCACCATGTTTGAAAGGTATAGTGAGATTCAGTTATGTAACATGTAAACCATTTTTTCTAGATAGTTCTTATAATGATATGCAGCTGTGTAAGACATTCAACAATTGACTGTTAGTGTTACCAAAATTAGCAGGCTATAGGAATAGCATTAAGGTAAACTGCATTCCACCAAAGAGGAAACCAAGTGATGAAAAGAATGTAAAATTAAATGGCTGGTGTTTTCTATTAGCTCTCTATATAGGACTCACTACTAGCATGTATAGGCTTTACTTTTCCTTTGTGGTTTAACTGTATTAGCAACAAATTTGATTGAGAGGAGATATGCTTTTCATGCAATATTGGCAGAATCTAAAACTTATTTAGGCAGTATCTTGTCTCACACTTTGGAAACTGAACATTGCCAGCTTGAATAGTAATGCATTGGTAGTGATGGCAAGTATGCATGCAGTCATTAAAAGGGTTAATAATACAGTAAGTATAAGTCAGGCTTATAACATGATATTTTATGACTATTATTCAGTGATTTAGGGCTGGTTGTTACAGTAAGAAGAGTGATCTGAGATAGTACATAAAACACAATAACTAAAGGATGGAAGATGGATGGGTCAGGTAGAAGGGAAGGCGTATCCATTCCTCCAGAGAATATTACAGATGCTACAAAATGTCCTCCCTTAGTTACAACCTCGGAGCATGTGGGATATGTATGAAAGATAGTCTTAGGAGTAGGATTGTCGCAGATCCAAAAATATGCAGTGAGACAAGGTTCAATTGCTGTCAGTCATTATTCTGCCTGGGTATTTTAATGCAATTTCTCATTTCTATAGAGACTTGCTGTGTACTTTCTTACACTCATTTCCTCTTCTGTCCTCCCTTCTTGAAATTAGTCATACAAAACTGATTTTTTTTCTTTTCTTTTTGCAGACACAGATGAAATAAAACATGACATATTAATGTCCTTGATAGCAGTTCTTCATTGGCTGTTTTAGGGTACTTTTGTAAGAGATTTTATGGATTCTCATGGGGAACATCTTAAGAAAGACTCACTAGACCATAATACATTGAAGAGGGGTGAAGAGTTTGTGTACCAAACTATAAGGTAGGAGATGCATACATACGCATTTAGAACAAGGTGCAGATTGTACTCCGTAGACATAGCTGAATCTTATTTACCATTCCATGTTTATCAGGAGCTAAACAAATTGGCAGTGGCAACATATACATCTGAAAGGAAAGGAACTCAGTGGATGTTCTTGAAGTATTAATATGTATATACCTCAGGCATGATTACCAACTGCCTTCAAAACCTAAACACAAATGACATACATACTTCATAGCATATTTCTACCACTGGCATAGTCCTCGCTGTGTTTTCTTGAAACTTATGACATCATTAGTACAGTCATTTTGGAGACTTACATAATTTACATATGTTGTAGATTATATTAAATCAATTTAATAAACTTCATTATGAACCAGTGAACAATCTGTCATTGTAAAAACAACAAAGAGCATCGATATATAAAAGCATGAATTAGCATGAAGTAGCATGTAATACGTGGCTAAACCTGTCACTTTGTAAACAGGACATGTCATTGTATGATTTCTCTCACTGACAGACTGAATTGGATACATATGTCATCATACTGAAGCTGACCAATATTTCATCCAATGATAATGGGAAAATCATTTCTTGTATTGCTGAAAATGCTGTGGGAGAGGAACAAGCTTCAGTACAATTGGTGGTATATTGTAAGTATCTTTACTGTTTTTTGAATTACTGTATGCAAACTAGCAGTTTTTGTTTAACTTCAACATGCCTGAAAAAGAACTAATACACATAACAAATAGTTAAATGAGATGTTATCCTGTGTTTATGTGTTTGCACTTATAAATTTCCAGAAAACGTTGATTTATAATTCTAATGTTTGACAGTTGGCACAGAGTGTTAACACTGTGAGATGTAATTCCTGGGTACAGGGTTTGATTCCCTCAGCCCTTATTTGCCTACTGTGTGACACTGATCAAGTCACTTAACTAGGCAGCACTTTGGGGCAACTAGAAATTTGGGCTCGGATCCCCACTGGACTGCAAGCCTAGTAACTACCCATGAATCAAGCTGGAGAGATAGTGCCAGTTTTGATACATACTAAATGTAATTTTTACATCAAGAAAACATTTTGTGTAGCACTGGGTTTAGAATTCATAGAAAAATATTGCATGCCATTTCTGACTTGTTTTAATCTGTATATAAACATCTTAATTTGTTGACATGTATATAACCTTTTCTTGTGAATGCATAATATTTAAAAGGGATTTTCTTCCCTTTCCCCTGAAAAGTGATTGAAAAGATAGTGCACATAACTTAGAACTAAGTTTATTCTTTTATACTTACTTAAAAATGAAATTCTAGTTTTCTTATGTGAAATTTGAGAAATCATACCAAATATTTATTAAGTATTGTTCCAGATTTTAATGTGCATCCCTATGGAATATTTTTTTATATAGCTTATTCCAGATATAACATGCAATTAAAGAAATGAGACAGACGTATAGACTTAAGAAACAAACATAAAAGTTCAGCAAAATAATTTGAAGGGTACAAAATGAAAATTCCATCTTGTATGATGTTCAGACAGCTCAAATTCAAATATCTTAAATAATATTTCATAGAAAATGGAAAAAAAATGTCTTTGCTATAACTTGTTTTGCTACAGTATATTAGCCAGATTTGTTTATTGAACAAGGTAGTTAACATATTAACTGATTTGTTTCACCTATTACAATACTCCAAAATAAACTGATAAAAATAAATAACTGGGCTGGAAAAGAGAAGACATGTGTATATGTCATGTTTTATACACACACACACACACACACACACACGCACACACACACACACACACACACACACACACACACACACAGTAACTAAATATACCAACTCTATACACATTTCACCTTCAGACCAAGTGCTACACTTTTCCAGACATAAGTCTATGTCGGGGGGGGGGCTCCACCACATAACTTCTATGCATCTGTCAGCATATTTTTTATCAGTTTAATTTTCTAAAGACAAGGAGCAATGAAAGAAGTACTTCCAGTTAATAGTAATGAGATTTTAATATACACGGAAGAAGTGTTTTCATCTGCAGACTTCAGCAGACTTTGTTTAACAGTTCAAAATATATGCAGTTAATGATATAACAAAGACTGTATCACATGATTCAGTGCATAAACATGTACACACTTTCCATTCATGAATGCAATAAAAACTTAACATGTATGAAAATAAATGCATCATGAAATCAAGATATTGCCAGGATACATCTAAATTTGACTACAACAACATTTGGTGTTTTAGTGTTTCAGTCTCTTTTGTTTTAAAACACAGCTCATATCCAAGTGGTCATTTAGACTTAAAGAGACAGTAACATTCAAGTGAACATGCCAATTATGCTTCTTATAGCCCATCAGTGACCCTTTCTAGGTCAAATGTTACATGGTCCAGGAAGTGGAACAAAATTGTTTTAACATCAGTACATATTTGTAAATGTCTACATAAAGTATTGACTCTTCTTAATGCAATAATTTCATAAATGTTTTCAGTTAACATTTTTGTCATTCTATTTATATATAAAGCTGAACATGCAGTGCAAGCTACAAAATAAATAATATTTTATAACTAAAAACTGAGTAAACCATTTTTCCACAACATATTTGCACAACTGCACAATATTGTATATCATAGTGTTTCCTAATAAGTCATGAATCTTTGCAGTTATTTATCAAAATAAAATAGCTGATTTTGATTCTGAGACATGATGCTCTGTGTCCACTAAATAACCACGGGGACTGCCCACACACAACAGGCAGCAGGGCATGATTATAGCACTATGCCTGCATTAATACTATTTTATCATCAACAGCATGAAGTATTTCAATCAAAAGAAGAAACCATGCATCCTGAAAATCTCACCAGAAGCATGGACCCACTCACAGAGCAATACATCTTTATAGGTTCATAGGTAGGTACTAGGCTGTCGGCCCTAGGACCCATACAAGCCTAGCCAAAAAATGTACCCTGGCTTTCGCCACCCAAGAAAATTATTTTCCTATGCCCTTGTCGAGCAGAGCCACAGAAGTGATCCCTGGGGTGAATTTCCCATTTCCCATTCAATCATCAAGATTTTTCTTGAAGAGTGCTAATGAGGAGCTCTGTTTGACATAGATAGGTAGTCTGTTCTAGAGTATGGGAAGTCTCTGGGACAGGAATCTATCCCTCCAGCATGTTCTGTTTATTCTGGTGACAAGGTTAAGGTCCCTAGAGCGTGGTTAAGGTCCCTAGAGTGTCCCTTTGCACACATTTTACATGGGGACATGCCCTTAGCATCAATACACTGAAAACATTACAAAATGAAGTACCACTTATTTGACCAGAACAACATAACTGCTCATGTGACTGGGAGAACAATGTACATTTTATTCACCAAAAACTCACAATTTAGCATGCATAACCTGTACCACAGGCTATGGACACATACCCAAAGCTACATGAGTAGCTTCAAACTCCATAAACCCTCAGGACATAAATAGTATCCCTGAGCCCAAACAGGAAATAGACTTGTAACTACTACATTAGGTGTTCAGTAATGTAATATTTCACCAAAAACTCACAATTTAGCATGCATAACCTGTACCACAGGCTATGGACACATACCCAAAGCTACATGAGTAGCTTCAAACTCCATAAACCCTCAGGACATAAATAGTATCCCTGAGCCCAAACAGGAAATAGACTTGTAACTACTACATTAGGTGTTCAGTAATGTAATATTTGTTCTTGAATCTACATCTCTAAAGATTTGTTACTAAAGACTGAGACTGTCGTTTCTGGGACATTTTCCCCCTGACATAACAGATGTTGGAGGTATTCTATATAGAACAGAAAAACGGTGCCAAGCAGGTGTAACACAGCAAAACGATCCAAATACAAATACACCTCACAGCCAATGTCCTCCAAACACAGAACACAGTTTATTCACAAATAATGAAATGGTTAAGCGCTTTCATCAATAGACTTCATCAGAACCATACTTGCATGTAAAACACTCACTTAAATAAGAAACCCCTAACCATAATTAAATGAACAGGTGACCAATCATTAAAAAAGCTGTCCTTAAAGTGGAATAATCCAAATGGAAAGAATGATAAATGAATAATTAGAATGACAATAACATACTATATTAATTACTAAAAAATACTGTCACATTGATGCAATAGAGAGACTATTGTCCTATGATATACTAAAAATGTTTTTATAACATTAAAACACTAAAACATGACACATACAACATGTACAATGTACATAGATAGGATGTAATAAAGCAAATATAGATAGTACAACTGCCATCCCAGAAATCAAATATTACTAATTGTAAGGATATTGGTGTATAAATATATAAATAAAATTCATTATAATTTATAAGCCCTAAATTTAAGCTCAGATTTAATGCTAACATGGTCATTAAGCCCAGGTGGAACAGTGGCATTTAATTCTAACTACCATCTAGCTTCTGCCCTAAGAAGTTGGTTAGTCCAATCACCCCCTCTGATGTCTTTACCTACTACTTCAAGAATACCAAACTGAAAAAAATGTTCAGGGAAAGATTTGATATGTTTAAATAATGCATTCTTTTCGTCATGCTTTGAAATGTTATAAAGATGCTCATAGATTCTCCTACATAACTTCCTTTCCGTCTTTCCCACATAATATTGTTGACATGACTGACATACTGCTAAATACACAACTCCAGAAGTATTGCATGTCCGTATCCTGAACCTTACCTCAATATTATAGGGTCTCAAAAACACCAAAGGGGTACCAATAATATACTTGCAATACTCACAGGCACCACACTTGGGAGTCCCCCTGTTATTAAATTTTTTTATCTGCCCATGGTTATCCAGTAGACTTTTTAAATTCCTATTTACCTTATAAGTGAAAGAGGGTTTGTTGCCAACAATTGTCCATAAGTCTTGATTACACTTAAACATATTCCAATTGTTAATAATAGTGTTTTTAACAAAGACAGATGTTTCCCCCTCAATCAACACCATAGATTTAGTATAATCCAAGCTATTATTGTTCTCAACTACAAGGGTGATCTCAGTAGTACCAAGTAGTGGTTTAAATCTCAAGCCCCATTTGTTGACAACTTGTTCCTTAATATCTTTCACAAACTTCAAAGGATAACCCCTCACTCTAAACATATCTACCAATTTATCCGTTTCAAAATCACAGAATCAATTTCAGAGCACATTCTCACCACTCGAACCATTTGACCCTTCACAATATTTCTCTTAACATAATAAGGATGACAACTAGAAAAAGCCAAATAGTCATTAGAAAAAGTCAGTTTCCTATATATACAAGACTGAAAACAATCTTTAGCTGGATCTTTATACAAGAATACATCTAAATAATTGATATTGGAAATTCCAAAAGAACCAGTAAATTTGAAATACTCACATTTGCCATTTAAAAATTCCATGAAAAATTCATGATGACCATCTTTCTTCCATAAAATAAAAAAAATCATCTAAAAACCTAAAGTAGACCAACCACTTGTCTGAAAATATACTCCGAAAAATAAATTTGGTCTCCCACTTATATATAACTAAGTTAGCAAAAAGAGGGGCACAACTATTGCCCATGGCTACACCAAAAACTTGCCTGAAAAATTCCCCTTCAAACATAAAAAAATTATTTTTTAAAATAACTTTCATTAAAACCATAATGAAATTAATCATAGTGTTACCCAGGTTTGTCTTTTCTACCAATGCCTCATGGAAGAACTCTAAGCCCTTCTCATGGGGAATAGAGGTAAATAAATCCACCGCATCAATAGTGGAAAAACACACTTCATTATCATAATAATCATTTTTAATTCTTTTTAAGAAATCCCAGGAATCAATCAGAATATGATCGATGGGAGCCAAACTTTTCCTAACTATCTGATCCACAAATACCCCTAAAGGGTATGTAGCACTGTTGTTACCAGAGACAATTAAACGATATGGTGGATCTCTTATATTTTTATGTGTCTTGGGAATCCCAAAGGCAATAGGAATAGTAGGTAGTTCAGTATATAAAAAATTATACGTTTCTTCATTAATAGCACCTTGAAGTAAGGAATCTTCTAATAATAAACTAATCTTCCTGTGTGATATATTTATTTCGTTCTTCGACACACATTCAAATTTAGTTTCATCCTGCAACATGCTGAAAATTTTGTTGTAATAATCTACCTTATTTACAACAGTCATACCTCCCCCCTTATCAGGTTTCATAAACCTTAAATTATCATTACTTCTCAGCTGTTCCAAAAGTAATTTCTCAGTCCTGGTTAAATTGAAATATTTAATTTTGTGAGTCCTCAATTTTTGGTATATCTCCTGACTACATCTTTTTTCAAAGGTATTTAACAGGGGATGTAACGGGGGGTTAAAACAACTCTTCTTCCTCAGACATAAAGTTGTCCTACTAGTATTAGCCTCATGGGAAGAGTCTTTATATAAAAGACTCAAATTTAATTTCCTTACAAAGAGCTTTAGCTCAGTTAATGTGTTACTAATATTGACTTTTTTGGAAGGTACAAATTTTATGCCTTTCATAAATAAATGGAACATATCTTCATTAATACTGATACCTGCATAATTAAAAATCCTAAAACCTTTATATGTATAAAGCAAACCATCTAGTTCAGATGTAATACCCTTTAAATCTACAGGTTCTAATTCCTCATCACTAGCTAAGACTGGGGGTAGCTGTTCTTTTTCCAACTCGTTTGTCCCCTGTAGCTGTTTTTTCTCACCCCTCCCCCTTGAGCTCCTAAAAAAACTTGTTCATCCCTATAACTATTTTTATGCTGTAACCGAGCAGATCTTCTTAAAGGGGGAAATTCAGAATCATACTGATTATTTACCAAACCCTGCCTTTCCATATGCATAGGACCTCTCGCAATACCATCACTGGTCTGAGTGCTAATAACATTATTCTCACCATCACAATATGACTTGGGTAAGGGATAAACAATATTATGTTTGTATTCATAATCATCCCTAAGCAATTTCTTCTTTTTCTTATCTATATTCAAGCCTACATCATATTCAACTTTATCAAAAATGTTATTATATCTAAAATTTATTCTATTAAAATTGGCATCATTCAAAATATAATTATTAACTTCATCTATTTCATTTAAAAGTCCATCAATTCTTTTAGTATTAATCCTTATGATAAAATCCAACAGTTCCAAACCGTGCCTGTCAAACATCTCCAACAGTTCACCAACCTCAGGTTGTCCCTTTTTCAAACCATTCGGAAATTTATAAATACGTAGACCTTTGGGAACCTTTTTCTTCTCCACACATTCTTTAAGATATGCGTTGTCACACTGCAGGGCTCTAACTTTAAAGAGTTTAGTCTCTAAAGATACTAACCTCGAATCCAGTGTATTAGTGGTATCCACAGTTCCGTTTTTAAAGAAACCATAATCCGTCTTCTTCCAGTCGCTCAAACGATCACAATTTAGATTGAAAATACAAGTACCCCCTCTACTGGAGTTCGCGTTGTCAATATGGCGTATTTCTTCCAAAGAATCCACATTACGCTGATTACCATTACTTCTATTCATCACTGCTTGAGAAATGTCTCTTGCTTCTCTTTGCGCTAATGGAATCTCACTTCCAGAAACCGGAAGTGATGAATGTGGCATTTTTTGTAAGCGGACAACCGCTTCTTGCAATTCTGAAACTTTGTTAGTTAAATTCAGAATTAACTGTAACAAACTATCACTATTGTCATCCACCCTCTGTCCACATGGAAAAGGAACCGCATCAAACTCATCCTCGAAGACAGGGGAAAGTTCATTGGCATCCATAACCAGACGAGGAGGCTGCAGTGCACCGAGAGAACACACTGAACAGAAAAATGGTGCCAAACAGGTGTAACACAGCAAAACAATCCAAATACAAATACACCTCACAGCCAATGTCCTCCAAACACAGAACACAGTTTATTCACAAATAATTAAATGGTTAAGCGCTTTCATCAATAGACGTCATCAGAACCATACTTGCATGTAAAACACTCACTTAAATAAGAAACCTTAACCATAATTAAATGAGCAGGTGACCAATCATTAAAAAAGCTGTCCTTAAAGTGGAATAATCCAAATGGAAAGAATGATAAATGAATAATTAGAAATGACAATAACATACTATATTAATTACTAAAAAAATACTGTCACATTGATGCAATAGAGAGACTATTGTCCTATGATATACTAAAAAATTTTTGTAATAACCGCGGGCAGGTAAAGAAATTTAATAACAGGGGGACTACCAAGTG
>NC_056728.1:484692544-484765044 GCF_019279795.1 Protopterus annectens
GCTGTACAGTGCAGTTAGGGAAATTCATCCCTTTCCTCACTGTAGTGTGATCTCGGAGTTGGAATACCTAGTTAGCCGGGGGTGTGGTGGGCACAACCCCCCACAGGGGGGTGCTGGAGAGCTTGCCCCCCCCTGCAAAAATGAGATGTTTGTTATAGGAGTTTAATTCAATCAGCAGATTCAACATTGTGACTCATAGTAAACGACCAGCCAGTAGAAACACAGGTTTATTGAAACTTGACGTCTCGGCTTTGACAAAAGCCTTCAATGAGTAAAAACTTACATTGAATATACTTGCCTCTTATAGTATAATCAATGAAACAATAAAACAATTAATTAATCAAACATTTCCAATTAAGTTCTTCATTTAATCCAAATCAATGTAATGTATTAAATTTAAGAATATATACAGATTCTTTAAATAAAAGTTTGTTCTTTAACAAACATAAATCAAAAACTGAAACTCTCACATGTTCTAAAATAGTGCCCAGTAAATCTTTATTATTTCCATGATGAAAACGCTCAAAATGAACTGCTACAGAACTTTCTTGTTTTTTATTGCTTATATCCCTAGCATGTTCCAACAAACGGACCTTAAATGCCCTTTTGGTCTCTCCGATATAATACATGTTACAGGAGCATCTCAAAGCATAAATAACTCCTGATGTACTACATGTATAACTGCAAGAAGCCGTAAAAGGAATACCATTAATATGTTCAAACTTCGGAACTATAAATTTACAGGCTTTACATTTATTACAACCTATGGTCCCTAAGCTAAGCAGATTAAAATTCATTTTAATTGATGGCAAGCTAAACTTGCCCCTAACAATGAAATTATGAATGTTTCTACCTCTTCTATATGAAAAACATAATTTCTCATTCAACCAAGTTTTAATATTTTTCAAGGAACACAAATACTTCCAAAAATATTTAACTTCTTCAAGAATTTTGTAACTAAAACATCCAAATGTTGAAACAAAATATATGGATTCTAAATATTCATTATAATTTACTTGATGTGAAGTTTTATAATATGTTGGTGTCTGAGTCTTACTTGGATATACACCATACCAAAGCTTTTCCCAACTACTTTGTAACAAATTCATATTATACCCTCTATTTCTAAACATATCAACCATAGTTTGTATTTCTTTACGTAAATCCTAAATATTGTTACATAACCTAGACACTCTAAGCATTTCACCATAAGGTAATGCTTCCAAAGTGTGTCCTGGATGGCAACTATCTCTATGAACAAAATATGTTCCTGATTCAAATTTTCTATGTACTCTAGTACAAATAGTGTTACTGTCAGAGATACTTAATTCCACATCTAAAAAAGGAACAGTTCTTCCTATCAAAAATCCATCAAATTTAAGCTAAAACCTATTTAAATCTAATGATTGTACAAATGTATAAACTGAATCATAACCACCATTAATAATAAAAATTAAATCATCTATAAAACGATAATATTTAACAACATATTGTTGAAAAAATAAACTACTATATATGTATTCCAATTCAAATAATCCCATACTTAAATTAGCATACATGGAGGCAAATGAAGCCCCCATTGCTGTTCCTTGCTTCTGTCTATATAAAACATTATTAAATTCAAAAAAATTGTTATTAAGACAAAAATTAATCAAATCAATAATATATTCAGTAACCGGAGAGTCGCCTAGAAAAAAGCGTACTGCTTCCAAACCGAATGAATGATTGATACTCGTATACAAACTCTTAACATCAATTGTAAAAAAATATATATTATTATTCCAATCAATGTCATCTATTTTGTTTAAAAAATCAAACACATCTTTAACATAAGATGGAAGCTTGACCACTGAAGGATACAAATATTCATGCAAAAAAAACACCAATAGAATGTGTAAAATATTCACATCCAGATACAATCGGCCTTCCCGGTGGCTTATGAATATTTTTATGAATTTTAGGAAGGCAGTAGAAATGAGCCATTCTACAGTTTATTGTATTGAACTTATTTTTAGCATCAGAATCTGAAAAATACCCAAGTCTGTTACCTTGTCGAATCAATTCATTGTATTTATCTAAAGACGATGTATATAAAAACATATCAACAATCTCATAAGTATCCTTATCGTTTAAATGTTCCATACACATCATTAAATATTGTGAAAAATGCACGACCACTAATTTATTACCCTTATCTGAAGGTTTGAATATAATGTCATTAATTTTACTTAAAGCAATAAGAGCTTTCCATTCCATTTTTGTTAAATTATATACAATGAAATACTTTACCCTATGAAATTCATAAAGTTTCTCTTCCAATGCAAAATTCAACATATTAGTAAAATGTACAATATCATCATTTAAATACAGTGGCATACAAGTACTTTTCACATGTACCTTATTAGTATCTAACTTACAATAAGCATTACAAAAAGAATCAGATTCACAGGTGACAAAACTGCCTCTGATACACTTGAATTAATAGAGTCATGATTAGCAACTTCATTACGCATATCCATATTGTTAAAAAAATACTTCAAATGTAGCTTCCTAACAAACTTATATACATCACATTTAATTTCATGTATACGGGGAAGAACCGTTGGAATAAACTTCAACCCTTGGTTCAAAACAGAGTATTCACTGTCTGTGAAAACATGTCCAGAAAGATTCACAGCATAATTATTGTCAATATGAGGTATAGTTAGACTGTTTACCTCGTTTGGACCCCCTGTTTGGATAATAGTCCCTATGATGTTGTCCTTGCACCTCTCTCGACCGTTTGATACCTTGTTGTCCTTCCCGATTGGCAAATGATTCATTACGAAAAGTTTGAACATGTCGTTCCGGCTGTTGAGCTGGAGGTAAATCTGGAAAGTCATTATTCAAATCTTCTTCACCCGATGTATAAACACCATCTGATACGGAAAAAGAAGGATCAAAAGCCTGGGAAGAATCTGACGGCTTTTGAAATCTCACGTGATTGCGGGACTTCTTTCTATTGGCCCTAGAAACAAAGGCTTTCCCATTTTTATAATCATGGAGATCCCTGAACAGCTTTCACTTCTTTCTTTCAGCCAGTTCCCCTTCATATTTTTTCAATTTAATGTTAATATCATTGAGAAAAGTATCAAGTACTGAGGTCAAAGTACCTGAAGACAAAGTATTACAAATTTGTTTAATTTCTTCCTTAAGTTCTTTTTGTTTAACTCTGTCCCGGTCAATTAATATATTAACCCATTCAAGAGTACATTTATGAGCCGCAGTCACCCAGCGTTTATGAAATTGTGCATCAGTTAGATTTTTTAAATCAAAGGGCAAAGTGGGATCTTTATATACCCTTAATCCCCTGGGAGTAATATCTAGATCTGAATATTTTTGCAGGCTCATAAGATTAAAGAAAACTGCTGTCTCTTTCCACATGAGTTTTTCCATTTTCTCAAATAAGGACTTACTTTCAGTAGGTAAAGATGATGGTAATCTTCTCCCTATATTATCAAAGGGATTAAAGCACCGCTGATTTCTTTCTTGTTCCCATCTATCCCAAGGGATACAAGGATTAATTACATTAGATGAGGCATTATTTCCAACCTGAGAAGATGTATTTCTCTCCGAGGCACTATTCAAAAAATTGTCCAAAGACATTTGTGAACCATGTCCCACAGTGTCTCTGAATACACGAGGCAAATTATGTTGTGGATCACTGGCCATGAGGAGCACAAATAACAAACCACAAAAACCAAGGAAATATAGTAAACGACCAGCCAGTAGAAACACAGGTTTATTGAAACTAGACGTCTCGGCTTTGACAAAAGCCTTCAATGAGTAAAAACTTACATTGAATATACTTGCCTCTTATAATATAATCAATGAAACAACAAAACAATTAATTAATCAAACATTTCCAATTAAGTTCTTCATTTAATCCAAATGGATGTAATGTATTAAATTTAAGAATATATACAGATTCTTTAAATAAAAGTTTGTTCTTTAACAAACATGAATCAAAAACTGAAACTGTCACATGTTCTAAAATAGTGCCCTGTAAATCTTTATTATTTCCATGATGAAAACGCTCAAAATGAATTGCTACAGAACTTTCAACATTGTGACTCATTCTGTTTTTTGAATTTCGAGGTTTACTTTCAATATGTCTGATGCAAATTATTTTGTTGTTTGACATATTGATAGTAAAGCCTACTTTTTCAGCCAATTGTTTACAAGATAATGAGGAATATACTTCAACAATTTAGGAATCATTGTTACTGATGGTATTTCAGTGATATTGATGTTGTCAGATCCTTTCGTCTATGGTAGATATAGAATGGCAATGCAAAACCCAATACATGTCGATTGTTTGAATTTTATGGTTTAGTACTCGTGTCTCTGCTATTATGGTCTGCAGTCCATTATATATTTGTTACTAATCTGGTAATGTTTCTCTCACTCTATTTTTGCTGCAGTACTATAGACGGGTCATGAATACACCATTTTAAAAGGAGTCATTTAGAATTTCTTTGAATAGTAATGACAAAATAACTTGTCCCAGGGTCACCTTAGGACCCACAAAAATGTTGTGTTGTACGTAAGGGCTTGCACAAAGTATAACATACCATAATAGCTATTTGTGATTCATTAACATACACATCAAAGTGTTTTGTCACAGTGTAAGAAAGTATAGTGGGATTTGTGTCTTTCGGCTTTGAATATACCACATCATGGAATGCTAAAGGGCAGTCCAGTATATATATTTCCTACCTCTGATTTTTAAAAATGCATGCAACACCCCTCCAGTTCCCCCTCCAATCTTTGAAAACGCATCCACCACCCCTTGCATTGCACTGAAGCTAATCATATACTGCGGTGTTATGACTTGTAGAAAACCACTGTGACCTCAGCAGCGGAGACACCCTTCTCCTTTTAAGAGTATGTGGACTACATTATTCATTCCTAGTAAGAATAACAATAATTATAATAAAATCATACATGGTGGAGCTGGAATGAGTATAATTTCAAGCAATGTTTTCAGCAGTATAGCCTATTCCTACCTCACTATATGTCCTTCTCCTGCTTGGTCTGTGCATATGCAAATATTTCAACCAGAAACATATATTATGCTAATGTGGTAGAAAGCAAATGAAATCTGTTTCATAAAATTTCTGTCAAGAGTCTTTGGATTTCACTGCTGTTATTCATAACATAACGGATTAGGATAAGACAGCACTGGAAGAGCTTTTGCAGTCTCTTAGTTGCTGATGATATTAGTGAGTGTAGTAAGGAGATATGTTTAGATATGAGCATCAGCGTAACATAACATTACACCTGAGATGGGGGTTCTATTAAAGTCTGCCACATACACTAGTGTGTCTTAACATTAAAACTGTGTGTGTGTGTGTGTGTGTGTGTGTGTGTGTGTGTGTGTGTGTGTGTGTGTGTGTGTGTGTGTGTGTTTTTGTGTGTGTGTGTGTGTGTGTGTGTGTGTGTGTGTGTGTGTGTGTGTGTGTGTGTGTGTGTGTGTGTGTGTGTATATACATGGTGAGGGTCTACCTTGGATACAAGCACTATCATAACATTAGTACCTGATGTTGACTCGAAAAGTAAATTGGAAAGTAAACTGTTTTGTAAACAATGTTTTGAAAAGTTATTCCTGCCTGTTTGCCCAGGTCATGGTTGAAAATGCTCTTTAGACCAGTTCACTTATCTGATTAATAAAGTCAAATAAATAAATAAATAGATAAAAAGGCAGAAAGTAAATAAATACTTCAGAAGAGAAGTGGGACTCCCTGGGGGGGAAAAGTGGGGAGGGAGAGAGGTGGGTTTTACTTTTAAAATGGAAGAAGGATGGGAATGGACTCATGTAATTCTTCTGCAATAATACAGTGACTGGCAGATCCCTTGATTATACAAAGGCCTAACTTATGTCACCAGCATGAAAGGTCATTTAAAAATACCTAGCATGGTCCTTTCCAGAGCCAGGATATTTTTTTTCTTGAAAACTGCCCTCATTTTTAAATTATGTTCATATAATATTTATTAAGGATATGCTTATAGGAGTCGAACAATTTGTGGTTGTACTATAGTCGTTTATAACAGCCCTAAATTGCTGAACTCTCCACTAATATGTAGCATTGTGTTAGTTATAAAGAAGACTATAAAAACTTTGTTCTAGGAAAGGCCTGAAGTCTACTGCTGTAAGCCTTTTGGATTAACTAGTTATTTCCACTCATCATGTATTCATAAAAATGTATTGAATGGTAAAAATAAAAAGTCTATAAATACCTTACATTCAGGACCTGTTTAACTACACAGGCAGTTATTATTCATAGGTTCATAGGTGTGTACTAGGCTAATGGCCCTGGAGACTTTACAAGCCTAGCCCAAAAAAATTGCCCAGGCACCATGCTACCTGATGTTAGTTCACAGTGCCTCTATCCAGTAGGGCAACTGGAGTGATCTCTGGAGTGAATTTTCTGTTACCCATCCACTTTTTGAGATTTGTCTTGAAGAGGGCCAGTGAGGTGCTCTGCTTGACATGAATGGGAAGCTTATTCCATAGTATGGGCAATCTTTGTGAGAAGAACCTGTCCTTCCAGCATGTTCTGTTGATTGTGGTAGTGAGGTTGTAAACCATGGAGTGTGTGGTGCGGGGGGATTAGGATTTCTTTAGGTGTAGTATTTCAAGTAGGGTTGGGTCATATATGGCTTTGTAAGTCAAGCAGAGCTTACCTCTGAGTAGATGATAAGAGACTGGAAACAGCTAAAGTTTCTTGAGTCTGTCCATATAGGACATGTGTTTAAGGCCTAGGATCCTTTTTGTGAGGTACTTTTGTGGCCTCTCCAGCTGTTGTAGGTGTCTGGTCAGGTACATGCCAAACAGGGCATTATATTCGATGACTGGTCTAATGAGGGATGAGTAGAGAGGGATAATGACCTCTTTCTTTCTGGATGTGAACCCTTTGGTTATAAAATGTACCACATAGAAGGACTTTTTGACCACAGTGGCAACATGGTGGTCGAAGGTGAGGTGGCTGTCGACCTTGGTGCCCAGATCCCTTATGGCCCCTTCAATGTTTAGTGGGCTCCCATCAACATGGTAATTCATGGGAGCTGATTGTTTTCCAAATGGAATGATAACACATTTTTTGGCATTAAGCTTAAGGCCATGGTTCTGACACCAGTCATTGGTCTCAGAGATGCCCTTTTGTAGGATATCTGCATCAATTGGGGAGTTGATAATAACTTCTAGCTTGCAGTCATTAGCAAACTTGGTCAGCCAGAGTCCCTCTGTGTTGGCCTGGACTTCTGAGAATTAGATGCAAAACAAGAGAGGGCCAAGGACCGAGACCTGTGGGACTCCACTCATGACCAGTCGACAGTCTGACTTGGAATCCACAACTTTCATTCTGTGGGTCCTGTCTGTGAGCCAATTTGCAACCCACCTAATGATGTAAGGATCGATGCCTAGTTTGTTGAGTTTATCAATGATACCTGAGTGGGGAATGGTATCAAAGGCCTTGGCCAGGTCGAAATAGACTGTATGCACTGCCTTACCCTCATCCACAGCCTTGGTGACTGCCTCAAAGAAGTCAACCAGGTTCAGCAGGCCGGATCTCCTCTTGACAAAGCCAAACTGTCAGGGATCAAGAGTTTGGACATTGCCTATATCTTTGTTGAGCAGGTCCATGATGATGCACTCCATAGCTTTCCATACCAGACTCATCAGGCTAATGGAGTGGTAGTTCCAAGGGTCTTTAGTTGCTCCCCCTTTGTGGAGAGGGATGACTGTAGCAGTGCACCATTCATTAGGGACAAAGCCTGAGGTAAGGCTGTGACTGAACAGGGCACAAAGGTGTGGTGCCAATTCATTTTGTAGCTAATGTAGGATGCAGCCAGGGATATTATCAGGTCCCATGGACGCTGTATTCTTGGCTTTGGACAATGCAGCTTTTACCTGTGCTGCAGAAATGATGGGTACCAGGCTTTCTTCTAGTATTGTGATAGGGCCCTTGGGGGAGGTAAAGTTGGCACTGAATCTGTCAGCCAGTATGTTGGCTATTTCTATTGCTCAGTATAAGGGGTACCATTATACAATAACTCAGAGCAAATATGGGTATTGCCTTGAAGGTTCTTGATATAGCTATAGAAGGCTTTGTAGATGTTTTTGGTGTCAGCTGCAATTCTGCCTTCATAGCTGGCTTTTGAGGATTTGATAAGGGATCTCAAATTTTTGTTGAGTCTGGCAAGGGAGTTTTACCAGTCTTGTGACTTGTTTTTTTTTTGTTTGTTTTTTTTTGTTTTGTTTTTTTGCAGCGGTTTCTTCTTTCTGTTGTAGAGTTTATTGATGGCTAGCGAACACCAGATTGGCTTCCTTTTTTTGGAGCAGAGCATCTTGGTTCTGTTTGGTATGGCAAGATCCATGCATCTATGTATGTGCTTGTACAGTGCATTTGGCAGTCCTGCAGCTATTTTCCATTGGCATGGGTGCGAAAAAGTTAGCCACCTCTGTTTTTAGGAGTCCAAAGTTTGCTTTGGAGAAAGTTTTCAGGGTGGTCACCTGAGCTGGGGGGGAGGGGGTGTAGGTGAAATGGAGATTTCCATGGTGATCAGTTTATGGTCTAATTTAACCAGGGAGGAGTTGACTATAGCTGTTGGTGATAACCAGGTTGAGGATGTTGCTTCCTCTAATGGGGGTCAAAATGAGCTGGTCCAGGGCATTGGAATTGATAAATTCCAGGAAGTGTTTGGCCTGTATATTGGTACTAAAATAGTTTTCCCAGTTGATGGAAGGGTAGTTGAAGTCACCCAGTATGAGAGCATTGGGCTGGACCTTGATAGATTCCAGGGTGCTTAGGAGGTTGGAGTGAGAGTCAAGGGACATGGTTGGGGTTTTGTAGCAGGCTATTGTATTGCCATCTTACCCAGTGTTAATTTTACCTGAAGTATCTCCGATGCATTATGCTGGGTACCAGTATAGGAGTGTGTATCCTTTATGAATATGGAGACACCGTTGCCTTTGGATCTTCTGACCATATTCTGGGGCTGAAAGGTGTGAAATGAGTTGTAGCCTGGGAGTGCAGGAACGCTTTCTGCCTTTTTAAATGAGGTCTCCATTACAGCAGAAATGTCGACATTCTCCATTTTGAGGAGAGCTTTAAACAAGTGCATCTTGAGTTTTAGACTTCTAGCATTGAGCAGCATTACCCTCAGATTAGATTTGTTTGTAGTTGTTATGGTGGAATTTTGGTCTTTGCAACACTGCCCAAAAAAGGCACTATAGGGGTGGCAAGAGCCTTAGCCAGTAGCCGGAATCCCAGAGGTGACAGATGCAGGCCGTCTCTGTCAAAGCATAGAGGTTTGTCGATCATGTCGTCCCAGGCAGACAGATACTGGATCCCCTTAGAATGACGCCAGAAATGTAGCCAATTGTTGAAGTAAACCATTTTCTGCTCATAGTGTGGTATCATTCTGGGTGATGGTAAAACACTGAAGATGATATTAATGTTTTAAATAAGGGTCTACAGTTCATACCGAGTGATAGCGATGGTGCAGTGGATGCTATCACAGATTTAAAGCTATTTATTAGAAACGTTTCATTAAAATTGATTTTTAAGAATGCTGAAGCACCAAAACAACAGGTATTTAAGATACATTTATTCCTGTTAATCCCACTATACTAAATGCCTTCTCTGAAATGTGTGAGAGGGAAATTAGGCTAATGTATAATAATAAAAGAGCATATAAGTATTATAATTTAAATCGTAGTGAACAGGATGCTTTAAATAAACTAGAGAAAAATACAGACATAGTTATCAAACAAGAGGATAAAGGGAGTGCAATAGTAATTCTTAACTCTAAGGATTATGTAAGGCTTATGATGGACTGCATTTGTTGAAGTTAGTTTTGTTGATGTTTCCAGAATAGTTACTAAAGTGAATATGGATATTTATGAACTGCAGTTAAATAATGATATTACTATTGAACTTTTTAATTATTTTAATGTTTCCTTTCCTAGGATTCCTGTTATATATGGATTGCCTAAAATACATAAGGACATGCATAATCTGCCCTTGAGAACAATTGTTTCAGGGTCTGGCTGGATTATTGAGCCTACTTCAATTCATTTGCAATCCATATTTAGTATGTATTTAGGTGAAGTGAAAAGTTATATACAAGATGCAAGGGACTTTTTAAATCAGCTATCTGCCTGTAATAATAATTTTAAAGATGTGGATTATCTCTCACTTTGGACATCAAGTCATTGTTTATGGTTATTTATTATTTTATTTATTTATTTATTTCAGTTTGATAACCGGGGAGGTCCACTGGGCTCAGGAGCCCGTTTTCAGTGGAGGCCCGGGGAGAAAAGCTCCACATTACATAGTAAAGTTAAAAAAAAAAAACAGGTAAAATTAAAATTAAGATTCAAAGATATGGATACATTAAGATAGAACAGAAAATATTAGGTTTTATGAATACAGGTAAAATTGTGATACAGAGACAGTATGAGGTACAATGGTTACGTAGCATATGAGTCATATATTAACATGATTGGTTAATAAGGTTATATAGAATTTGAGTCTTGTTAGGGCAGAGTGGAAGACCAGAGACAGTATGAGGTACAAAGGTTACATAGCATATGAGTCATATATTAACATGGTTGGTTAATAAGGTTATATAGAATTTGAGTCTTGTTAGGGCAGAGTGGAAGACCAAGTGTAAATGTTATGGAGGGGGATAAAAGGGAGTGCAAACTATTTACAATATTTATATTATATGCACAAGACAGCAGTAAGGAATAAGTAGAATCATGGAACAACGTTGTTGGAAGAAGGAGTAGTATGGAAATACAATTAATGTAGAGAGTAGAAGGCTAGGTGGGAAAAGTGTAGTTGCACTTCCTATTAGAGAACAAGTGGGAATGGAGTAGGGTTTTGAAGTTGTTAGGATTTTCAGTCATTCGTAAAGAGGGAGGGAGAGAATTCCATTTTTTGGCTAAGGAAAAGGATAGGAGGTGCTGCCCGGCCGGTCGCTTTGGTGTGTGGACAGTGAGTAGGTTTAGGTGAGCAGATCTAAGTGGCCTGTTAGGGGTGTAAAGTTGTAGGATGTTGGATAGTGCAGGACATTTGGAGGAGTTAAATAACAGCCTATGGGCAGTGTTAAGTTGGAGGTAGTCTAGAAGGTTGGGGAGTTCTAGCCAGTTTAGTGAATAGAGGGCAGAGCAATGGTGGGAGGCGAGTTTGGCTTTGATGGCGAATTTAGAAATTTTATTATAACAACTTTCCATTTTTGAGGAAAGGGAGGCAGATAAGTTAATTAGTAGAGGGGTGCCATACAGTAGTGAGGGAAGAAGATAGGTAGTGGCGAGGGTTTGTCTAGAAGAAGGAGAGAGATAGTGAATGTTTCTATATATTAGGCCAAGTTTTTGATATGTCTTCTTGATATTGAGTTGAATATGGGTGTCAAATTTTAGGTTTTCATCTATAGTGACCCCAAGTAGTTTGGCATAGGGAACAATTTCTATAGTTGAATTGCTATGGCTTCTAATTTGGAAGGAGTTTTTGTTGAGAGGGAAGGATTTTGAGGGGGGGGAAGAGAAGTATTTTGGATTTGTTAGCGTTTAGAGAAAGGTGGTTTTGGAGCATCCAGTTCTCAGTAATGGAGAAAGCTGTTTGTGTGTATGATAGAAGTTCCGGGAGGTTGTTGGCACAACACATTAAAGTGGAGTCATCGGCGTATTGTACAATTTTAGTATTTGGGATGGCAGAGTGGAAGTCATTGATAAAGATGTTGAATAGCATAGGGCCAAGAATGGAACCTTGGGGAACTCCAGTGGGGGTAGGAAGGAAGTTAGAGGTACCTTTCCTCCATTTTACAGCTTGACATCTATTGGATAGGTAACTAGAGAACCAGGATAGTGTATTATGTGAGAGGTTGAGGTTAGCAAGGTGGCTAAGGAGATGAGTATGGGAGACAGTGTCAAAAGCCTTTGAGAGATCTAGTAGAACTGTTGAAACTATTTTACCAGTATCGCGGGCACGGTTGACTATATTTAGGAATGAGAGTAGAGCAGTTATAGTGCTATGGCCAGGGCGGAAACCATGCTGGGTTTGAGAGATGAGGTGGTTTTTGATAAGGAAGGGCATTAACTAAATGTGAATGCATTTTTCCAGGATTTTTGATATTGGGGAGAGGATGGCTATGGGGCGAAAGTTTGAGGTATTATTGTTTTTACCGCCTTTGTAGAGAGGATGTATAAAGGCAGAATGCCACAGCTTGGGGACATAAGATTCCTTTATGGATCTGTTGATTAGGATACTAATGGGGAGGGTGATTCCATCTGCAGCAATTTGTAAGAATTTGGATGAAATGTTATCTGGAGCATTAGAGCAAGGTTTCAGTTTGCTGAGAAGTTTTTTTATATATGAGGTGGAGACTGGTTTAAGTTCAAAGGTAGGGGGAGGATTGGGTTTAGAGGCTGGGGTAGAGTGACTGAGCTGTGTGGATGGGTTAATTTGAAAGGTCTTATTTAGTTCAGCTATAGAGTTAATAAAGAAGGAGTTGAAAAGAGTGGCAATTTCTGGATCGGACTTGGTAGTGTCAGGGCAAGGATTATTTTTAGTGCCTGGGTTGAAAAGTGAATTAATGGACTTCCAGAATTGTTTCGGTTTTTGGAGTGGCTGGCTTGAAGTTTCATATAGTAGGATTGTTTGTCTTTGGATATATGTTTTTTAGTAAGGTTGCGGAGTTGCTTATATTGAATAAGGGTCTCTGGATGTTTATTGTGATGAGAAAGTTTCCAGCATTTGTCTCTCTGTTGCATGAGTTTTTTGGTTTCCCTAGTTAACCATGGGGCAGATTTGGATTTGACTCTTATAGTTCGGGGTGGAGCTTGAGAATTAAGTACATTTAGGAAGGTAGAGTTAAAGGAGTCAACAGCTCTGTCAAGAGGTAGAGTTTTTAGATTGCTCCAGTTAGTTTGTTTGAGGGCATTGGAGAAAGTGAGAGGGTTGAAGTTAGTTAGGTTATGTGTATGTAGGTATTGGTGCTGGATATGAGGAGACTGAGTTGCTCAGTGGATGAAGGCAGGTAGGTGGTCACTAAAAGAGTCGGGAAGGATGCCTGAGTCTAAGATGTTGTTAGGGTGGGTAGCTAGGATCCAGTCCAATGTAGATCCTGGAGGGTTGATTTTGTTGAGTCTAGTGATAGATTTAGTTAATTGAGTAAAGTTGAATAGATTGACAGATATGGCTGGGTTTAGGTTATTAATTTTGTTCCAATCTATATTCACATCTCCTAATATGTAGGTCTCTAGGTTAATGTTAGTTGAGGCCCATTGGAGGATTTCTTCAAGGGTGGTAGTATTGTTACCTGGGGGAATATAAAGGGATATGAAGCAGATACTTTTGTGAATATTCATTTGTAGTAAACCTATTACTAGTTCTGCATTGTAGAACTGGGGAATGGGGTTTGGGTATGGAATAATGGGGAGTAGATTAGAGAATATCAAGGCTACTCCTCCACCTCTTCTATTTAAATGGTCATATCTAAGGGCTTGAAAGCCAGGGGGTAGGATTTCTGAGTCAGAGATGGTAGGTTTTAGCCAAGTCTCAGAGATGGCTACAATGTCAGGAAGGTTGTGGTGAAGCCAGGCATGGAAAAGAGTATCTTTATTTCTTAGACTTTGGGCGTTGAGAGTGATTATCTTTAGGCTTTTAAGGTTAGTGGTATTGGTACTTCTTGGGGGGATGAAGTTATTAGTGGTGTTAGGTCCGGGGTTTGGGTGGATATCACCAGATAGAAATAGGTGGATGAAGATGGGAGATAGTAGGAAATGTAGTTTGCCTTTTGACTGTTGAGGACAATAGATTAGAGCTTTATGGAAGTTAATGTTTGTGGAGGTGGGTAAGATCTTTGAATTAAAGTGGTGGAGTAAATTGGGCTGTAGTAATGAGGATGATATGGTATGGTAGTGAGTTGTGGTGGGGGTGAAAAGTGGAATGGGAGTTGAGAGGTGGGAGAGAAAATAGGGGGGGAAAGGAGAGGAATAATAGGAGGTAGTATGGTGCAATGGGATTAGAATTAAGAGGGTGATGAAAGGGATTTGTAGTGTTAGAAGGAATGGAGAATGCATAATGTAATGGATTAAGAATGTAAGATATAGAAGTATGGAAGGTATAGTATAGGTAGGGTAAAAGAGAGATAAAAATTAATGGGTGTAGGTTTTAGTAAAGTGTGAGTGTGGAGTCGCTTTAATTGATGGGAGGATAGGAGGAGGTATGTGTGGGGAGTGGCCTTTAATTAATGGGATGTGAAGAGAAGGGTGAGAAGGCCAGTAATTGGTCTGATAGAGAATGGGAGGAGTTTACTGGAAAGATAAAAGTGCGAGTAGTGGGGGTGTGTGGGAATTGGGGGTAGGGTAGGGGAGCTGAGTGAGCCCATAGGGCGAACGGAGAGGGTAGAGACAAGTGAGTGGAACAGTTCAGGATGAACAACCAATGGATTGCTGATTGCTCAGGGTAAATGAAAGAGCAGATGACTAGAGAATAATAAATGTAAAGTGGTAACGTTCAGAGGAGGAAAGTGGTATTTACTGAAGAGCAAAAGGTATGTGAAGGAAAGATAGGAACAGGGTATAAGCAGCAGGAAGTAAAGATGTAATTTATAGGATGGCAGTATGGACTAATGGATGGGACTGGATGAGGGTGCCACCTAGTGGACAGGTAATATTATTACAGCAGAAGTAAATGTCTGGGAAAGGCTGGTCAAGGACTAGATGCTAACTATGAGTCAGCTAATGGAGGCAACAATAGAGGGACTAAGGGTCTATAATCTAGATACTGGATACAGAGGAGGGTATGGCTGCTGGCAGTCCTGGCTAGAAGCTAACAATTACAAGCTACAAGACATATACACTATTACATGTCAGCTTTTCTGCCAGTATCAGGAGAACATATATTTCTTTCTTCCTTTCTTGGAATAGCACAGGGATAAGACAGCAGGTGATGTGGAAGGGTCCTTATATTCCAGATAGTCAATTTCTTAACCTCAAGTGAAAGGAAGGCAAGCTGGAGAGCTGGGAATAATTAGGGAGCAAGAAAAGGTTGAAGACGCTGGGGCCAGGAGCGCACTGCAGCCAGAGATGTCCATGGTATTCCTGTAGAATATGGCATTGATGCAATTAGGGAATTCTTATGTAAGAATACTTAAATGTATAGTAGAGACATTGAAATATGTTGTACTTTACCTGAAATTGTTTTAAAAAATAATGTTTTCCTCTTCCAAGATGCCATTTATCATCAGATAAGTGGCGTTGTCATGGGTACTGCCATGGCAAATGCATATGCAAACATTGTTATAGCAAAATGGGAAAAGAGCATGTATATAATGCCCCTATAGAATTTAGTGCTAAAATATTGTTTTACAAATGGTTTGTGGAAGATATGTTTTTGATATGGGATGGTGAATGTGCACAACTAAAGCACCTTATTGAATTTATAATTTCTACAACAGACTTTTTAAAGTTTACAGGTACATTTTCCAAAGACAGTATCAGCTATCTGGATGTTACATTAATTAAAAATGAGAATAAGCAAATTGATACATACATCTATAGGAAAGATGTATATGAAAATAAGTATATTCATAAAAGTTGTATGCATGCCCCTCATTCATATAAAGGTGTTGTGAAGGGACAATTTTTAAGAACTTGTAGGTTAACAACAGTTGATGTGAAATGTAATGAAGAACTGGATGCTTTGCATGAAACATTTAGATGTAGTGGGTATAATAATGAATTCTTACAGAAAACGAAGAATGATGTAGTCATGAAAAGAACTACAGATGCAAGACTTATTTTACTATAAATCAAGAGAATGATATAGTTGTTAATACCAGAAATAATAAATTGTACACTCGCTATGTTACCACGTATGACAGGAGATTTCAATGTGTGAAGGATATTTTATCTAGGAATTGGGGAATTCTTACAGCAATGCCAGAAATAGCTGATATTGTAGGCCAAATGCCATCTTTTGCATATAAAAGATGTAGAAATTTGAAGCAGAAATTATGCTATAAAGATCTTTCTACAAAACACAACAGGCCAGTCATGAAACCGGGTACAGTTCCCTGCTGTAATTGTGTTTGTTGCAGTATTATAAACAAAAGTTGTGAATTTAAAAATCTTGTAACTAGTGAGCTTATAATAATTAAATGTCATGTTACTTGTAACACAAATAACATAGTTCATTTAGCTACTTGTGTCACATGCTTTACCTTTTATGTTGGCAAGAGCTCTAGAAAATTAAAGGATAGAATTATAGAGCATAATTCAGACATCAGGAGGAAAATCGCTACCAATGCCTTAGCACAACATATAATGGACAGAGGCTTAAATCATACATATCAGTTTAGAATGATAGATGTTTGTCATAAACAAAAGAGAAGGGGTGACATTAATAACTCCCTAGAGCTATGTGAATATGAATGGATTATACACCTCAATGCTAACCAAAGTCCTGGTCTCAACACTTCTGTTAGCATAAAACCTGTTCTGAAATTAAAACAAATGAATTTGAAGTGACTACGAATAATTATTAAATACTGCTTTAAGATGGTTTTTGATGTTAATTATATTTATATTTTCATTGGCTGCGTCAGAGAAGGTGGTTATATTTAAACCTGGTTTTATTAGTTGTTTTATATACACACTGATGAAAAGCTGTTGCTTGAAAGCTTTGTGGATTTGGAATAAACTTGGAGACTTTTATCTTACTCTGCATGTCCGCATTTTTAGAGTATTTCTGTTTGTGATGGTGGAATACTGCTCAGGGCTAGGGTCAAACCTGCCTGGGCCACATAATTTGAGAGTTCCATCACATCTCTTTTCATGTAGTCTAGGGAGGTACATCTCAGGTCATTCACACCCACATGGACAATGCCTGAGTCATATTTGTACTTGTTGTGAGGTGACCTGAGTATATGTGTTATGTGGCAGATCCTGGAACCTGATAGACAACTGATTGTCACCTTCTCCTTGTTCAACCTAGTGAGTGGGACACCACTGTGCCTCACTATTGAGTCTTCTATGATTAGTTGTTGTTGTTTGTCTTTTTGGTTTTTCCCAGTTAGGGGTCACCACAGCGGAACTCCAGTCCGCTAATGATTGGCAGTAGATTTTTTTATGGTGCCGAGTTGCTAGCCCGACACCCAACCTTCAGCAAAGGTACACCCATTCACGCATGTCTTTTGGAGGCCACTTGACCGTGGGGAGGACATGTAGACTCCACACAGAAGGCACTCCAGCCGTGAATCGAACAGGAGAACCTCTTGCTGTGAGGCAACAATGCTACCACTGAGTCTCCTATATTTAGTACATTGAGCAAAATTTTCTGCCTTAAGGGCTTAGATTGAGGGGCACACTGGTGATGAGCTATGTGTTCTATGGTTGATGTTGTGTTGTGGTGGTTGAGTGTGTTTTTGTCTCAGGGGTCTCTGTTGTTTGGGTAGATTTTTTATTGAGAGCATCTGCAAAGGTGGGTATATGGTTTGTGTTTCTATGTGTGAGTTGTGATGGTTGGTGTTTTGGAGAGCTGTGTGTTCCATGTAGTGAGTTGCAAGTGTTCATCTTCTCCTCTTGACCAGCTAGTCCGGTCTTGGTTGGAGAGTGCACTGCTTCCAATTTAGTGATATAAGTGCATATGTCACATGTATAAGTGTTGGGAGGTAAGAAAAGAGGGTTGTCTGTGTACATGAGACAGTTGCTACACTGTCTCAGAGTGCCAAAGTGCCCGAATAGCAGGAGAAAGCATAGGAAATTTCCCTACAGTCATATCTGGAGGGGTGGTCATAACTAATAAGTAATGGTGCTGTTACTGCATAGGAACAGCTAGTGCTGATAGAATGTAAGTGTGCTACAATAAATGCTACTAAAGCCTGTTAAAGTACTAGTCGATTAAGCTAATTAAAGTGCAAGAAGTAAAGAACAAGTACGTTCTAAGGGAAAAATTGAAGAGCAGACTTTCTGGCACCAGTAATAGTTTACCTCAGCTGAAAGCCACTGCACATTGTGCAAACGCGTGCAAACACAGGCTTTTAAACCATAAAGTTGAAAAGGATGGAAAAATGCCCAAATGGCCAATAAACTACAATTTCTGGGCCAGAAACTACTCCTCTTGTGGTAGATACGCTATCTAGTGCTTACCACTCCCACTGATAAGCTAGAAGGCTTTCCTCCAACACAGAAAGGTATGGAGGACTCAGAAACTTACAAAACAGTCCTGGATACAGCAAATCAGTATCTGGACTAGACTAGTTACAGGAATAGTGTGGAACAAGCTTATAACTTTTTTTGTTTTGTTTTGTTGCAGAAAAATCAGCTAAAATAGTAAAATAACACTTTAAATGTAGTACAAGCTAGCACATTTGAGTGTGTAGCAGTATTAAGGCAAATACAGTTTAAATAAATGCAGGTAAATTATAAAATGACTTATAACAAGTGCAGAAAGCAGTAAATTCTGAAAAAATCAAAATGGAGGCACTTAAAATCTCTCTTTCTCCTTCCAGCTTCTCCATCAGCTTCTAATGACCTTCACCCTGCAGTACTTGGTTATATTCTCTCTGATATGATTTACATACAACATGACTCTGAACAGTTCACTTAATCAAACTAGTAGTGTTGCTTTAAGGGCGATAGTAGCAATAAAGTATAGCATTTTGGTTGCACTCACCAGCATAACTGCATTAGCTTGTCATTTTTCCACAGATGTCTGATTTCCCTTTGAAGACCAGTGCTGATCTCATTTCTTTGTAAGAACATCTGTTTGGAGACACAGGAATCCAGTATATAAGACACATTGACATCCAGCCTCTTCAATTCTTCTCAATGTTGGGAAGCTTTAACTTACCTATGTTTTCTTTATAAGTGAATTAGTTGGCAAATTGTTAGCCTATCAAGAACTGTCATTTATATCATTTCTGGGTCAATTTGTCCTGATAGCTTCATCAAGAAGACTTTTCTAGTTAGGAGAACATGTCTTCTATTTACATATCTAATAATAACTGTTTTAGATAAATTACCAATGAAGATTTCCATACACTCACTGCAGACCAGTCCTAATACAGAAACTCAGCTTTTCAAATGAAGCTATTAGATTTAGACACACACACACACACACAAATATATATATATACATATATATATACATATATATATATATACATATATATATATATATATATATATATATATATATATATATATATATATATATATATATATATATATATATACAGGTCTACTTTTATTTGTAAGACACACACACAATTATATATATATATATATATATATATATATATATATATATATATATATATATATATATATATATTTCAAAGGATCGAAATTTCACATTCACAACATCGGTCATTGAAGACCAAATGATGGATGTTGTGAAACATGGACTATTGTGAATGGAGATCCTCATACAGTGCAGAATGGGAAATTAACTTTTCTATTCACTGTAGTGTGATCTCAGAGTTTGTATATTTAAGTAGCAGGAGGTGTGGGGTGCAGGGGGTCATGCCCCCCTGTTAAAACATGAAAGAAGATGTTTTCACCTGTAAGATTTTTTTTTGATATTTCACTGCTTTGATCATCTACTGCGGTGGTGGTGCTGCAGTAGTGTTGTCACCTCACAGTAAGATGTTGTCCTGTTCGATTCTCAGCTAGAGCGTCTTCTGTGTGGAGACATGCATAAATGGGCGAATCTTCGTTGAAGGTTGTGCATCAGGGCTGGCAACTCGGCATGTAAATATCTCCTGCCAATCATTAGCGGACCGGAGTTCCACTGTGGCGACCCCTAGCCGGGAAAAGATGAAAGATACAACAACAGATTTGATCATCTGGTCTTCACTGATCAGAGGTTCGATGTTGTGAAATTTGGATCCTTTGAAGTAGACCAATATATATATATATATATATATATATATATATATATATATATATACACACACATATATATATATATATATATATATATATATATAGAGAGAGAGAGAGAGAGAGAGATTAGCTATAGATATAGATATATTTATAGCCTATGCAATCAGTTGAAAAATAGACTGAGATTGAAGCAGAATCCAAAAAATGAAGAGGAAAGAGTCTTCCAACAGATCATTGGAGCATCTGGAAGCTCAGTCAATGATTGTCACAACTATTCAATAACAGGCGAATAAACTGCAGAATAATCTACTTTGGTTAAAGCAACTTAAAAATAAAAATGCCTACATTCCCACTTCCCTTCCAGGGAAAGAGCCTCCTAGAATTATATTGCAGGTATATTAATGGCGATCACCATAATCACAGAGATGCCTAAATGAATTACTTGTTCAATTATGGAGTGAGAATTGCACCACCAGTGATATAACCATCTATTTTGCAGCCCAGATTATCCAGTATATGATTGTAAATAACTTGCAGATCAATATTTTAAGATATAGCAAAAGTCAGCAATTTCCCAGCAACGTATGAGGCTACCTTTGACTGACATCTGCAGGTTTTTAGCAATTGACCCACACCATCAGTGAAACGTCAGGATAAAAGAAAAAAAACACACACAGAAAAGTACAGAACCAAAACCAGTAACCAAACAGAATGCTGCATGATAAAAAAAATCCATATTAAACCAAAAGATAAAAAGTTTAGTGTTTGCTGCCTAATTTTTTAAAGGAGTTTTTCAGAGCAAAATCCAGCAAACTCACTGCTACTTTTTATAATCTTTGGACTATACAATTATAGTGTCCTTAAGTAGCAGACTTAAAATTGTAACCCTTCACCAAACCAACAAGTGATTCTTATTGATCAGATTAGATAAAAATCTATTAAAAAATATTCCATACAGTGTGAATAATAAAATTATTCTAAAAATAATGTGTGTAAAATATTATGTTCTGCTAAAATCATGAATATTAACTTAAAAATAACGTACAAAGTCTATAAGTATATGCAAATACTACCAGTGACATAACAGTGGTCTTAGAAAATCAATAAATAAAGTTATCGTGTATCCACATATTATCAGTCCTTTTTAAAAAAGCAATATGATGAAACAGATACAATTTTTATACTTTTTTTATGTTCTTCATGTCTTATATTTAAAAAATTATATATTTTATTGGTGACTATGCCAAAGATAGCTCTGTTCTTTTTGCTTACCTGGCTAGCTTTACTCAGATTACTTTTCTTCAACTCATACAGCCACTTTGCTTCCCAATCTTTTTCTATTTTGTTCTTCCTTATCATATTTCATCTATTTCCTAAACACTTCCTCTTCCTCCCTCTCTCACACCCCAGCATTAACTATAGCTCTTCCTCTCTCCATTTATCTTCTTGCTCATTTCCATAACTTCTCCTCTCATATCTCTATTATCATTTTTAGGCTTCATTCTACTTGTCTGTAAATTATTATTAAACTCAAAAACACGTGATCTGTTCCCTGCAGCCATTCTGCTCTAAATAAATTAATTGTTACTGTATGTTATTTCTGTGTTCAGTATTAGCCAATTTATGTTAATTTCTCTCTTGTTTTTTTGTGTTAAAATTTTATCTTCATGTACGAAATATTTAAAAATATTTAAAAGTCATGTAAATAAGCTCATGTATAGATGTTTTTACCCTGCGATTATAAATGTAAACCATGTGTAACTTAAATGTGGGGCATTTCTCCCTGGGCCCCTGCTGAAAATGGGTTTTCCCCAGTCGGACTTTTACCGGTCAACAAAGACAAACAAATAAATAAGATTATACTCCTTGGTTTCACATGAAGTTTTTTCCTATTGTGCAGTATACTTTCTGGTTCGAAAAGAAAAAAGATAAAGAAATATACCTCCATCAATCTTATCATTTGAAAAGCAAGAAGAATTATTTATGAGCAGATTTATGGAACCTCATAATAATGGCAAATCTGCACTATTTTCTCTTTTTCTCCTTGAAAGCATAACATTGTAGATAGTGCTAATTACATGGGGGGGATGCTTTGGATAACTTACTGGTAACCCTTTTGCTCCCACAAACAACATATCTGGAAAAGATTCAGATGAAACAAGAAAGTGGTCAGCTCCCTTATTTGTTTGCACTGAAAAGATGTAGTAGCTTTTAATTTTAAGCACCCTGATGTTTGGGCTACAAAAATAGCAGACAGAATATCCAGAGCATCCACAGACAAGCCTTACTTTTATAGTGGATTAATGACTGATTTCCTTGTCCTCAGACCAGCAAAGATTAAATAAAATAAAAATCCTTCTGATGAAAAACAAGAGTTGCAGATAGGCATTCTGAGATTCCTTCCCCTATCCCCAGCATTTCTACTTTTTTTGTTTATTAGTAAACTCTCTAAATCCTTCTTCCACATCCCTGCTAATAAACCATGTGAAGAAATATAGAAACAGGCCTAAAATTCTATATATTCTTCATCCTGCATCTTGCAGTGAGAGTGAGTAGAATCTCATGCTTGGAAACCACCAAAGTCATTGTAATGGTTGCATTCAAAATTCAGTCCATTTCTATGTCTGTCTCATCTATTGTCTGCTAATTTGGGAAAACCTGAATGCTGGGTTTATTTTTATTCTAACTTATGAGAAGGAAGCTTAATTTGCACTAACTCTGATGTAATAGTTGTCTCTGAATCTTGGTTGGAGCAGGATTCACTATTATTAACCAATTAGAATAATAAGTACTACTGTCTTAGGTGTGAGAGACCTGTATAATGCTCTGAAGGCAACAGTATGATTACAGTCAAAAAACACCTTGTGTTCAAACTGATCTAAACATTTCTCAGAAGAAATCAGTTCTGTCTTAAATGTTTTTCATTAACTTAAGAATGGGAATCCATCCTGGCATTAACCTCATTGTTTACAAATGTGTACCACATGTCTGTTCTTTCTTGGTTAACTTACTGATGTCCTTAAGTAACACGATCTTACAAGCAGCACCATTCTCCTCTGTAGTCTCAACGTTTATCTGTTTATATCTATAGGCACATCTCTTCCTGATTTTTAACTGACATCAATTTAACCTTTAACTAATAAGCCTATTAATACTAACTACATTTTAGTAATCAAGCAAACTAACTTACCTACATCTTAGTAATCAAGCAATGGGTGGCCAGGCATCATCTAAACCTGGAACTTTTTCCCCAGTTCAATGATCATTGTACACTTCTTTGGTCAACAACATCATTTAACCTGTCTCCAGACCTTATCACAAGCAAAACATTTTTTGCTAAAATAGGAATATCTCCTCCTTCTCAGCCTTAATAAAATAAAGTGATATTTAATTCCATCTAATCCAAGTTGTATCTTTATCTCTTTGCATAACTTCATATTAACCTCCAGTATAATGATTTCTTCATAAAACATGCAATTACTTTGGATTAAGATATGTTTATATATATATACCTAGTCAATTTCCCTTTTGGTGCTTGAATTAACCTATCCCAATAATATTAGATTGGTCTTACCCATCCCATGGTCAATACTTGCATATTACCCATATTGAGAATCACTGGGATCATACTATAGATAATTTGAGGAGACCCATGTATAGGATAAATCATTTAGGAGCAGCCTATGTCCACTGGTAGTACAGGGGATAGCTCTGGGATAACTTTTCTATAATGCATCCATAGATCCAAGTTGCACTTGAATATGGACAGGGATAATCTTTGTTTTACATTGATGGGGAGTTTGTTCCAGAGCAGTGACATCTTCTGTGAGATATACTTGTCCCCCTAAATCCTTCTTTTGATGTTGTAGAAGAGGTTTAGATCCCTTGACCAAGTATTTCTGATGCCATTTGACTTGCTGATGCGCAGTACATCCATCAGTATTAGGTCAGAGGATGCCTTGCATGCTAGACACAGGTCACATCTTAGCAGTCTGTAGGATACCGGGTATAGTGACAGAACTTTGAGTCAGTCCATGTGGGATATAATGCTTAGGCCTTGTATTCTTTCATTAAGGTATATCTGTGGATATTCCAATTGCTGCATGTGTCTGAATAGATACATGCCAAAAGCAGCATTATACTCAATCACTGGCCCCATGACAGCAAAATAAGTGGGGACAATAATATCTCTAGATCTAGCCACAATCCCTTTGTTTATAAGCTGTGCAATGTAGAAAGACTTTCTAACAGCACCTGTTGGTCGAACATTAGGTCATTGTCAACATATGTTCTCAAATCACAAACAACTGGGTCAACTCTTAGGGCTGTATTGTCATTGTGGTAGTTTTCTGGGGCAGATGGCTTCCCAAAGGATGCAATAATGCAGTTTTTGGCATTTAGTTTCAGCCTACTATTTTGGCACCAGTTACTTATTTAGAACAAACCTTCCTGCAGGGTGGCTAAGTCATTTGGGGATTAAATCACTGCACCTAGCTTGCATGTCCTCCTCATGGTTGGTTGAACTTCAAAGACATGCAGGTAGGTGTGTGTGTGCCTTTTGTGAAGGTTGGGCATTGGGCTGGCAACTTGGCACTGTAAAACTCCACTGCCAATCACAAGTAGACCACTGATCTGCTGTGGCAACCCCTAACTGGGATAAGCCAAAAGATAACAACAACCTAGCTTGCAGTTATCTACATACTTCTTCAGCCAGACCCCTTTGGTATTGGCATTTACTTCAGAGAAGTAGATGCCAAACAAGAAAGGTCCCAGCACCGAACCCTTGGGGACTCCACTGGTGACTAGTCTCTTTGTGGAGGCAAATACCCCTATTTTGATCTCTTGCATCTTATTAGCAATCCAGCAGGTGATGTAAGGGTTTATCCTCAGTTTAATATCAGTTTATTGAAATGACACTCTTACTGCTGCCTGGAATGTGTTTGTCTTCAGATCAGGACATGATTGAAAAAGATCCTTGCATGGATCAGTTCATATTTTTGTTCTGAAAAAGAAGAAAAATAAGAAAAAATAAATCAGAATCATTATTTAACTTTAACCTGTGCACTGGATTAACACTTCAAGGCAGTGGAAGATGATGTATCAAAGAATAACTGGCTGAAGTTTGGCTATCTGTGTGTCTGGCAGAGAGTTCTATTCTAGAATCTATGGAAAATACTTTACTTAGAGGGGCAGAGCCTAGATGGTCAACTGTTAGCAGCAGATTTTTGAGCTCCTCAAAACTATACTAAAATACAGGAAAACATTTTTCTATTCTAACAAAAACAAAATAATATTATCAACTATCTTCGAAACTACAAATATCTCAACTTTGAAGTGGTTTCATCAAGATTTTAATGTCAAAATATCCTGGGGATTACTTCATCTGTATGGAAATGAATAACTCAAAGAACTCCCATTCTGAGTCTTCACTGAAAAAGGAAATCCAACTGATGTCAGCAACTTTTCATGAATTATCTCTAAAAATGGACAGATTTACTGACAGCTTAGAAAACCTCAAAGAAAATTGCAAAAAACAAATTAATGTCCTTAAGGAAATGTTACATCAACATCAAACTTAATTAGTGGACATTGAAACGTCACTTACTGACATTGATGAAAGACTCAAGGAAGAAGAGAATCAGTGTGAATTCCTCTTACAGCAAAATAACTGATTAATCAACAAAACAGATGACCTGGAGGACAGAGAAAGGAGAACAAATATAAGAATTTTTGGTCTTCCTGAAAAGTCAGAAGGTGAGGACATTATTTTATTCTTAAACTCTTGGCTTCCTGAAATACTAGACCTAAAAGAAGGTTTATCAAATGGAATTGAGAGAGCACATAGAGCCACAGGAAATACTATCCCTTCCTCACCTACTACTCCACCTAGATCTGTAGTAGTTACATTTCTATCTTATTTAGACAAGGATCTTATTCTCAAGTCAGCATGGAGAAAAAGTCCCTTAACATAAAAGCAAAACCAAATACGATTTGATAATGATTATTCTTCAAGAGTTTTGGAACTAAGAAAGAAAACCTGGCCATTGGTGGAACTTCTTAAACAAAACAGAATAAAAGCTCAACTTGTTTACCCAGCAAAAATCAGAATTTTCAACTCAAATGACATGAGAAACTTCAACAACCTTGAGGAAACAATTTTGTTCATTAAAAACAATATAATCACTATTCCCAGAAGAAATGGACTAGGCAACTTCTTCTACCTTGAAAAGATCTTCTGAAAAAAATAACTGGTCGGATGTGAGGAAGAAGAAACAAAAAGCTGAACTCAAAAATATTGATACTACCAAATCTTCCAAATCTCTCAAAGCATCAACTATAATTTAAATCTCTTGATATAAAGTAACAACAAGTATGTATATTGATTTATCTGTTTCTTATCATACTGAGTTTACAAACCTGCTCTCAACTGTCCTTCCATGCATTCATAGGTTCATAGGTAGATACTAGGCATAAGTAAGCCTAGCCAACAAGGTTCCCTGGCTTACACCACCCAAAAAAGTTAATTTCCTGTGCCCCTGTTGAACAGAGCCACAGAAGTGATGCCTGAGGTGGATTTCCTATTTCGCATCCACTCTTCAAGATTTTTCTTGATGAGTGCTAATGAGGAACTTTAATTGACATAGATGGGTAGCTTGTTCAAGAGTACAGGAGGTCTCTTGGACAGGAATCTATCCCTCCAGCATTCACCACATATGTCATTATACCAAATGTATTAGTTTTCTTTAACAAAATTAGTTTTTATTTCTTTAGTAGTTTTATTGACTGCTAGTAGTTATTTCTATATATTCTCATCTATTTTCAAATTAATAGACCATATAATTTTGTTGAGCCTTTCATTGTTTGAATGTATTGGGTTATATTTATGTTAATGACTACCATATGTTACTGAGGCAACTTCTTGACTGGCATTTTGGGGTGGAGTGTTAGTTTATGTTTCATATTGATTGACACTTTGCTAGCTTTGACCTTTAAAAAAAATATCTCCGTTTCTAACGGATTCCTTAGAATGTCTCTATCTTTGACAATAACTTCACTACAAGTGTCCGCGTGCTTACTGACAGCACCTTCCCACCTTGTAGTATAGTCAGTTTTTGTTTCCCCTGAGTATTATCTGTTATGTTCTTTCAACCCACTCACTATGTACCTACACACAAACACACTGTTGGGATATAATAAAAAAAAAGTCCTTGTTTATTTGGTTACATTAGGATTGCTTCAGGGTTTTAGTTTTACTTACTCGTATTTTGCCTTTTTGATTTGGTTTCTTTTGCTCATGTTGAGGCATTTGATGTGTGCTGTTCATCCATGAATGCTACAGCATGATTAGGAAAATGCATAGACGAATCTACGTGTATTTCCTGTTTGCGGTTCCCTGCTTGGAGGAGAGTTGAACAGGAACTAAAAGGGGTCCAAAGTGTATAGTCTTAGCTCTGTTTTTCTTCTGTCACTGATAAGATAATTTAACTGCAATAAATAACATCTTTTTTTACATTTGCCTTCCCTTACTTTCTCTTATGGAGTTTATTATGAGTGTTCATGTGCATTCCCCTGTACTCATGTGGTTTTCTTAGATGCTGGACTGTGGAGACATTCCAATTTTTGTCTTGTTGCTGTGGCTGTAAGTTTTCTTTGAGGGTGCCGTATATTGGTGAAAACTCAACCCCCTTGATATCTGCTGTAGTGTCGGATGGATGATGTGGGTCTGGTTGGGGATGGGTTGGCCTGCTAATTAATTTGAGACCTGTGCGAGGCTTGGTATCTGAGGCATGGCTGCTACTGGCAGTTTCTGTATAACATTTTCACTGTATGTGGCTCACAAGGGCAGTTAGCCTAGTACTAATCTATGAACCTATGAACCTATGATGCTGTTTTAATTTCTTGTGTGGGGATTCTGTGGCTTGGGCAGGATTTTTCTCACACACAGTGGCTTAATTTGATTTAGACTTGGCATTGGCAGGGATTGTTTCACTTGCTGTGAGACATTTAAAGAATGGCCATTGTCAAGCCTAACTTTGGGCCCCCCCCTTTTTTTTTGTTGAACGAATTACATTCATGACTGCTTCTTTGTTCAAGTGTAGGATTGCATATACATTATTCGAAGTGGGTTTGGAGTTAGATATGCTTTCGGCTAGTTCTTGAGGAATCATCTTGGTATAAGGACATTGGTACTACCCTGCATTATAACTGAAAGGATCTACCTTTGTAGAAATGTGATTGAGTTTTTGCAGTACTCATAACTTTCTTGATCCCTTATATTATTTAGTGCTCCCTTTAACAGCTTAACAGTAATTTAATATGTTTTTTTTTCTCCTAACTTTCCATCTTCACTAATGTTATTTATCTTCTAGGTGCTATCCTTTATTGTAATTTCGGTTAATGCTAATTTAAACTCAGGGTTCTAGATATTTGTACAGATATGGAATAAGTAGATTGTATAATGTCCATAACTTAATTCATACATGCAGTATTGTACATCGCAGCAAATTGATAAGGTGTTCTCCCTTGCAGTCTGGGGCCCTGCAGCCCAGTATAACTGTAACTCCGCTGAGTTCCCAACTTTAAAATATTTATACTTAGAGCCTAAAAGCTTCAGTATAATTTTATTTGAGCTGGCTTAGCACTCTTAAGCTAATGTCTTTTACATAACTTAGATATTTCAGTTTCCATACCTCACAGATGGTTAACAGGCTAGTATATTTACAACATTTACATTCTAGTTGGAAGACATAGTACCATATGAAAATTCTGTCACCTGTGCAGCGACACATGCCTGGAAATTTCTTGGCTTAGACATGTTCACAATACATGTCTAATCTGACAGAATCTGTAACTAAAAATTCTATTGTGAGTCAATTATAGATGCGACAGACATGCCTGTAATATTTCCATTAGTTATTTACTAAATTTTGTCATTGGAGATATTTTTACATTGTGTATGACAAGTGCAATATCATTTATTAGATATAAGTCACAATTAGGAAATGTTTAAGTTTTGGTTTCATGGCTGGAAGTCAGATTGTTTCTGATAGAATCTCTTAAAAATGCTTATTATGAGATTTTCCGGACACACAAACACACACTTTTTGTTTTAAATAATGATATCAATTGCTTGGCCGATTGTGTTCTGTTAAGATGAGTTACAGTCACTATTATGGGCACAATGTTTTTTTTTCTCTTATCTCAGATATCTGTTTTTTACAACAAATATAACTAAGCCATAGGTTATTAGGTTTGCAGCAAATATCCGTCAGTCATTCTTTCTTCATTATTCGCAGTACTAACTCCAATAATTAGACATTTAAGGGCAATCATGCCCTCTGCCAGTTATATTTGTGCTGTTTTCATTGAAAATTTCATTGACTCACTTATGAATGTCTTGGACAAGCTTTATTTGCTATTCAGAGCAAATTGTTACAGTGTTAACTGGCTTTATTGTTTGTTCATATCTTGAATTTTGTTTCAATATTCATACCTTTGTAAACATGCCTCTCTGTTTTGCTTGATATGCCTCAAAATATTATGATGGTATCCAGTCATCCAAATTATCAACATGCTTTGAATGGTTTAGTATGTAGAGATGTAACAGATCTATATTGTTCTAGAAAGATATGGCATAGTATTTTTTTTTATTAACACTTGCATCTTTAAAACTAACATGAGTATTAGGATAAATACAAGTGAACCAATCTTAGTGTCTTTTTTTTTTTGCCAGTCGACATTTTAACAAGTTAACCTCTTATTTATCAAACTACCTATTCTTTCAAATGTTAATCTATTTGCAATTCGGAAAATGTTACTATAAACTGTCATGTTCTATTAGTATATTTTTGTACAACTGATTATAATCAGATTATTAACTTGATATATAAACAACAGTATATGATTTCCACTATAGCACTATTACAACATTCAAATATACAGGCTCAACTTTTAAAATGGTTCCTCTTACTGAGGAAGGAATCACCTAATCCTTTAAAATTGAAAGTAAACTACTATTCTTATTTTACATTCCATGCCACTATACCACTCATTTAAATAATCTTGAATTTGATAATTACTACTAAAAGGAATTATTTTCGCAATACATTTTTTTAATAATTAATGTATTTATTTATCTTCAGTAGCCATAGGGAATTTAATTTTTTTATGTGAATTATATTCATTTCCTTTTTCAAATGTTAATATTACTATCTAATTAATTATTATCCATAGCATATCCAAAAACTAATTCTTCAGCACTACGATGGTCACCAAATAAGCACACGCAGGCAAAATCTTACCAGAACAATTTTAATGCAGCAATAAAGGCTCTCCAAAGTACATTAACGATAGCAGCATCCACAATACGTTTTCGTCTCTTACTTCATCAGATAATGTGATAAGACATTGATCCCCTTATATACCCTCACTTAATTCAAATCAACCAATAAAAACCATTACATGTATTAAAATTCTATACTCTAAAATTTAATCTAATTTAATATACCATTTCATTATTTAATTTATTCATCATAAATATATCTCTAACAGTCTATCTATACTATTAATAAAATATGATTAATTCATAAAACTTAATCACATACTATTGTAAAATACATAAATAAAATAACATATCATGTTGTTGTGTCTTTCGACTTTTCCCGGTTAGGGGTCGCCACAGTGGAATTCCAGTCCGCTAATGATTGGTAGTTGATTTTTACGTGCTGAGTTACCAGCCCTGATGCACAACCTTCAACGAAGGTATGCCCATTCATGCATGTCTCCACGCAGAAGACGCTCTAGCTGAGAATCGAACCGGACAGCGTCTTTCTGTGAGGTGACAACGCTACCGCAGCACCACCACCGCGGATAAATAAAATAACATATCATACTTTCTTTAATATAGCTCCCTCTAGTGGTAATATTACTAACTAGTTTAAAAAACAATGAATAAACTAATGAATTATACTGTTAATGCTTTTTAATATAAGTAAAAGCATATTAATAGTGCTTTTAATTATTACAGCCTAGCTGCCCTTAATTTAAGAACTGGGGCTAGGGAAACTGCATCATTTATCTTGAATTTGGTAATTACTACTACAAGGAATTCTTTTTGCAATAAGTGTTTTTAATAATTAATGTATTTATTTATCTTCAGTAGTCATAGAGAATTTATTTTTTTTATGGGAATTTATATTCATTTCCTTTTTCAAATGTTAATATTGCTATCTAATTAATTATTATCATCCTTAGCAAATGATATTCCAACTATTAGCAACATTACCTCTCCTAGAATTTCAACTTGGAGCTCAAATATGTCAGTGTCATTCTTCATTTCTTGTCTTTCATGAGGGATAATCTGACTGAACATTACTGTTCTTTCAGATTAGGAATGTATTTCACTCCATGTTGGTTAATGGGTTTCATTAATTCATTAATTGTTTGGTTATAATTTTCAACTTTTTTTCATTGTTTTTTTTTTTTATTCTATTGGCCTAAATCTAGTTATTACTTACAGTTTATGTTAGGAAGAATGAATCTAATTATATTGTTCAAAACCATTATAAATAAAAAAGTTACACATTTTCCTGATTTGGAAATATTGAAATATGTCTCAACTCTTAGTTACCTTACAAGCAAAGCTAAACTAGATCGATTTATTCTTACTATCTCTGAATGTTAATAGATTAAATAATCCAAGGAAAAGATCTAATATTCTAAGATATCTAAAATTAAATAAAGTGCAAGCTGTTTTTATTCAAGAATCTCATTTTAAATCAGATGATAATTTTAGCTGGAGTCCATTGGAATATATAAAATTATCTCACTCTTCATATAAGAAAAAACAGAGGAATTTTAATACTTTGGAAGAAAAATGTCACTATCCCTCAAATTATTTATAATTATGAAGATAAAGAAGGACTTATAGCAATTGTTATAAAAAGATTTAACAACAGAATATGGACATCATTAACACTTACTGTTTTCCTGGTATAGGGATAGGAACGGTCAGAAAACATTTAAACCTAATAAATAAAGTCTATAAAGATAATCTAATATTTGGGGGTGGGTTAACTGTATTTTAGACTGTTCAGAGACTACTAATAAAAGACAACTTCATCTTACTCCTATAGGTAAAGCTCTCAAAAATTGGTATGAAAATTTAAATCAAATCGATACTTACAGATATAAGGAGATTAATTCATTACTATTTTCTCATAGAGATTATAGGTTTGACACTCAAACTAGAATTGACAACATTTATATATCTCAAGACTTGAACATGAAAATAATTAATTTTTCCATAATTCCTTGTTCTTTGTCGGATCATAATTCACTTATCCTACAATTTGAAATAGACTTTAAGAAACTAACTTTCACAACAAGAATATCGGCATATATTACTAAATTAAAACAATTTAAACCTTGGCTAGACTCTGAAATTCAATATTTTCTAGCCACTATCCAGTCAGAAGAAACTAATTTAGTAATATTATGGGATGCACTGATGGCCTATCTGTATGCTAAAATGCTTTCATGTTTAAAAATAAAACTAAAGAATGGGAATCAGAACTTCATAACATTCAAAAACAAATCATAGACACCAATAATGACAACATAAAAGATTCACTCATAAAGAAAAAGACAATTGATGACTTAAATAAAAAATATAATGAAAGCCAGTATGTAAAACTCTACTGCCAATCATTAGCGGACCAGAGTTCCACTGTGGCGACCCCTAACCAGGAAAAAGCCAAAAGACACAAACAAAACCAACTTGGCACTAGAAAAGCTAAAAATTAACTCATATTTGATGTCACCAAAACATATGCATAATCTTGCAATGAGAGTTAAAAGACAAACAGCTGAAAATCATATCACAAAAATTATCCATGAAGGGAAAAAAAACAAAGCTGTCTCAGATATTAGTGACATTTTTGAAACCTTTAAGTATCACTACACTGACCAACAGTTCAATGTTAATTTGCACTTTGATCACTTAAATCTAGATTACATTTTTTCTAAAATAAATAGAATACCCAAAAAATTAAAAATTGAAATTCAAAAACAAACTTCCCTCAAGGAAATAGTTGACAAAAATTAAAGAAAGCAAAAATAACAAAACTCCTGGAATTGATGGAGTCATAATTGAACTAAATAAGATATTCCCATCTTCAGCTATCTCAATCTTCCACAAAACCCTAAATGAAATACAAGCTCAAAATATAATACCACCTTTGTGGAGATATTCTTTAATCACACCCATTTTAAAGGAAAATAAAGATCTGAAACAATGTAGCTCTTACATGCAAATTTTACTACTTAAGAATGACTATAAAATGTTCATGTCCATTCTTGTTACTAGAATTTAAAAAATCCTTATTATATATGATAAATGAAGATCAATCAGGATTTGTCTATAATAGACATACCCACTACAATATTAAAAAAATCTTAACCCTTATAGACATCTTAAATAGGGATAATCGTGAAGCCCTTTTAATTGCACTTGACAGTGAAAAGGCCTTTGACATATTAAAATGTGACTGTTTCTTTTTTGATTTTCCCCCATTTCATATCTTTGATAAAATTTTATATAAAAATAATTTTGCTTATGTGAAACATGGTCCGTTTACCTCAGAATCCATTAAAATCTTCAAAGGTACTAAGTAAGGTTGCCCTATGTCTCCCATTTTATTTGCTCTAGCAATAGAACTATTTGCTTCTGTAATATGTCATGATTCAAAAAGAAAAGGTATTGATATATATGCTTAATGTAATTCCAAAATCATGGTCTTCACAGATGACATCCTTCTAACACTGAGTGTTTCAGAAGAATCTCTTCAAGAATTAGATATACAAGCTAAAACATTATTTTACAACTCAGACCTATGTATTATTGATACAACATCTAATTATATGTTTTTTAACAAAATCATGACACTCATTTAATGTCAAACCACATAATAGGAGAACAGGTTGTCTCTATAAATTATTTAGGAATTACGTTATGTGATAATACCACTGTAACCTTGTCCACAAACTATAAAAAAATTAGCCACTTTAAAATTACTTACAGAAAAATGGAACAAATTATACCTAACATTTGATGATAGATTGCAATTAATAAAGATGGTACTACTTCCAAAAATAGATTACATAGCATAAGCCATCCCTATGTTACCAAGTAAAAAACTATTACAAAACATTAATAAAACTCTTTTAAACTTTCTCTGGTTTCCTAAAAAGAATAAAATAGCCTACTCTCACCATATTAGGCCTTGGGAATTGGGAGGAATCAACTTCCTGAATTTAGAAACATATATCAAAGCTTCTATTTTCAAAATAGTTGTCAATTGGATAGATCCTAACTTTTCTGCTTTCAAATCACTACATATTTCCATTTTTTTAAATGAAAATAAATTAGTAAAAAATCTCCTGCCAAATAATCAAATTAATAAATTCTGGCATGTACTAGGTGTTAATCTAAAATATAATGTGCTGAATCCCACCAATTCAAACCATATACATTACATTTACAATTTATTTAGATATTTCATAAATTCTAATATATATATAAAATTATGGTGGGAGCTACTAACACCCTTCAAAATCACAAAAAGTTTTCCAACAAAATTCATAAAAATATTTTTAACAACTGGGAATTAAAAAATGTAATTGCTAGCTACACTGTATAAGGAACCTGTCAGTACTAAATAAACAGCAAATAAAAATATTTTTGATATTCCAAATACAGATTGGCTTGTACTTCAAAGCATTATATCTTATGCTCAAGAATTATACAGAATAATTAACAATTCCTCCTTTAAACTGAACCTAAACTAATATTCTATATTCAAGAAATGATTTATAATAACTATAATTGGTCAAACTTAACATCAAAATTATACAAAATTTTAATAATCTATAAAATTAACCCAAAAAAACTTTTCTGGAATTGTATCACTAAAGGACATTCAATTAATTTGTCAACTGAAAGTAAAACTAATTTACTGTACTCTACCAAACTAACCTCTAATTTACAATGTTGGAAGATTTTCACATGGAAATTTCTCCATAAAGCTTTTTATACTCCCAGCAAGAAACTCTTCTAAACCCACTGTATGCTGGAGATGTTCACGAAGCTGTGAAGCCGACTGGTTCCACATAATTTATGATTGCAATAAAAATCACAAAATATTGGGAGGAGATAAGTAATTTCCTTCAAGCTATTTTCACAGATTCATTTGTATTAAGTAAGTGTCTGATTTTTCTGAACATCAATGAAACAAATGAAATGAGTAAAAATAATTTATATCTCTTCTGGACTATATTAGCAGTTGCTAGAAAGTGCATTACAAGAAAATGGAAATCCTCTTCAGAACCCAACATTGGAGATTTTTTGATTTTCTAAGAAGAAACAGCATTATTGGAAACAAAAGTCAAGGAAACAAGAATTCTCCCTAAAAAATGGACTAACAACCCTTGGAATAAAATTCTCTCTCTCTTATCGAAACACTAAAGTCTTCTCTAATCCCTTTGATCTAGAAGAGAGCGAATTAGAAATGCTTGTCAATGTATAACTAAACTTCTCTAATGGATTGTTCTTTCTTTCATATAGGCCAAATGTAAATATTGCATATAGTATGTTATATTAAGTTATTCACTAGTTAAATGCTTATATCTATTGTTAATTCTGGAAATTAATAAAAATTGTTTGAACAAAAAAAAAAAACGACTTTACTTACAATTTGCTTCTTGTTGGATAACACCACATATTGACAAATAGACATAACCTTCTTGCTTTTGGTTGGTAATCCAGCACAGATACAGGATGACTGTAGATACTGTCATACAAAAGGGGAAAGAAACTGTCTTCTGTGCTTCGAGGTTTTCTGCAGATGCTATTCCTCCCTCTTTGCTGCTGCTGTTTAAACTAAAATGCTTTTGTGTCCTTGTGGTGATGTTCTCTTGTCTTTTTTTACACAGAAACAGAGAAATTGAGAAATTATTTGTAATGGAATAGAACACATCAATTTGATGTATACGTGTATAAATTAAAAAATCATAATATACTTGTATAAACAAATTGAAATATAATTTAAAATAAGTAAGTGGAAATAATATATATCATATTTTTCTAAGTGCAATTTGACCCTTTGAAGTTAATGGTAAAAAAAATAAAAAAAATGTAGGTTTCCAAAAGTCAAACTGCAAAAGAAAAATATTTTCTTATACTCTTCTACAAATTCTTTTAACATGTGCATTTCATTGTAAATGGAAATAGAAAAACAATGGGAGCGATTCCCAAAGACCTGCTCTCAGTGTAAGTGACCACTTACACTGAAAGCAGGTCTTTGGGAGTCTGGCCCCCGGTGTAAGTCTGCTTGTAGATAGGCCTTATACTGAAGTAAATCACTTAAAATGAGAGCAGCTCTTTTGGAATCTGGTCCAATGTATTTGTGGAAAGAAGAGAAAGTGATGACATTTTATATATATTTTTTCTTAATAAGGCAAAGTATAAAGGGATATTTAAATAAATAAAATACCATTAGCTTCTAGATTGCTGTTTGGTTATATAGATTCCCTAAGATTAAAAGAAGTGCTCACCATCTGCATTAATTAGTCAATATCAGCTAATCAGATGGCATGACAATATAATGGAAAAGACCTCATAATGGACTCATTACCGTATCTCTATATTGAACACCCTTAGAGGCCCATGCATTATATTAACAAATGCACTCATCAACATGTGTGTGTACTCAGACATTCAGAAATCCATACGCAAAGACATCCATTCATAGACATTTCCAAAATAAAAGCAGACAAACATCCAGTCATCACAAAATTCCCCCACACTAGATCACACTCACTGAAACACTTAGCCATAACACTCGCTTGTACAGTGCAAAACACACACACACACACACACACACACACACACACACACACACACACACACACACACACACACACATCCTGGCTCTCAATTCCCTACCTAACCCACCTAGTGTAACCACCTAGGCAGACAAACAAACATTTACACACACACACACACACACACACACACACACACACACACACACACACACACTTACTTGCATACACTAACACACCCCCCATACTCACATCTTTGCTAAACTCACCTGCACTAAGTACTCCCATTGAAGTGATGGGTGACTGCTGTGTTTTCAAGAGATCACTTTTTCCTCTTACAGTACAATTTTACTTAACCAAGCAAATCAGGAGCAGCAATCATTTCCCAGGGGAGTGTACATGTTTAATTAGTATTAGTCACTCCCCTTGACTGCCACATTTAGCATGTGGCTTTTCTAGTGAGACTGATCTCTGTAGTGCCTCGGGGATTAAACCATAGTGGGAGAGTAGCCTTTGAGTTGGAACCTCTTAACGTGATGTTGAAACCTTCCAAGCTAAGGCTTCTGCATTGTGGTAAACCTTTCTAAATCACATTTTTTTTTCTTTTTGTTTTTTCCTTCTTGTTACTGATGAAGGACATGATTTGCATTTTTGTCCACATATAAAACAGCTATCACGTTAAGCCACACTAATTTTGATGACATCAATAAACCAGTTTTTATGTTCAAGGATATCTGATATTCTGTTTTTAGTTTTATGTCATTCATGTTTATTTATTTGTGAAAACTGGAAGGATAGTTTTTGTGCTTTTTATCTATTTGTATACAGATTAAAGATTCATATAAATGAACAACCAGACATTTATAGATTTTTTATTTACTCATAATGTATTGTTATCTTGTTCAGTTGTACATTATTTACATTTTTTGTTAAGAAAATAAAAATAATATTTCTTAAACCATTTTGTCAATTTAGAGTTACTTCATGAAGCACCACTCATTTTGTAAATATTTTTGTGCTGAGTAAATGATAGCTATTGTGTGCCTTTATTTTTTACATAGTTTTGAAGTTATTTGAATTTCATCCCTTCTAGAACTCATTTACAGTTTAGGTATTGTCAGAGAGTTTATCACGTTTACTCTTAAGTGGTTGAGGTTGAACAAAAAGTGACCTGAGTCATAAAAGTGTCAGCAGAGACCAACATGTGCCAGTGAGTTATTCACTAGACAACATTGTCCTAAGCGATATTTCCATGATGACAACTTTGTGAACAGTACCACAGTACTACCATCTTAAAACAATTTTAAAAGTGCTACCATCTTAAAACAATTTTAACAGTAGTACCATCTTAAAACATTTTTTTGTCCTTGTCAGGTATTACCATCAGAGCAGTTAATCAGCAGAAAAACATACACTCAAATATTTCAGGCAAAGTTAATGTCTGTGATACTCTACCGACAACTTTGTTTTTATTTTTTTCACATCTATTTGCCAAAACCTGTGAAACAATGGGCAGAATTAATGGACATTGTGTCCCATAGAAGAGAGCTGGTATGCAGTAGAACATCATACCAATGCTTTGAGTGACACTGAAGAATGCTAAACACTTGAGCGAGACCTTGTATGCACTTTTATCTGATTGGCTAGGCACAGTACCCCATTCATCCAACACACATCATTATGGCTACCCTCTGAGGACTGTACGTGATTGAAACACACCACAACACCTGCAGATGGACTGATACCAACTACATACATTACCAGAGAACTTTAGTATATTTGGTATAGATCGTCTGATAGTGCCAATCCTCCACCCCTGCTGATGAGTTGCTAAGCATACAGAAATGAGCAGTACTCTCATTGCTAAAACTAAAGAAATAAACACACAGTACATAGTCAGGAAACCCTATCAGTAATAGAATTCCCTGCAGTACAGGAAAGCTCGCAATTGCAAGCACACTTTTTCTACTCCTGCAGAATGGCACTTTTATTCTCCTGCAAGTAGGACTCTCATAGCGCTAAACCCCTCATTTCCACACCATGATGGTGTCAACCTCTGCCTTCTTCCCCAGTGAATGAAAATGTTTTATGACTTACTCTGTTGCACCACAACGCACAGCTCAGGAAGGAAAAGCTACTTAATAAGATTGTCAGAAACTGCACACTGTACTAAGTAAAGGTTCACCCCTCTGCTGTGTAACACTATCGTTCTACACAGAAATTCAGTCAACTGTACAAAGCTTATACTGTAAGAGGTCATTTTCCATTCCAAAAAAAAATTAATTATTTTGTATGCTGGCTGAAATTACCACACTCCATCTCTATAAATCATAGGAATGACAGATGCAATAATAAATGCAGTGTTCAGAATGCATTTATGAGAGTGTACATGATGTTAAATAGTAAAATTTAATTTTAGTAAAATGCCACTGATTATTTTTAGATACATTATGCTGTCTAATGCATCAGAAACTCAACATATATGATTTGGGAGACATACTCTGAAGGATGAATATTTTATACAGCACACAGTAATTGAAACTGTGCATTCATTGAAGGTTCTAAGTATACAAGAAGATCCAGTTTTGAGTTTTTCTGATCATATGAACCAATTGATTAATGATAATTATAAATCTATAGGCCATATAAAGAGATTTAAAAGGTTTAGGAAATCAAAAATTCTGAAAGCATTGTAAGTTTCACCTGACCCAAACTACTATGGAATAATAATATGAAACCTTATAATAGTATAAAACTTGCAGGAATAAATGGAACATATTACAATGGAAGTATACAAATGGCATGCATGGATGTGAAAATTGAAGTTATTATGAAAGATTGAAATATCTGAACTTCTGCAGTGTCTCATATAGATATTTAAGAATATATTTTTCAGGTATATAGGGCATTTAGAGACCCCTACCTCTGCTAATGCTTGACATTATCAAAGCGAAGTAGAAAATCAATGGGCAGCCTGTGTAGGGAATTATACAAGAATGAGGGATGCGCTCCTTACTTATACACTAAAGTTTTACCTCTTTATTTAGCGCAAGTCAAAAACATGCTCCATTGGAATAAGATCAAAAATTATTCTGCTCTAGACAGAGCTTCCTAAAACCCCAGAAAACTCCTTCTTGAGCAGAGCTTCCTGTAACCCAGACCTGCATAATATCCATGTCAAAATAACAAACACTACACATGTGATGTAATATGTTACAGCCCCACATTCACATTGAATAATGCCATATATGTTATAAATGGTGTTTGAACTATGTATGTTTAAATACAATTTAATTAGATATGTTTTGAAAGCCTTCACAAAGAACCATGGGTATATTACATGTTTGTGTGCTTTTGTAAAAACATACAGACACATACAGCTAAATAAAAAATCTGTATACATGTACACATAATATTTACTCCAAACATTCCTAACAAGGCAACTCCATGTCTGTCTTTCTGTTTTTCACTTGCTGCCTTGTAAAGTAGCTAAGTTCCATGAAACTGAATGAGACAGTATTAGTGATACCTTTGAGCTGTAAATGTTAGAAAGGTCCCACATGCACACATTTTGCCTGCATGTATTGCTCGGATGTGAGGCTAATTTCTAATGCTGTTTTAGCTTTGTGCACTGTGGTACTGAAACAATGAATGTTGCCTTTGTCCACCCTGGACACTGTTTCTATCACCTCTGTCTTATTGTGCCCAGCTATGTCACTGGACTCTGCTTTTATAATTTCTGTAGGTCTATCACAGTTACTGAGATGCCTATCAGAAAGGGCCATATCATATTATTTATAATGGGGACTTATTTGGATGAAATATAACAGTTGCTGCTCAATCCATTAGCACTGGCAATACAATATCCAACATATACCTACTACCGTGATTATTTCATTGAAACTGTCTCTATACAGGGCCTTGTAGTGCCGTGTTTTTGTTGTTTATGTAGTTGTGTGACATATTTGTGATCCATTCTCTTTGGACGGATCTGTCGTAGAATATCATGAGACAGTATACTGCATACGCCCGTGTCCAGAAGCTTGGCTCATGGAAACTGAATCTTGTCTCACTGATTCAAACAGCCATTTTGTTAATGAGAATAAAAATATGTCTATATTTACCTGAACAGTTATCTTCTTCTATACTATAGTCAGCTAAATGATGAAAACAGGATGAAAGAAAACAAGAACCAAAAAAAAAACGTTTCTTAGTGTCTGACTCACTTTATATTTATAGATATTTAATCCTACTGGAGTTTGTCTTTTTGTGTAGTATACAGTCTGAGACAGGAGCTATCCTATACTGTATAAAACATGTTTGTGTTATGTTGCGTTCATTAACACAATATGAAGCATAGGTATGGAATCCAGTTTGAATATCAGAACCATTATTAGCGGAAGTTCAAACTGAGCTGGGCAAACAAAGTCACTGACAATTATAACTTGCCATTACACTGTTTGAAATGTTAATATCTGGATGTTTCATTATAAACCACTACACAATGCTAAAATTTGCACAACAGCATTACAAAACTCTTTATTTTAGTATAGTTTAAAGTCTAGGACTGATGGCTGTACCCTTGTATTTTTAATGTATATTTTAGATACCAATGTAACTCTTGTGGTTGTTAGCTGTATGGTGGACCTCTGACTGTGACACTTATGATGTCAGCTTGATTTGTAGCTCAGACGCCGGAGAATGTTGCTAACAAAGGTCACCAATGTTATCCTACACTAGCTAAGGGTGCTCCATTCCATCTGTGGATTGTTAATATGTGGAAAAGCACATGTGCACAGAAACACAGCATGACATATTGTGTCACACTTGACAACCAACAGCATAAGGGTTGTAGGAGAATTACAAATGCCCCGTAACCTCTCCCAGTACGGTCACTGAATAATGCACCTTACAGGTTTCCATCTCCATATTCTGATGCTGGCGCTTGCAATAAGAGAGAATAAGGTCCAATGGTCATGTTGAGAGACATGGACCAGAAATAAATTATGGAAAAAAATCCCTATGTGATAGATAAAACAAATATATGCAAGTTATTAACAATTGAGAAATCCAGACACAGAATAAAACATACTGTCACAGTCAGATAAACTGTTCTTAGGTTTAGAATACAATTTTGCATTACTTCTTCACTGATTAGTACTGCTACATGCTTTTAATATGTTGTTGTATATGTAAAGTATCATTTCAAGCTGACAAAACTATTCTGGCCATAATGATTTGAATAGTTGCTTTTAGAATATATAGGGTTCAATGTTTTTCAAACTGAATAAAGAAATGAAATGCTAGTATCACAACCCTACATTTCAGCATTGCAGTCCACAGACCTGAACCCTCCTACTACATATTATCTCTAACTGCCTGATGTGACCCCTCTCCCCTTATTCTTAACATGGCCATTCAAGAAGCCAAAGAAGCATTACAAATGAAAACTATAATACTCATAATATTATCTCCCCAAACTACTCCTATCATGTTTTTTTGGTGAGGAAGACAGTGATGGATATACTATTACAATAATATCACTGTGTTGCTCTACATAATGTTTTATTTTATTGCATGACCATGTACTGTTTGGCTAGGTTGGGAAAGAGCAACATTTCTTAGAGATGGTGGAGCTTTCTAGAAATATAGTATGGTTGACATTGTTTTCTGCATTTTCTAACTTTTGTCTTAATTTCTAGGCTTATCACAAAAGAATGACATGTATTTGTGTGTAATATGTGTGTCAGCATTGCATTATACATCTGGCAAAATGGTAAAATGGTATTTGGTTGTACACATGATAATAATTGTTAGAAAACAAATAAAATAAGAGAGAGAGGGGGAGAGAGAGAAAGACAAATATTTTAGAATCCTTCTGATTATTCTTTTTTGATTTTTTTTCAGTCAAGCCACAGATCACATTTTTGGAGAAGGGAATCCCAGACCATCACTGGTGCATTCCATTCAGTGTAAGGGGTAATCCACCTCCAGCTCTCCAGTGGTTTCATGAAGGAGCAATCTTAAATGAGACAGATTACATATGGACTCAAATTCATGAGGTTAACCAAAGTGAACATCACGGCTGTCTTCAGTTGGATAACCCCACTCATGTTAACAATGGATTGTACAGACTGCATGCTCAGAATGAATATGGAACAGATGAACGCCAAGTCATGGTTCATTTTATGGGAGCCCCAGGTATGTATAACACTTTTAGAATCTGAGTTACCTGGATCAGTATTGTAGAATATACTACATCAATGGTTATTTGGCATTTTATTGACAGAAAAAAATAGTTTTGTTTATTTTAATGGTGACTGTAATAAGAAGTTCATATTTTTTCAAAGTGTAGTGCATTACTATTTTTTAGTGAAATATTCACATCCAAGCTTTTACAAAGTCTTATCTTTGAGTTCTGAGGTGTGGGAATTCAGTGATGTAATGATATTGTTGCACCATTTGATAATGAATTCAGCAACTGAGTTTGTTAAATGAACATATTTTGCTTATGCATTGTGTGACAGTTCCAAGTGGAATACAGTCATTGTCAGCATGCTGTATGCATTCTGTTACAAGACTCATAAAACATATGCAAGTACTATATACAATACAAGAGTATAGAAGAGTGGAGAACAAACAGTTTTTAGCTATGTTTATGCATGCAGAATTTATGTTTATTCACAGATTATTAGCATGAGATAACTTCCTAGTATGCAGAGTCTGCCTTCTGTGCCTTCCATTGGAAGCATTGCACAGGAGAAGACAGCGTGCGTGATACAGCAGTAGTCTGCAATCAGTGCCGTCTTTTGGAAGCACTGTACAGGAGAAGACAGCAGGCCCCATACAGCAGTATTAAACTACACATGTTCTTTTTGTATATGCACAGCAGGCCTCATACAGCAGTATTAAACTACACATGTTCTTTCTGTATATGCACAGCAGGCCCCATACAGCAGTATTAAACTATGCATGTTCTTTCTGTATATGTACAGTAGGCCCCATACAGCAGTATTAAACTACACATGTTCTTTCTGTATATGTATAGCAGGCCCCATACAGCAGTATTAAACTACGCATGTTCTTTCTGTATATGTACAGTAGGCCCCATACAGCAGTATTAAACTACACATGTTCTTTCTGTATATGCACAGTAGGCCCCATACAGCAGTATTAAACTACGCATGTTCTTTCTGTATATGCACAGTAGGCCCCATACAGCAGTATTAAACTACGCATGTTCTTTCTGTATATGCACAGTAGGCCCCATACAGCAGTATTAAACTACACATGTTCTTTCTGTATATGCACAGTAGGCCCCATACAGCAGTATTAAACTACACATGTTCTTTCTGTATATGCACAGCAGGCCCCATACAGCAGTAGTAAACTACACATGTTCTTTCTGTATATGCACAGTAGGCCCCATACAGCAGTATTAAACTACACATGTTCTTTCTGTATATGCACTGTCATGCACCATTCACTTTACAATTTCTGTAAATCATTTGCTCACTGTGGTTTCACATCCACTAATTCTTCCTCATTTTCATATCCAGAATGTGAAACTATGGCATATTTTCCTTTGCAAATCATTTTATTGAACTTTGTTCATTTGTATTCATTTCTTGACATGTTTACAGATTATGCTATTGAAGTTATACTTGCTGAGTGACATATTTGTGCAGCTGATTTGCTAAAATGAACTTGCCTTATAAACTGCAAATCAGTTTAATTTGTGTGGCTTTGGGCACACCCTTCATGAGTAGGAAGTGTCTTTCCCTCATCTTAACTATTTGTACCACTGGATTACATCTTGGGGAAAACAACAATTTCCATAATATGATTATTAGACATTCAAGCTGCCAAGGTCAGTTAATTGGGTTTTCATGAGAGGCCCTGTTTAATTCATTGCTTACCATTCAAATGTATCAGTGCAGTTCTGGAACTTTTTTCAGGTGTTACTTGAATTGATGTCTGTCCCATTTTGTCTACCTCCTGCTGGCAGGTAATACAGGAACACACAATATCTTTAGATAAAACCTCATCAGAAGAGTATGCAGAATTTGCAAATTAAGCATCTGCTCACCGATGAAGGTGATGATTTTGTCTTCTCCAGTATAGTCTGATTTTTGGTTTTCTCCTCCTACTAGCTGAATAGTTTCCTTTACCATGTTAATTTCACCAGCACTACTATTCATAAGACCCATTCCCATCTTGTGACCCACAGTCCTACTGGAGAGTGCACCACCTCTGGATAACCCAGTTGCATGCAGATTGCTCTTTTTCGGAGTAAATTTCAGCTGTACCTGGCACTAACCACACTTTGGTCCCTGATCAACAGACTTTCTTATTATCTTATATCTCCATGTTGTCATGTTGTCTCATCTCTTGTAAGTGCCATTGCAAACAATAATTAGAAGTAATGAGAAAATCAACTTTTCGGGTTATATGTTTAGTGACACTGAATGTGATCCAAGGTCAGTCATGTAGATACCCTCCCCTCTGCGTTATATATCTTACTTAAACCCACCTTCTATTGCCTACTCATAACTAATTTCATCTGACAGTCTATAACTTCACATCAGATCTCTTGACTGCTCTATTTCATTATACCCTGCAGTACTGCTGAATACATTCAGTTAGAAATACAGGGCTCATGGTAGTTACCTGTTCATTTGGATATGCAGTTGATGTGCTTTGGTTGTTTTCTGGCAGCACTTCTTTTCCATGATTGTTAGATTCTCCTCCTACACCAGATTACATCCATATAATTAATAACTGTGTGGTTTTAATTTGTTTTGCAGTTCACTATATTTGATTTCTTTTAAATTCAAGTAGAATGTTTGGTTTACCTTGTGAATAAGGGTGTTTTGGTGTAATGTGTACTCAAAGCCAAAGGTTTTAAAAGAGTGGTGCTATGGTTAGTTATACTTTTTTTCATTTTTATACTTAAACACAACTAAACTTTTTACAGGGATAATGAAAAAGTGTCACTTAATTTTAACTTAATAGCACAAATGACAGACTTGCTGCCATCAGTGCAACTATCATTAGTGTCTACTGTGCTGATATTCTGAGTGGAAGTAGTGAAACTGAATTTCATAAGTTAGGACTTGTATATTGGAGACCATGACACCGTTGGGGAACAAGTTATCAACAGACACTCTAGGCTTTGTGGATTATTGATTAATAATGATTGGAGAAAATGTGGTCAGGTGACACTATGAGCAGCATAGATTATATATTGACACCTTCAGTGAATTTGTATCATTGTATCTGTAAAATGTGTGAAATATGTAAGGAGAACCAGTAATGAATGTCAGATAGAAGACATCAGGTATACATTTTAATGCTTTGGCAGTTGTGCACAGGCTTTTGTATAGGTTATCCTACTATTAGTGGACGAAGTTTGAATTCTCAAGCTACGACTGCCTGAGCTACAACTTGCTGACAATCAGAGTTCCTCCACAGGAAATCACTGTTGGCAGGTCGTGTTGGCAGTGATGCCGTTTTTGGGGTATTTCCCATACTTCGAGTTGGTGGAGTTAGTATACATATAAGTTTTGGGGTGGGAGACTTGCCCCCTAAAAGTTTTTTTTTGGCAAGATGGTTTTGTTGAATACAGTTTGGGGATTCTGGTTGTTGGTGCATTTGCTTTCATCCACTCATTGTGGAAGCTTCTGTATATTCTTGGCTTCTACTCTATTTTATTTTTGTTTTTATGTCACATCCCTGTCTTGAAGATTCTTATTAAGTTATTACCAAAGAGTGAACACACAGAGACTGATGTTTACCTTGCTATTCTCAATTAAATCATATTAAAAGTACAACTGGCAGAAATGGAGTTGATGAGCCATTTCCAATCTTCTCATTCAAGGGGTTGTGCCTTTTATTCTAGTTAGGAGACATGACAGCAGGTGGAGGGAAGGTCCGTAGACTATTTTCAGTCATGAACTAGGCTCAGTGACACACAGTGTTAAGACATAGTAATGATACACCAATGTCACAAAATGAAATGCAATTAGAGTAGTTACAGCATTTTATATAACCGAGACACTGCTGTCACTCTAATAGCTATATATATATATATATATATATATATATATATATATATATATATATATATATAGATGTGTGTGTATAGATATATATATATATATATATATATACATACATACACAGCTGAGGTACTACCCATGAATATATTACTTATGGGATAGAACCTCACCAAAATCCTTTGTAGTTTAATAACATTCTACATAACTAAACACATTTCTTCCTATGTATAAAATATCCTAAGGTATAGTATTTCCTTTCTTGCTTGCTGTGTTTTGTACCATGATAATAATGTGTTAGTTTTCTCTTAAATTGATATGTAATTTGCTTTTATTGTATTACTATATCTACTATAAATCTTGTTACACTGTACATGGGTCATGGGTGAAAGCAACAACAGACCAACCCACCTACAAATTGAAATAAAAATAAAATAAATAATCACTGGACACATTTAACAAAATGTTGGTACTAAACCCAGATACTTTCAGCACAGTCCTATTATACAGTTAGAGCAGAGATAGTGAATCTATACGTTCTGAAATCTTAATATGCAGTCCCGCATGCATAGGGGCATGGGTGACTTTACCTCTGCAAAAGAAGCAAATATTTCAGTTAGTTATAATTTAAATTTAAATGCTTTGTTTCATTCAAAACAGCATTTAAAGAAATGTCCTTTGCTAAAATGAATTAGAGTCACAGTGGATGCTGCTTTCTCATATCTGTAAACTTTCTGCACTTATTGTTTGTTTTCCTTTTCTAGGAATGTTAGTTTCACCTTTTATTAATCTGCTTCTCAGATAAATAAAATATACCACACATCTACCATTATCTTCCATAGTTATATAATGTGTTTTATGTACTGCATAACAGCTAAAGCATTACATATATATATATATATATATATATATATATATATATATATATATATATATATATATATATGGGTCTACTATGGTTGATTGAAAACTCACTTGATTGAAAATGAAATTACTAGGACCACTTCACTGAAAACTCACTTCCTGAAAATGCACTTGACTGAAACTCATTTCGTTGAAAGTTATAAATGATCTTTTCCCCACTGTAGTGCGACCTTGGCGCTAGTATATAAAGTAAGGGGGGGGTTGGGGGCGAATCCCCCCTACATATCTTGGTTATATATTCTCTTTTGGAAACAGTTATTTATTGCACTTGTAAGTATCACTGTGTATAGTTTAAAATGTTTATAATATGTGGGGGGCTATGCCCTCCACACCCCCCAATGTGGGGGGATGTGACCCCCACCCCCCTTACTTTATATACTAACTCCAGGGTCGCACTACAGTGGGGAAAAGGCCATTTATAACTTTCAATGAAATGAGTTTCAAAAAAATGAGTTTTCAGTGAAGTGAGCTTTCAGTGAAGTGGTCCTACTAATTTCATTTTCAGTCAAGTGAGTTTTCAATAAACCATAGTAGACCCATATATATATGCATATATATATATATATATATATATATATATATATATATATACATATACACACACACACACACACACACACACACACACACACACACACACACACACACACACACACATATAACAGAAACAATCATTATTTACTTTAATGGAGCTAACATGCCTTTTAACTATTTAGACAATATTTTTCCATCAAAGTCTGATGCATTTTTGCCTGTAACACTGTAAAACTGATAAACTATCCAAAGAGAAATGCTAGTATCATATTGTTAAAATATGCCGATGACAGATTGGATTTGTATTTCTAATTCACACTCCCTTAAGTATTTGCAGTTCAGTCACAAATTACTGCCCCTGTCTTTCATCTGAATAGCTGTTAGCTCTTTAATCAACATTTGTGCTGCATTAGTTCTCCTTCCATTTGCCTAGCACTGTATTTCTGTCTCCTTGATTGAAGAAGTACACAAGACCTGACCTCATACAGCTGGGCTTTAGGTTACAGTCAGCAGCTTTTGGTATCCAAATCCATTCCAAATTAGTTAATCAAGAGTATCTGACAAAAAGAAAAAAATGTTCATTAAAAAAACCTATTCCTTGATTTTTATCTGTGTGGGCACTTAAGACATTCTATACTCCATTTTATGTAAGTGCTTTGATCTGTAACAGCTTGGCACAAGTAGAATTTGTATAGCTCTAAACATACAGCACAGTCTTCCCAATTTGGACAAAATACTGCTGCATAAGCATATATGTCTATTTTAATAGTTAACCAGCACCCCATTAAAGAGTTTTAGAATCGTGTTTTACAATCTATGTATGGGTACTGCATTTTCCCTAATGTCTTTCTCCCAGAATGAGTCCTTGACACATTTATGTGGTGTACAACTACCGACTTCCATGTATCAAATGTATGATGATCCTGCTGCTTCCACTATTTAAAGGTAGAGCTACCAGCAGACATGGAAGAGAACTGAGAGGAAAGACATGTACTTCTTACTTTCAAAACATAAGCCTCTGCACTCAATAGAACACTAACATCAAAGCACATTTCCAGTTACACAAAACATGCTCCCTGGTGATGTGTATTTTCTCACTCTGGTGAAAAAAACCACCCTTGCAGGCCCAGCGCCTTTACACTCCTGGATTCAGATAGATGTGTGCAAAGTTCTTTATAATCCACAGGTTATGTTGTAAACAAGAACGCCAATAAACGAAAAAACCAAATTGAAATTTTATTAAGCTTAAAAACAAGCTTTTCGTCGGCGCTCTGCACCAACTTCCTCAGAAAAAGAAACTGCACCACACATTTCTCTCACTATAAATACATCACTACTCCACTCAAATGCGCCCCCTAGTGGCTGCCCTTTAAAAAGCACATAATTACACTTTGAAAATTTTTAACTAAGAAGCGGCCAAAATGTTCAACAATTTGGTATCTACTACTCATACCTGCCATCAATGCTGGTAAACTTATGATGCTCCAAATATTGAATTTTAAAGCCACCATAAATACATATAAATACAAATGATCAAATGTGTCAATAGCCACAAGAAAAATTATGATGTATTTTAAAAATAAGTATAAAAGTGGAAAGAAAATCCCCACAAGTGTTAATATAAACATTAATATAAACAATAAATAGTGAACACAGAAGTGAAATAAAAAATGGTAAAACCCAAGAATATGTTCCCAGATGGCATTAAGTCACTCCAGGGGGCTTCACCTCACTAGGCATCTCAATTTGAGAAAGCAACTGATGGAAAGCATACTGTTAAGTCCAGGTAAATGGTAAGCTTCCAACTTAAGTTGCCACATCAACTCCTTGCATTCAATTCAAGTCTTAAAGAATCGGGTCCCCCCATAAACTCTTGGTGTTGTTTTTTAACAGCTCCACAGAAGTTTTGAAATTCACATCTGAGTTTGCCATTGACAAGATTAGTTACTTGGACGTGGAACTAGAGAAAGATAAGAGCTTAAATCACTTTGTGGCCAGCATACATCGGAAGCCGACTTTCTCGAATTCTTATCTACATTTTGACAGCGAACACCCATTACACCAAAAGAGAGCTATCGTGAAAGGCCAATTTGTTCGAGCAGCCCGTATGACATCAGAAGACAAGAAATTTCACGAGGAGTGCAAGTTCATCTTTGGCATGTTCGTCAGCAGAGGGTACCCCGCCGATTTTGTCGCAGAATTGAGTTTGGAAGTGCAGGGGAAGAGGGCCAATGGCCACTTCCGCCCCATTTTGGGGAATATGGAGGATGGGTCTTTATGTTTACCTCGCCTCACCAGTGAGTCTGATACTTTCAATTGTTCTTTTGTAATTTCATTCAACTTGGATGCAATGGACATTGTGTCCATTATAAAGAAAAATTGGAGCTTATTAACCACCGAGTCAATAGGAGCATTTGGACTATTATCGCCCCTAAGGTTACTTTCAGGAGGGGCCTTAACATCAAAAACATCCTGGAGTCCAAAGTTGCTGGTGCCTCCCCCAGATCTGGGATGTTCAAATGTAACATGTGCAGGTACTGCAGATACATTAAAGCAAGTTCAGCTTTTTCCATCAGGGATAAGAAATATCTCATACAAGGAAGATTCAATTGTGCCAGTAATCCGGTGGTATATTTAGCCCAGTGTTCGGTCATCCCAGGTGTTTACATTGGCAAGACTAATAGGAAACTACAGGAATGAGTATACGAGCACTTATATGCCATCAGGAAGGGGAAGGTCAGCTAAACCAAGAGTTTATGGGGGGACCCGATTCTTTAAGACTTGAATGCAAGGAGTTGATGTAGCAACTTAAGTTGGAAGCTTACAATTTACCTGGACTTAACAGTATGCTTTCCATCAGTTGCTTTCTCAAACTGAGAAGCCTAGTGAGGTGAAGCCCCCTGGAGTGACTTAATGCTATCTGGGAACATATTCTTGGGTTTTACCATTTTTTATTTCACTTCTGTGTTCACTATTTATTGTTTATATTAATGTTTATATTAACACTTGTGGGAATTTTCTTTCCACTTTTATACTTATTTTTAAAATACATCATAATTTTTCTTGTGGCTATTGACACATTTGATCATTTGTATTTATATGTATTTATGGCGGCTTTAAAATTCAATATTTGGAGCATTGTAAGTTTACCAGCATTGATGGCAGGTATGAGTAGTAGATATCAAATTGTTGAACATTTTGGCCGCTTCTTAGTTAAAAATTTTCAAAGTGTAATTATGTGCTTTTTAAAGGGGAGCCACTAGGGGGCGCATTTGAGTGGAGTAGTGATGTATTTATAGTGAGACAAATGTGTGGTGCAGTTTGTTTTTCTGAGGAAGTTGGTGCAGAGCGCCGACGAAAAGCTTGTTTTTAAGCTTAATAAAATTTCAATTTGTTTTTTTCGTTTATTGGCGTTCTTGTTTACAACATAACCTGTGGATTATAAAGAACTTTGCACACATCTATCTGAATCCAGGAGTTTAAAGGTTCTGGGCCTGCAAGGGTGGTTTTTTCACCAGTTTGTTTTTTGTTTTTTGAATTTTTAGAAGGTTTATTTTCTCACTCTCCCAAAAAATATCCCACAAATCTGTTTCACAGCTCTGCCCCCTGGGGTACTAATAGCATGTAGCATATACCATGGCAGAGCCTACACTTAACTGAGTTAACAACAAACTACAAAACTCCTGGCCTGTAGTATCTCTTTCAAACACCAAGCAATCTCCTTGTTCAAGTAATATAAATTATACTTAGCAGTTAGCGTCTACAGTCTTTACAACCTAATGTGCAGGTCACTCGGCTTGGCTTTATGTACCACGTCCATCATATGTGCTCAGCAAGTATTAATTGCATCACTTTGTGGTGGAGGTAACTTACATCAGATACCATCTAATTCAGCTAACTTACACTCAGGTAACAACCTGCTGTAATACTAACATCAGAGATTAATGCAAAAGTCAAGCAGTGCCTGGAACCTTCTTATACTGGACTCAAAACCAAACGACGCCATCTAATTTTGTAATGATTTTCAGAGACTTAACTATATCACCAAGTTTGCCAGCCACCCTTCCAATGCTCCAGGTAAATGAGCTGATAAAGTGGTTAGGGAATGCTATTTTCTAAAAATAATAGATCTTATTAAGAGATATTTGCAAATCTCCTTAACTAATGAGGATAAGGAGAAAACTACATTTTAGACGGCTGACAGGTTGTTTCAAGACACCATCATCCTCTTTGGCCTCCACAGGGCCCTAGATATGTTCCAAGGGGCAGTAGATCATTTACTGAGATCTCAACATCGCTATGCAGCAGCCTATTTGGATGATGCATTCATTCACTGAAAGTGCTAGGATTCACGTCTTCCCAAAGATCAAGCTACATTGGATTCATAGGTTCATAGGTTGGTACTAGGCTATCGGTCCTAGTGCCTATACAAGCCTAGCCATAAGAATTCCCTGGCTATTTCTTCCCACAATATTTACTTCCTTAAATCAAGCTGTGTTTACCATTACTATCAAGAGGAGAAAAATTAGCCCCAAAAGGAAAAAGTAGAAGCTGTAAAGGAAAAATGAGTTCCCAAAACAAAGGGATAATTAAGGGTCTTTTGGGTTTTGAGAATTTTTATAGAAAGTTTATTCCCCCAGTTTGTTTTCATTGCACGTTTGTTTACAAAATGGGTTAGGAGGACAAAAATTAAACAAAATTTATCTTCCAAACAACTTCTAATGCTACCTTACTTCTCCAGGTCATTTATCATCTGTAAATCTGTTTCAGAGGTGGAGATAGTGGTAGCTGTGAGCCACAGGGTGGAGAGTGAGGGACACCTGGTTGGGTATTTACCAGAAAGCTAACCAAGACAGACTGCAGATATTCCCATGACAAAAAAACTTATTAAGTATTAAATGGGCTTTGAAATCCTCATGTTACTATTTACTAGGCAGAGAATTCACCTTGGTTATAAATCACCCTTACTGCATTGACTTGTACCAACAAAAATAAGAAAAACATTAAGCTTTCAAGGTGGGCTCTGGCATTCTAACTATCCCATTCATGTATACAGCACCATTCCAGTGTTAAATATCACAATGGGGCTGGTCTGTCAAGGGCTCACATACTTTTCAAGAGGCTTAAAGCTAGTCAGTTCATACTGGAAAGGGACTCCTCTGTAATGCAACACAATTATTCCACCACTGCAAACCCTGGGAAAGATGGGAAAGAGGTACAGTTTAAAGCTGTTAGGTCAGTGTTATTTTGAGAAATGGATGTAATGTCTGCTGGAGAAATAGACTGAATCTGTAGGTTAGTGAAGGAATAAGGACTGATCTATTTAATAAGAAACACCTGCAGACAAGATAATCTACTTATTTCAGTAGTGCATCTGTGCCTTTTTTGAGGCCAGGCTAACAGCAATATGGCAGAAGCTGTTGAAAATTGGAGTATACCTGTGTGACGGGAAGATTAACTTAGACTAGAGCATTCAGTTCTAATCCTGAAACTCGCATGGAGAGATGGCAACACTAGAGAATGGTAACAGAGACATTTATTGATGTAAAATAAAGACCACTGGTAAAATGCTTGCTTTTATTTGTCTTACTTCGATTTTTTTATTTGTCTTTGTTGACTGGGAAAGTCCAACTGGGCAAATCCCTTTTTCAGAGGAGGCTTGGGGAGCAAAGCTCCAGCACATTTATATATTTATGCTACATAATAGCATTATATTTTCTATAATACAGTTTCTATTAGAAACAATATTGTATTTTTATTCTTTTAGAGGTAATGTTTTACTTTTGCGATCCACAATCTTGAGTTGTATTTGGGACTGTTAACATCTATAATTATTTATCTGTCGGCACCTGATCTGAGCATTTGTATTTCCATAGCTGAACGACTGTACCAAGTGTTTTGCTTTTATCTCTTGTTGCCATGTACTATTTATTACTTTCTATCAGTTTTTTGTTGTTACAATCATATATTTGATTATGGCAGACATATAAAACATAGCTTTGGAATTTCAAGATATCTAAAAAACAAAAAACAAAAAATAATAATTGTACAAAGCACTGTCATTCTAAATTGTGCTGAACCAACAAATACCCCAAATATTGTTTTGTGCATGAATGATAATGCCCCCGACACCCCATGAAGGGAACAAGCCCCTACATACCTAGACTTAAGTATACCAACTATATGGCTGCACCAAATCTAATACAGGAGATAGCTCCATACAAACTGAACTCGCTACCAACACACATTAACAACAGTACTGTCAGCGACTTCCATGACTACAGCCAAACTGCATAACACCACACACTCAGAAAGTAAGCACGCTTACTTACCTTAACTGGCATTTCACACTACTCTGAAAGCACATCTATTCAACACTGATACAGTCAACAAACTGTACTTTGAAAATACTGTGAATTCAATATTAGACAAACTAAAAAAAAAATCAACAAAGTACACATTCAGCATAATGCACTGCACACACACACACACATATATATATATATATATATATATATATATATATATGTTGCAGAGATAAATTGGATCATTAACCTGCGAGCTGATCGTGAACCTGGATTGAATGGTGTAGTGCCATTAAAACCTATTCTAAAGATGAGGCACTTTAAAGCATGGTACTGATTCAATCCTAGGAAGGGTGCGTCTCCTTCTATTATTTTTGATAGGATGTCTTGCTATTGGCTTATAGCGCTATGATTGGTTGAGCTAGTTCTAATTGGGAAAACTTCATCGTTGGCAACAGGACTTATATGTGATGTTGTTTATTCTGTAGAAATTAATGCTCCAGCTTAAATATATTAGAATACACATTGTACATTCCTTAGAATCTATGAAAAAACAAGAAGAAGAGATAGGGAAATTCACATCAAAGTTGCAGGATTTAACATGCGAGTTGACTGTGAACCCAGACTGAATGGTGTAGTTCTACTAAAATCTATTTCAAAAGATGAGATGCTTACAGCATGTTACTAATAGGATTTAAGGAAAGGTGTAACCCCCTCTACTATCTTTGATAGGATGTTTTATTATTGGCCTGTACTAGAGGTGTTGGTTCATGCTAGTATCCTGATTGGCTAAGTTTGCTTTTATTGAGAAAACTGCATTATTGGCAATAGGATCTGAGGATGGGTACTCCCAAAAGCACTTATCCTGAATGGTGTATCTTTGTTTGAACTAAGCCCATCTTCATATATTTTTTGAATATATTTATTTGGAAGGACTTTGTTCTTTAACAAGGATGTATTTTTCTATCAAGGGTTCATTTTAATAAAGGATTTTACATGATTCATGTTGTCCATGGTGGCATGTTCATAATTTTTGCTTTTGTACATACATTGTGTGTGTGTGTGTGTGTGTGTGTGTGTGTGTGTGTGTGTGTGTGTGTGTGTGTGTGTGTGCGTGTGTGCGTGTGTGTGAGGAAGAAAGAAAGAGAGTGACCAAGCATGCATCTGGAGAGAGCACAGGAAGTTCCAAAATTGACATGGGTACTTGTGTCAGTTACCACGAGGAAGGGTTAGGGTATGACTTGAAAAACACTCTCATAGCTTATACTCTTCATGAAGATAGACTGCAAAAGGGGGTGTGGTGCCAATAAGCTCCCTAACCTTGGGATGATTAAGGTTTATTCTAAGAATGGATGAATCTTGCATGGAGGGTGAAACTTTGGCTTCAAGCCATAGGATGAAAAAGGAAAAAAGTGCCCTATCTTAGCAGTCAGACAGAATGATTGGACATTAATAAGAGCATAAGGTCCTTCATAGATGTTTGGACATCTGACAATGAATGCATTTGAAACCTTTAGGAATAGAGATTCATGTTTGGTTGACACAGAAGAAAAATGCTCTTAGAAAATAAATTATACTCTTTTCACACTTATAATTATTTTACAGCTTCCACTGTCCTGGCAACCCTGGTAATCACTATGGAACGAGTGCTTTCAGCCCTGACCAAATATAAGAAAACATCATCCACAGACACTAATAACACAGCAAGTTGCCTGATTATCAGACCCATCTGAACTCCTACTCAACCTGATTAATCTAAGCCTCTCCAATGGCTACACTTTCTAAAATGTGACATGGTGAGGTTGGTATGTGCAGTTCTCTCCCAAATGAACTGTATCAATCCCTTCTGTAGTACTTAATTACATTATGTCTGCTAGTTTTGCAGGGCAGTAGTATCTAGATTATGTGGTTTCCCTACAACTGAGCTCTAAAACCAGCATTTTTACATTAAGAGGGTTTTCTGACTGTACTCTTGTGGCAGAAGTGTGCTGTAGCAAACTTATATGAGTTGGGGGCAGCTGGCTAAACACTTATTGTGCATTTTCCTGATTGGCCTGTAGGCCTTGCTGTTGTAAAACTTTTTTTCTGATTCCATATAAGACCAGTGTTTGTGCTATGCTGTTGTCTGCCCAGGGCTGTTTAGCAGTGCCCTGTTTAGACGCAAACACTTGTTTGTCTTTTCGGCTTTTCCCGGTTAGGGGTCACCACAACAGAACTCCGGTCCGCTAATGATTGGCAGTAGATTTTTATGGTGTCGAGTTGCCAGCCCGACGCCCAACCTTCAGCGAAGGCACACCCATTCACGCATGTCTTTTGGAGGCCACTTGACTGCGGGGAGGACATGCAGACTCCACACAGAAGGCACTCCAGTCAAGAATTGAACAAGAGAACCTCTTGCTGTGAGGCAACAACGCTTCCGCTGTACCACCGTGGCACACTATTAAGTTATAATTTCCTTTAGAATAACTGTCTTCAAACTTCCTCAGTCCCCCTGCTGCTCTAGGGGCATCTGAGTTGAGCAAAAAGCAGCATTGCCTTGTTGGATAGCTGCAGTTCTCACTGACTATAGCACTCGTTCTTTGCTATGCTCTACCACGCCAGTCCAGTTGAATCTCCCCACTCTTCTTCCTAATTAAGTCCGTAGTAAAACATTTAAACCATGGGTAGACACTTTCCTGCTATCTCTGTAGCCAGCCTGGTGGACATGGGCATCCTGAGGCAATGTAGTATTTGTCTCATGTGTACTAACTACTACTTAATACTGAAACAAACACAATATGTGAGAGATGTAGTTACACTAAGAAAATTGAGACAAGACTCTCACATACTGACAGATCAAATGACAAACAGGTTGTCAGTACATGCTTATCATTTCCCTCACTAAATGAGGTCTCGACACATATACCCACATATGCAGATATACTCACAAGTAACTTACCAAAACCTCAGAGGCTTCCCATGTGCTACCATCAGAAACCACATACAGACAAAAACCAAGTCAACACCAACCACTGCACATAAAAAATACATGTCAGTGTCTCCACAAGCAAGCCCCTAAGATGAAACACCAAACACCTTGGTCATAGGAGACTCCATTGTGAGATACATGGACACCCCCCCACACCAGACTGGATAAAGAGAGGGTTACAGTCAGTTGACTTGACAAGGGCCAAAATTCACCAGATCATGCAGGCACTCAGGTCACTTAACCACAAATACCAGCATGATTTGGTCATAGCCCATATGGGTGTGAATGACCTGAGACATGCCTTCCTGGACTATATGAAGAGAGACATTATGGACCTATCTGAGTACAAGTTACAGGATGGTATGAGCCTCACATTGAGCAGCATTCTTCCCTCACCAAGAATGATACCACAATGCAAACAGAAAATGACAGACTTCAATAATTAGCTTAGCTACTGGTGTCATTCCAAGGGGATCCAGTATTTGTCAGCCTGGGAAGACATGATCTACAAACCATGCTACCTTGTCAGAGATGGTTGCACCTGTTGCAGCTAGGCTTTTGAATACTGCCCAAGGCATTAGCCTCCCCCACATTGCCTTTTTAGGCAGTACCAAACCAACCAAGCTACCAATGTAACAAATTCTTCTAATGCCAAGCTGAAACTGCTACTGCTCAGTGCTAGGAGTTTTAACAGGAAACTGTACTCCTGGAAGCTCTCCTCCCTCACCCTGGAGAATGTTGACATCTGTGCAGTTACAGAGATGGGGTTCAAGGTTGGGCAAGCACTCCAGCAGTGCAAGGATACAATACCTATCACACATTCAGACGACCCTCTGAAAAGGAAAAAAGGAAAGGAGGAGGTGATTCCATTTACAAAAAAAAAAAATCACACCTCAAGATTGTCCAAGCAGGATAACTCGCTTGAGATAGTCCATTTCCAGATGACCATAGGCAAAATCCCCCACAATATCATTGCTAGTAACAGGTCTCCAATCATGAAACATCAACCATGAACACCACTTCACATACCTAAAGTTACTAGATTCACTTACCATTCAGCTCAACACACTACTCATGCGTGATTTTTAACTACTTGTTATAAACTGGGAAACATAAATGGCCACTAACATGCAGGCTCAATGCAAATGCTCTGGAAGAGCTAGCCAGTCTGCATTCCCACTAGGACTCAAATAGCCTTGACATATGGACACCATTGCACCTCCCTTTCCTAGTATAATGTCCTCATTGGTAAGACTGGATCACAAATTGGTCTCCTTTGAAATAAATGTAATGGTAAAATTCCCATCAAACCATAAAACTCTAAAAAATGTTTCCAAGTCAGATTACCTTCTATTAAGTGATAGCATAGGTAATTTTAAAGCTCCCTCTAACTCCGCAAACATGGTGGCTTATGCAGAAGTATACATGGATGCCCTGCACAACCACTTAAACTGCATAAAAATTACAGTACCTGACTGAACAAATCCCTGGTCTAGCCAGAAAGCAAGCTACCTGGTTGACCCCTGGCATAAATACACTATACACAAAAGGCTGTAGACCGCAAATGCCACTGCACCAGAAGAATGATGATCCTGTATCATAAAACCACTTTAATGGATAATAGAAATGAAAAAAAACACACAGATAAAAGTAAAGTGCTTTTCGTCTCACTTAGTTGTGGGACTTCTTCAGACAAAGAACCATACAACAACTACAGATATATATCCTGGTGGGGTGGTGCCACAATTACAAACACCACAGCTGAACTTAATATTAATTAAGTGCTAAGTAGTTTAAACTATTAAAGAAACTGTGTTTGCCATGGAACATTAAATATCATGCTTATCTGACAACAACTGAACAAGTTGGGGATATTTAAATGTTATAAATTGTAAAATATTAAGAACTTTTTTTAAAAACGTTTTAAAATCTTTTTAAAAACATGTATATACTTAACGATATTGGGTCCTTAGTAATGAGATATGAATCCAATAAATACATACGAAATATATAATATAAAATACAGGTATTTACCATAAGCAAAATCCTGTTGTCAAACAATAGCTTACTATAGAAAAACTCACAAATCTAGTGTGTATACCATGTGAAAAAGGGAAGGGGAAAAAAAAGGGGCAAAAAACACAATTTGAATGCCACAACTAATTTAAAAAAAATAATAGTTTGACCCAGTAAAGAACTTTGTTACCATAAAGGTAGTCTAATCTGGTACTAGTCTAATGTGAACCAAAACCATGAATGGAATAAATATTAAAACAATTTATTAAGAATATTGCAAACTATGATATGTGCCTTGTATACATTGAGGGCGATAAGTCTACGGTAGTGGAACTAGCTGATCCAAGGAATACATCTGAACCATGTATATAAACAATGTGTAAAGATTAATATTCTTAATAAATTGTTTTAATATTTATTCCATTCATGGTTTTGGTTCACATTAGACTAGTACCAGATTAGACTACCTTTATGTTAACAAAGTTCTTTATTGGGTCAAACTATTATTTGTTTAAATTAGTTGTGGCATTCGAACTGTGTTTTTTGCCCCTTTTTTCCACTTCCCCTTTTCACATGGTATACACGCTAGATTCATGAGTTTTTCTATAGTAAGCTATTGTTTGACAACAGGATTTTGCTTACGGTAAATACCTGTATTTTCTATTATATATTTCGTATGTATTTATTGGATTTGTATCTCTTTACTAAGGACCCAATATCGTTAAGTATATACATGTTTTAAAAAAGATTTTTAAAAGTTTTTAAAAAAAGTTCTTAATATTTTACAATTTATAACATTTAAATGTCTCCGACTTGTTCAGTTGTTGTCAGATAAACATGATATTTAATGTTCCACGGCAAATACAGTTTCTTTAATAGTTTAAACTACTTAATTAGTATTATGTTCAGCTGTGGTGTTTGTAACTGTGGCACCACCCCATCAGGATATATATCTGTAGTTGTTGTATGGTTCTTTGTCTGAAAAAGTCCCACAACTAAGTGGGATGAAAAGTGCTTTACTTTTATCTATGTGTTTTTTTTTTCATTTCTATTATCCATTAAAGTGGTTTTATGATACAGCTTCATCATTCTTTTGGTGCAGTGGCATTTGCGGTCTACAGCCTTTTGTGTTCAGCTGTTACGTTGTTTGTTGGTGTTTATAAATAGACTATACAACAAAAGGAAGAAATAAATGTCTATTACTAAATGGGAGGGTGCACAACAAAGAAAAAAAATACCTCATTAGTCTCAACAGGCAAATCAAGGAAGTAGTTAAGTCTTCAAAAACTAAATACGAGACTAAAATAGCCTCCCAAGCAAATGATAACCACAATGCAGTTTTAGTTATGTCAGAAATCTGGCTGTAGATGGCACTACCTATACTAATCCAGAAAAGAGCAAATGTGCTGGCTGATAAATTCAGCTCATATTGCACCCCCTCATCACCTTCAGTCACCTCCATGAAATACCACCTATAATTCCTTTGCCTATTAAAACAAATAAAAACAGGTCGTCACTGTGCAGTCTAAATCTAAAAACATGGCATCAATGGGCCCTGATGGAGTTCTATGGTATCTATTAAATAGCTTGAAATATGACCTAGCAGACCCAATCGAATCTCTGTTTATCCAGAGTCTTCAGACAGGCTCTGTCCTGGTAGTGTGGAGGACTGCAACAGTCATTCCTCTTCACAAGGGGTGACCACCAATGGACCTAGGAAACTACCGACCCATAAGTCTGACTAGCCTCATATGCAAGGCTAGGACAGCATAATCATGGACCTGATTAACAACAACAGAGGAAATCCCCAGACTCTAGACCCTATCCAGTATGGCATTGTCAAGGGCAGGTCTTGCCTCTTCAGTCTGGTGGACTTCTTTGAGAAGGTCACCAAGGCCATGGATGATGGTAAGACAGTGCATACCACCTACCTTGACCTGGCCAAGGCATTTGACACAAACTTGACTTGAGTATTGTAGATAAACTCATAAAATTGGGCACAGACTTTACATCACCAGCCGGATAGTCAAAAGGCTCACTAGAACATATGTTGTTAGAGTGGGGGAATCCACATCCAGCAAGAGGCCAGTAACCTATGGAGTACCACAGGGCTCAGTGCCAGACCACCTCCTGTTTGGGATATACTTCTTAGATGTCAAGTCAAATGTAGGTGGCCTTTGGCTGACCATGTTTCCTGTTGACTGCAAGTTGGGGGCAATCACTGACTCCACAAATGATGTTGATATCCTACAGAAACATCTGACACAGACTAATAATTGATGTCAGACTATGTCCTCCAACCAAATGCAAAGAAGTACATAATAATACCCTTTGGGAACTACCCCTGCAAACTACAACATTGATAACACTCCACTAAGAGTGAACCCAGTAGTGAGAGATCTGGGTACTCCAGATAGTAATCTGAACTTTGACTTCCATGTGTCTATGGCAGTGAGGAAATATTTGTACCTGTCTCAGTTTATAAGCAAGGGCATGACATTGAGATCTAATGATGATGTAGTACCACTGTACTCAGTCGTCATCAGACTAATAGAGTACAATGTATCCTTTGGCATGTACCTCACCAGGCAACTGCAACAGTAGGAGTGTTCTCAGGTTTATCATAAAAAAAAATAATACAGGGTATAACCAACATGTCATATGTGGACCAATTAAAAGCCCTATGACCATATACAGGGTAATCTGTGGACGACCTACAAGGCAATCTGTGACACAGCCCTGATGAAAATGATGCATATTCACAAAACTAACTGCATGAAGATTACCTGCCAAAAATTCTAAACCTGATCTCTGACATGAATAGATTATACTACAGAGGCAGACATGTGTCCCAGAGTTTGCCCTTCCTCTAGAATAGGCTTCCTATTCAAATTAAGCAGAGCCCTTCCCTGACCATCTTCAAGTGCTATCTGGACCAATGGATGGGAAATCACAAATTCACTCCTGGGCTGGCACCCATGTCCCTTAAGGATAGAAGCAGTCAGTAAAAATAGTCAAGTCCTGCTTGCTGACCCTTGTTATCTTTCTCCTAGGGATAAAAAATTGGTTAAATCTAGGTAAGACTGGCTAGACTTTTAAGGGCTCTTGAGCCATTTGCCTAGTAATCTCCCATGAACCTATAAAGCTATAAGAAGGAATTATAATTATTGTAATGCCATTACTCAAGGGTGGACCAAACATGGACTCTGGTAACAATAAACCCAATAGTCTCACTAGCCCTATATTTAAAGTATTATCTCAGTCCTCACTAATCTGAACATTGAAAATGTATTAACCCTGGAACCTCATTTGTTTGGCTTTGTTAAAAGTGGATCATGCCTCCTTAACCTCATTAGTTTATTTGGAAAAGTTATTGAAGCAGTGGATGTGAGTTGTACAGTACAAGCAGTATACCCAAACATGGCCAAGACCTTTAACATAGTGTCTGTTTCAAAGACATTCAACCCTACACCAACAATTCATGGTTTACTAAGTTTGCAGATGACTGAAATTTTTCATTCTTCCATTGACTCATAATTGCTCCAACGTAGTCTAGACTATGTCAGCAACTGGTGCAAGAACAATTGTTTTGAACGAAATGTGAAAAAATGTAATATAGTTCATTTTGAGAAACAAAATGTTTTTACAAAATACAATGCAAGTGACATACTCCTCAAATCAGACTCTGCTGTAGTTTGTGCCACCTATAGGTTCATAGGTTCATACTAGGCTATCTGCCCGAGGGCCCTGGGTCCCCAGGTCCCCTGATAACTTCTTTCTGTGTTGGAGTGCCACCTTACTGGTAGCTAAGGGTAAACTTTGTTTTCCCCAAGGGTACATTCAGTTTGCAGTCATCTGCAAACTTTTGTCATATAAACCCTCCTAGTGTGTTTTGTAAGTAAAGTAGAAACAAGACAAAGCAAAGGGACTGTCACTTGTGGCCCTGTGACACCTGACAGGCTTTGGCTTGAGTCCTCTGGCAGGCCTGACCCTGTGGGTTCTGTGGTTCAGGTCACCAGTTAGTTTGCAACTGTGATGTATGATGGTTGATAAGCTGATGAGTTTTTTGAGATTTTCTAATGATACCCTTGTATCAAGGCCTATCGGCGTCCTTAGCCATGTGTTGGACTGCTTTTGCCCATCAATGGCTTTGGTGACTGTTTCAAAAAAAACAAAGCCAAGTCAGGTTGGATCCCTTATGATTGTCTTTTTGAGTCTTTAGCTATTTTTCTCTCGAAATTTGCTTTGGATGATTTTTTGAGGAGTCTAAGTTTTTACTTATAGTGATCAAGGGTGTCTTACCTTAAGGATTTTGCCCATCTTTTTGCTCTATCTTCCTCCTTTTTCCTCCTTTTTTTATTTATGCTTTTGTTTTATGGTGTCCCAGCCTAGATGTCTCTTTTCATGTAGTCCAGGGAGAGTCGTCTCAGGTCATTTACACACCAGCGTGGACATGACTGAATCATATTTGTACCTGCTGTTGAGAGACCTGAGTGTGCTTGATATGTGGCTTTACTGTGACCTTCTCGGCAGCTTACTGTGACTCCTTACACTCCTTACTCTGTCTGGAGGCGGGGCGTCAGTGTGTCTGACTATGGAGCCCAATGACCAGTGTGTCTGGTGGCTTTTTGGCCTTAAGGGCTGTGACTGTTGACACTCTGACTGTGAGGTCTATGTATTGCGGTGTGTTGTTTCTGGTGGGTGGTGGTTTTGTGTGTGTCTGCTCAGGGCCTCTGGTGTGTCTTTGTTTGATGAGATTTTTGCGATATTGTGTTGGTAGTGTGTGTATATGTGTTGTTGATAGTGTTTTGAGACTGGTGTGATAGTGTGTGAGATAGTTGACAACCAGTTGAAAATTTGAAGGACCTTACTTGAACCCAGACAGGGGCAAACCATGTTTCAAGATGGGCTTAAAGGTAGCTTCTGTAGATCCAAAGACATCTTAATTCTCCTTTATTAATTGCTTATTGGCCCATTATTGAATATAATGACCCTTTTGGTATGTATTTGTTGAAACATATCACTTAGCTTAAGAGAACTTAGAGATTCATAACTAAAAAGATCAATAGCCTTTGTCAACCAGACATTTTGACAGCCCTTTCCTCATACTTGATATTTTATAGACTGTCTACGGTGATCCATGTCTAGCTTTTCGAGCTTTTGATGGCCTGATTCTTCCTGACTTCTATTCTTTTGCAGGACAAATCATTGATCAAATACCATGTTAAAGGACCTAAACTTTCATGAACATATAAATAAGACATGTTGGTGTGATACAGTCATATCTCAATGTTTCCCTCCACCTGTGGAAAAAACTTGGCCTATTTACCAACCAGAGTAGCACCCTTGCATCCTTCAAGGTAAACCTAGATAATTGCATGGGCCTCATTTATCTTATGTTGCCCTCATTGAGGCTGGAGAGAAGTTTTGAACATGGCTTACTGACAAGGTTCATAACAGTTTGTAGAATAATTGCCTAGTAGTTACCAATGAAACCATGAGACTGATGAACCTTGAAGAACATTAGTACTCTGAGATATCACAATCTCAGCTTATGGATATATTCCCCTTTTACACTTGTAGTTTTTCCATTCTAAGGACTGCAATTACAGTCTTCTTTCAGTATGCACTATGTGTGTGTGTGGTGTGTGTGTGTGTGTGTGTGTGTGTGTGTGTGTGTGTGTGTGTGTGTGTGTGTGTGTGTGTGTGTGTGTGTGTGTGTGTGTGTGTGTGTGTGTGTGTGTGTGTGTGTGTTTGTGTGCGGGTGTGTGCTCGTGTGCATGTGTGTGTGTGTGTGTGTGTGTGTGTGTGTGTGTGTGTCTCTCTCTCTCTGTGAGTGCATATGTGTGTGTGCCTGTGTATGTTTGTGCCTATAAAGGTGGGAATCCTATTAGACTGATTTCAGGCACTCCTACTGTGTACAAAGAGAGCATCTGGGAAACAAAAAAAAAAATTTAAGCTTGTTTCCTGTCTTTCCTGTTAAGTGGTATAGACTATTTGTAGGCTTCTGAGCCCCCAAGCCCTTCTGTGTTGGAGGGAAGCCTTCTAGCTTAGTTTTTTTTTCTTATAACTAGCCAGTTTTCTAGTTTCAGCACTCAAATCTGTTTCTTTGATCTCAGCACTTGTTCAGAAAAAAAAAAAATTTCATCTGCTTTTACTGTACTTGTGTTTCTACCTACTATTTTACTTTTGAATCATCTTAAAAGTACTCAATTGTATTTATTACTGCTTGGTGTAACTCATTCTAAGCCTTTTGGTTTAAACACTTGGGCTTCGGACCAGTTGTTTTGCACTGAGAGGGTTTGTGGTCTGCTCTGTAGTGGCAGAACAGGTAGCTTACATCCTTCTAGGTTGGGAACTGCTGATTGAGGGCTCAGTGTCTGTTATTCTAAAAGTGTATTAATTCTGGTTTAAGCACTTGAGCTTTCAGGCCAGTTATTTTACATTAAGAGGGTTTGTGGTCTGCACTCTTGTGGGAGGAGTGGCTGGACTCTGCCCTTCTGAGCTGGGAATTTCTGGTTGAAGGCTTATAGTGTATGCATATCTGAACAGCTTCTTACTGAAGTTGGTGCGCCTTGTTTGCTGTGGCATAGACTGGATTCGGGCCTGCTGGATCTAGCTTTGTTTGTGTAACTTGAGCACTAATCCAGGCATTCTCTAAAGTCTTCAATTGTATTTATTACTGCTTGGTAGTAACTTGATTAAAGTGTAGCTATCATTCTAAGTCTTTTGGATTAAGCACTTGGGCTTCAGACCAGTTGTTTTACATTAGGAAGGTTTGTGGCATGCACTGTGGTGGCAAGACAGGTAGCTTACATCCTTCTAAGTTGGGAACTGCTGATTGAGAGCCCAGTGTCTGTTATTCTTAAAGTGTATTCGTTCTGGTTTAAGCACTTGGGCTTCAGGCCAGTTATTTTACATTAAGAAGGTTTGTGGTCTGCACTCTTGTGGGAGAAGAGTCTGGACTCTGCCCTTCTGAGCTGGGAATTTCTGGTTAAAGGTTTATAGTGCCTGAATATTTGAACTGTATCTTACTGAAATTTGTACACCTTGTTTGCTGTAGCATAGACTAGATCCAGGCCTGCTGAATCTAGCTTTGGTTATATGCTTGTTGTTTGTTTGCTTGCTATTTCCCTGGAACGCTAATTCCCCCTAATACGCGGCTTCTCAGCGCTTCTGTGGATCACTAGTGATATCTGTATTGCTTACTGTACTTATTTCCTTGTTTCACTTGAAAGAAAGTTACTGTTTGTCATTTTTGCATTTAAGTTACCTGTAACACATTGCACTTAAGTGACCTGGCACTTGCTCACTAAAGAAATTATATAAGTCAGCACTAAAAATTAAAAGCACTACACCCTCACTCCCCACTGGCCCTGGTTTTCAATTATTAATGAATTCACAATATTATTCTAGCATGTCCAAAGGTCAGTTGTCAATCTCCTCTCCGGTCCAGCTGGTGAATCTGGGAATCTTGAGGCAATGTTACAACTGCCTCATGTACACAGACAACCCTCTCCTCCTCCCAACAAATTCCAACACATGTGAGAGATGCAACCATATACCCAAACTGGAGGCTAAGCTCTCTCAACTCAGTACTGGCATAACCAGTCAGGAGGAGAAGGAAACCACACTCACTACAATTCCAGTCTCACATAGACCTACCACGACAGCAAACCAAACACATAATCACACAAAAACATACTCAGAGGCTCTAAATAAAGATCTGCAGAAGCAGCAGAGACCTCCAAAGCAGACACCCAAGCAGCCGCTACCCCAAAACAAAACACATGCAACACATATCTCACAAAGCCAGTGTGCCGAACAGTTACAGCCCTTAAGACTAAACAGCACACCTGATACACTTGTAATAGGTAACTATCGTCAGGCACACTGATGTCCCGCTCACCAGGCTGAACAAGGAGAGGGTCACAGTGAGCAGCCTGTCGGGCGCTAGGTCTGCCACATAACACAAGCACTCAGGTCACTCCAAGGCAAGTACAAATATGACTCAGTCATTGTCCATGCTGGTGTGAATGACCTGAGACGTACCTCCCTGGACTACATGAAAAGAGACATAAAGGAGCTCTCTGAGCATGTAGCCCATGCTGGTATGACCCTGACATTGAGAAGCATCTTACCCTCACCAAGAATGATGCCACAATATGAAGACAAGATGATCAATTTCAACAATTGGCTTAAGCACTGGTGTCATTCAAAGGGGGTCCAATGCCTGTCAGCTTGGGATGATATGCTCGACAAGCCACGATCCTTCGCTAAGAACGGCTTGCACCTGTCACCCCTGGGCTTTCGGATATTGGCAAAGGCTCTTGCTACCCCCATAGTGCCTTTTTTAGGCAAGGCTCAAAAGACAAACCCACCTCCATAGGTATCACAAGGGATAAGAAACTAAGAGTAATGCTACTCAACGCCAGAAGTCTAAACCTCAAGATGCATGCACCCGAAACTCTCCTTAGCATGGAGAACATCGATATCTGTGCAGTAACAGAAACCTGGTTCAGGGCTCCCAAGAGCACCCCAGTACTACCAGGTTATACCTCATACCATGCTTTTTGGCCCCAAAACTTGGACCGAACCACAAAAGGAGGGGGAGTATCGATATTCATTAAAGATACCCACACCTCCAGGTTGGTGGCAAAGCACGAAGCATCAGAGACTATCCCTGCCTTCCAGTTTATAGCCTGCTACAGACCACCCTCCCAAACCCAAGAACCCCACTCGGCCTTCCTGAGAACACTGGAAAATATGAAGGTCTCTCCAAACACCATTATATTGGGTGACTTCAACTACCCAAACATAGACTGGGAGCATTACTCTAGCTCCAACACCCTAGCCTAAAGGTTCCTAGAATTTATAAACTCAAATGCTATGGAACAACTTGTTACCACTCCCACAAGAGTGGAAAACATACTGGACCTGATCATCACCAACATGGGGACTCTATGCTCCAGACCAGAAGTGTATCCCTCACTGGTAAGATCAGACCATAAACTAATCTCACTGGATATTCACATCCCGACCCCACCCCTGCCCAGAAAACCACAGTGAAAAACTTCTCTAAAGCAAATTTCACACTCCTCAAAACTGAGGTGGAATCCTTCAAAGCCCCCGGGCCTGTGGAAAATATGGCCCAGACCACAGAATCCTTTATAAACGCATTCTATGAACACCTTCAGGAATGCATGGATCATGCGATCCCAAATAAAACCAAGACCCAATCCTCCAAAGGCAGACGTCCTGTCTGGTGGACCCCAGCCATAAACAAACTATACAATGGAAGGAGGAAGCTACTAAATGATAGAGCAAAATCCCAAAAAGGGAAGGCATCACTGATCAGTATTAGCAAAAAACTACGGGCACACATAAAATTGTCTAAGGCCAGCTTCGAGAGAAAAATTGCACAGGACACTAAGGATAATCACAAGGCTTTCTTTAGTTATGTTAGGAACCTGGGTGGGAATTCCCAGATATGCTCAGGTTTAGTCCAAAATGACAAAAAATACACCGAACCCAAAGACATTGCCAACATCCTAGCTGACAGGTTCAGCACAAACGTCCCCCCCCTCCCCACCAAAAGGGCAAATATCTATCCCAGCAGAGTGCTGCCCCCCTGACATCTCAGATGCTCAGGTAAGAGCCACCCTCTCCAAAGCAAAAAACACAGCATCAATGGGACCAGACGGTGTCCCGGGCTGCGTCTTACATGAACTCCAAGAAGAGCTAAACCCAAACATAAAACTACTGTTCAATCTCAGCCTTACTACAGGATATGTGCCCAAAGAGTGGCGTACAGCAACAGCGGTGCCTCTCCATAAAGGTGGTGCCTCAACGGATCCTGGAAACTATCGCCCCATAAGCCCGACTAGCTTGGTCTGCAAAGCTATGGAAAGGATCATCATGGACCTCATAAATAAAGATATTGGGGACCTACAAACACTGGATCCTTCCCAGTTCGGCTTTGTTAAGGGCAGATCCTGCCTCTTAAACCTGGTTGATTTCTTTGAAACAGTCACCAAGGCCATTGACGAGGGGAAGGTGGTCCACACAGCCTACCTGGACCTCGCAAAAGCCTTCGATACAATACCCCACTCGGGCATTATAGATGAGCTCACCAGCTTAAATATAAACCCCTATGTCACTAGATGGATTGCAAACTGGCTCAAGGACAGAACCCACATGGTTAGAATTGCTGGAGCCATGTCAGACTCCAAACCAGTTATAAGTGGTGTCCCACAAGGCTCAGTCCTGGGACCTCTCTTGTTCGGTATATATATCTCGGAGGTACAGGCCAACACGGAAGGACTGTGGCTGACCAAGTTCGCAGATGACTGCAAACTGGGCGCCATAATCGACTCAAGCATCCTCCAAAAGGGCCTCATAGAAACAGACAACTGGTGCCAGAGCCATGGCCTCAAGCTAAATGCCAAAAAGTGTATAGTCATCCCTTTGGCAAAAACAAAGTGCCCACAAATTACCACATAGGTGGTAATCCATTAAGTACAGAAGAAGTAATTAGGGACCTGGGGACCCAAGTTGATAGCAATCTCTCATTTGACAACCACGTGGCCAAAGTGGTTAGAAAAACATTTTATATAGCCCACCTAATCATGAAGGGATTCACATCTAGATCAGGGGACGTCATTGTGCCTCTTTACTCATCCCTCATCAGGCCCATAATTGAGTACAATGCCCCTTTTGGGATGTACATTACCAGACACCTGCAGCAACTGCAGCAACTGGAAAGACCCCAAAAGTACCTCACCAAGAGGATCAAAGGGCTCAAACAGATGCCATATGCTGCCCGGTTAAAGAAACTCCAGCTCTACTCAGTGGCATACCGCCTATTCAGAGGCGATCTGTGCCTGACGTATAAAGCCATGTCCAACCCGGAATTAATGGACATGCTGCACTTCAGAAAATCCAAATCCCATCGAGCTACGCGCTCAAGAGACTTGAACCTCAGCACTGAAATAAATAGGGCATGCTGGAGGGACAGATTCATAACCCAGAGGCTCCCTTCACTCTGGAATAAAATCCCAGTCCAGGTTAGGCAGAGTCCCTCATTGACTCTCTTCAAGAGGAATCTTGATGAGTGGATGGGAGATCATAGGTTTACCCCGGGTATCACTTCTGTGTCACTGTTAGACAGAGGCCCAGTATACTAACCTCGAAAAAGGGCATAGCAAAATAAATTTAAAATGGGTGGCGAAAGCCATACACATTCTGGCTAGGCTTATAAATGCCCTAGGGCAGATAGCCTAGTATGAACCTATGAACCTATGAACCTATGAACTTGTAGTTTTTCCATTCTAAGGATTGCAATTACAGTCTTATAACTTTTGGTATGCACCGTGTGTTGTGTGTTTGTGAGTGTGTGTGTGTGTATGTGTGTGTGTGTGTGTGTGTGTGTGTGTGTGTGTGTGTGTGTGTGTGTGTGTGTGTGTGTGTGTGTGTGTGTGTGTGTGTGTATATATACCTGTGTATGTTTGTGCCTATAAAGGTGGAAATCCTATTAGACTGAAATCACATATTGGTGAATCCCAGACTAAAAGGATCCCTTTTTTCCCTTGATGGAACATGTTGCCCATCAGTGCAGTGTAAAGGCTTACTGCCTACACCCTTTTATTCTATATAAACAAGATATGATGTCATAGCAAAAAGCATTAGTCTTATTAATTCGGAATTCTTCAAATGCAGTTTTGATATAATAACTTTTGTTGAGTAGTACACCTTCTACATGAGCATATGTCAGCTTATGGGACTAATATTTCCCCGGGTGCTAAAATATTGAATACGTTACATTAACTCCTAAACCATCAATGCAAGCTCCTTTGCACTCTCCACATGAGAGATGTACTCCACAAATCCCTGAAACTTTTTATGTATGCCAACTCTGAGATCACACAACAGTGCAGGCAAGGCAAAAGTACCCTAACCATACTGTTCTCTACAGAAGCACACAGCACCAATACCCAATTCAGCATTACAAAAATGAGTCCACCCATCACACCAGAAGCAAGCACCTGTAAATCACACTACAGTAGTGTAAAACACAAGAACCGCAATGTGTTCTTCACATTAATGGGGAAATAGCATGCATTAGAGCACTTTATGAAGCATATCAAGCAAAGCATTTTGATATAACTGAGCAATGAAGTACCATCACTTAATGGAAATGAAGTAAACCCACACATCTCTCTCTTTCTGTGTCTCTCTCTCTCTCTCTCTCTCTCTCTATATATATATATATATATATATATATATATATATATAAATATAAATATTGAAATGCTAACAAACTACTTAAAGGAAATTTGTCATGTGGTACATATTTTGATATACGCTCGTAAACTTCATTGCAACTAGACTCATCTTCAACATCACTTATCTTATTTAATCAACATCCAGTGCTATTTGTAATGTAAAAAGTGAAGAAATACTTGCCAAAACTGGAGGAATTCACCTGCATAAGTGAAAAAAATATTTATCTTCAAGACTTTGTGTTTTGAAGTAAAGAAGTATAGCTTTCATAGAAAGAATGACCCAGTTGTAACCACTTGAATGTGTTTTACCAAAAGGAAACTTGCTAAAAAACTGGAAGCTTTGAATCCAGAAAGTCGAGGTTTTCCTTTCTAGGAGTGAGGTAGTTGACAGGCCTGAAGAGGTACAACATAGTTCATTCTGTCCTTTTGCTAAAGAAATAGTTTTGAAGTTTTTAACTCTTAATTTTGGTCACGTGGAGAAGGATAACATGACAATAGTCAGAAATTTTGTACTTATTGAACATGCACACAGTGACAACTTTGTCATCATCCTTTTGGAAGCTATAAGTCTGAATTGAGTGGTTGTGG